>NC_137771.1:51613812-52078104 GCF_963455305.1 Plecotus auritus | reverse complement strand
ATGAGATCAGGTCTCATGTTCTTTGGCTTCTAGGTCTCAGCCTCTTTTACTGGTCTGAAAGATCTTTAGTAATTTAAACATTTTTCTTTGCTTTTTGGCTTTTTAAAATATATTGGAATTATTGTTAGACCTATGGTTAAAAGTAAGAATAAATTTTACTGTTCTTCAGAATTCTTCCTTGGCCTTTTCCTAATTTGGCCTATGTGGACAAAACAAATCTGGTTCAATCTTTCACTGCCATTCTTTCTGTTTCTTTCGTTGTTGTTTTTTTTTAATTTTTAAATCCTCACCTGAGGATATTTTTCCATTGTTTTTTAGAGAGTGGAAGGGAGGGAGAGAGACAGAGAGAGAGAGAAACATCGATGTTAGAGAGACACATTGATTGGTTGACTCCCACAGGCTCCTGACCAGGGCTGGGAAAAGCCTGCAACCAAGGCACATGCCCTTGACCAGAATCAAATCCAGGATCCTTCAGTCTGCAGGCCAATGCTCCATCTACTGCGCCAAACCAGCTAGAACTTTCCCTTTTTTTAACCTTCTGTTTTTGTGTGTATTCTGCATAGGCTTGAAATAGTTTATAAGACTGCATATTGTAAAATAGAAAAAATAGTATTTTTACATAGCCTATCTAATAAAGAGGAATATGCTAATTGACTGTCACACCCTCACAAACATGCCAGCACCCACAGCCAATAAGGAGGGAATGTGCTAATTGACTGCCATGCCCTCAAAGATGGAAGCGCCCACAGCCACAAGATGGCGGCACCCTGTCCCCTCAGCCCCCCAGCCACCCAGGGCCAGCCCGAGGCACAGGCAAGTCTCGAATGGCGGCTGCCCAGCCACCCAGGGGTCGCCCGAGGCTCAGGTAACCAGGGCCGGCCGAGCCTTGTGCTGCCAGCAGTGGCAGCAGCAGAGGTGTGATGGGGGCGTCATCTTCCCCTGATTGCTGGGTCGCCTCCTGCCCCTGAGGACTCCCAGACTGTGAGAGAGGGCAGGCCGGGCTGAGGGACCCCCCCTTCCAGTGTATGAATTTTCATGCACTGGGCTTCTAGTATATCTGTATATGTATATGAAAAAATATGTCAGGACTAGGAGGAGAAATCACGTATTGATGTATATCTTTTTTAATCTCAACTTACACTTTTCCTCCTTATTTTGCTAGCCTTAATTCATTCAAGTCTAGTGTTTTCCCTTATTTCAGTAAACGTTAGCAGTTAACTGATTTTTGCTAGTCAACTTTAGACCATCATTCTAATAGATAAAAATATTTACTTAATTGTAAGCACAGTAATAAGTTATATTGAGGCTTAACAGTAACTATATAGTAGATTTTATTTTATTCTTATTTGACAAATGAAAAAAAAGAAACTTAAGTTTGGGAAAATTTTATAACTTGTCCAAGTTCATACACAGCTAATAAGTAGTAAAGCCGGGGTTTGCACTTTAATGCAGTGTTTACATTTGAATCTCTTAACTATTGAGAAAATACTAAGGAGGTCTTCAGGTTTTATTAGATTCAGAAGTTATTGTTAAAGATAGAATAGGATTCATTTCTGTATTTTTTTCTTTATTAGTATTATGTGAAAATACAACCTCTACTGAAAATTTGAACAGATATACAGTACCTGGAAACAGTTGTAGATACTTATGTTTTTAGAAAAGTGGTATCCAATGGGATTTTTGAGATCTGCTAACTTTGAGATCTTTTAGATCAGTATTACAACAGGACATTGCATTATCTGATTCAGATTGGTAAATCTTGGCTCAGTCAGGTAAATTCATACAGATAATTTAAAACTAGGAAAATTAGTGTGAATAATAATGGCCTTACTAAACTTATTTACTAACTACATCTCTCAATATATCTGTATAAAAGTCAGTGAAATAAAATTTTATTTATGAAATAAAATTTTTTAGTATGGTGAAATCTATTTTAAATTAAAAAAATTTTTAAATTTAAATTTTAGTTACTGCTCTTTTAAGGAAGCTTAAACAGCAATCCAGGGAAAGTGTTGAAGAAAAACGACCTCGATTATTAAAAGCCTTGAAAGAGGTAGGCAATTTTCTTTGCTGATTTTGTATTCAAAGAATAATTGTAAGTGTGATTTTAAGCATTTTTTAAAATACAGTCTAATTTCTCACTAATTATTAAAGGTCAAGAAATGGTAAAAATCCTGCTTAAGTTAAGCAATAATAACATAACAAAATACTCTGATTATGATGTAAAAATGTACTCTTATGGGAAGCACCATTCACTTTGAACTAGGAAAGTAAAGAATTATTGCGTTCTTAGATGAGAGCTCTAAGAAAAAAGAGCTGGGTCATAGTTAATGGCAATAATTTTTCTTTGTCCTTTGGATTAGAAGATTTCTAAGAGCTGCAGCCCCTGCTCCTAGCAGGAGCAGTTTGCATTTTCCTTATATAATTCTTTTTGTGTCCTCCTCTTGATGGTAAGAGCTGGGGGTGCTGGCACAGAATGAGAGGTTTATTTTCTGATATTTTCTTCTGGATTTTTGATGCCTAAAATAAATGTGGAAGAAAGATGATGATTATGTCTTTTCTTAGGTATGCCTTTTTTTTTTTTTTTTTTTTTTTTGAGCTCTGAAGATACAATTTTTTTCTTTAGAATATTTGATTATAATAGTTTCTTTAACAGTTATAGTCTTTGGGTGTTTAGTTTTTAATTTGTGAAATAAAATTTTGCTCTATAGTTCTCATATGGTAACATTATTTCAGATTTAATAAACCTTTGTGTTACTTTGCAGAGATAAAAGTTTCTATTGTAATGGGTTGTTTTTTTAGGCCATTATGAGGCTATATAAATAATCATTTTGGAAATCATTTTTTATAACTTCTAAAGTTATTAACTATTTTTACAATAGTACTTATTGTTATTTTAGTTATGCTGAGAAAAGGAATATTTATGCAAATTTAAATGTCTTTCAGTTTCAGATATTTTCCTATGTAATTAAAGTGTTATAAAATATATAGTGGTGCACATTTTCCTTTGTAGATAAATGTGTGCTGTTGTAATGTTTTATTTTAAATAATGGACATTATTTTCTTTTTCTCTAATCTAAACATTGAAATTTTCTATTTTTGTCTGTAGACCTTAAATGATAACAGATTTTTAAAAAGCAAAATGTTAAATAGATATAAGAGCTATTAACTAAGGTGCATTCAGTAATTATTCATATTTCATTTTCTAGCTAGGTGACTTTTATCTAGAACTTCACTGGGATTTTCAAAGCTGGGGTAAGAGTGTTATATTTTACTATATAAAATATGTACACATGCAGAATTGCAAATGTAAAAATAACTATTGTATATATTTGTTAACATAACAAATTTGATACTTGCCCCAGGATAACTAATACTTTCCATTATGTTGAATGGAAAAACTGAAGTGGTTGTTTGTAAAGCACTGAAGTGATATTTCATTATCTCAACCTGATTAGTAACTTTTATAATTTTTATTTTAAGATTAAAAATGTCTTACATTTTTAAACAATGAAATGCAGGTTTAAATATTAAATACTTTAAGGAATGTTCAGAGGAAGAGAGTACAATTATGAGATTATTAGATTACTGAATTAAAGGATGTTTGATATAGTACTTGGATCCCTGAATGTGCAGAATTTGGTTAACATTTGATTTTGGATATTTTATCAACTTTCAATCATTTTTGCCACTTTTCCTATATACTTTTTGGCTACTGTCTTTTTCCATTTTAAATATATTTTGATTGATTTCAGAGAAAAGGGAGAGGAAGAGAGACTGAAACATCAATGATGAGAGAGAATCATTGATTGGCTGCCTCCTTCACGCCCCCTACTGGGGATCAAACCCGCCATTCAGCTTGTACCCTTGACTGGAATTGGGACCCTTCAGACTGCAGGCCAATGCTCTATCCACTGAGCCAGACAGCTAGGGCTATAGCCACAGTCTTAACATACTGTTTGGTTGCACATTCTTTCTCTTATTTATGAAAGACCTTAATTCCAAGATATTTTGCAGTCATTTATTTTTACCTTAGTAAGTTTCTCTTTTCCCTTTGTTTAAATAGGAAGCTTGTTCCTAGTGACCTTTACTAACTAACCAACTGCCAAAACAACTAAATTTTGTTTAAAAATTTTAAACAAATGTAATGTATATATATGAGCTTACATTTTTTTGAAGCATCCGAATTAATTTTATGATATAAAGATATATGAATGCTCTATAATTGTAAAAATAATTGTAAAAAATCATAAAGTAATTATAGAAGTAAATCAGATAATGACAAATATGGAAATCACTGTAAACATTTCATACTAATGCTTTGAAATCTTTTTTTAATGTTTACAAATGTGTGAGTGTGGGCGCACAAATATATGCTTAGCATTCTTTTTTTTTTTAATATATTTTTACTAGAGGCCTGGTGCACGAAATTTGTGCATGGGGCGGGTGTCCCTCAGCCCAGCCTACACCCTCTCCAATTCAGGACTGCTGGCTCCCAACTGCTCACCTGCCTGCCTTCCTGATTGCCCCTAACCGCTTCTGCCTGCCAGCCTGATCACCCCCTAACCACTCCCCTGCCAGCCTGATTGATACCTAACTGCTCCCCTGCCAGCCTGTTTGCCCCTTACTGCCCTCCCCTGCAGGCCTGGTTCCCCCAACTGCTCTCCCCTGCAGGCCTGGGTCCCCCCCAACTGCCCTTTCCTGCAGGCCCGGTCACCCCCAACTTCCCTCATCTGCCAGCCTGGTCACCCCTAATTGCCCTCCCCTGCAGGCCATCTTGTGGCAGCCATCTTGTGTCCACATGGGGGCAGGATCTTTGACCACATAGGGGCAGCCATCTTTTGTGTTGGAGTGACAGTCAATTTGCATATTGCCCTTTTATTAGATAGGATAGAGGCCTGGTGCACGGGTGGGGCCAACTGGTTTGCTCTGAAGAGTGTACTGGATCAGTGTGGGTGTTCCCTTGGGGCGTGGGGCGGCCTGGGCGAGGGGCCTGTGGTGGTTGCAGGCCAGCCACGCCCCCCAGCGACCCAAGGGGAGGCCCTAGTATCTGGGATTTATTTATCTTCTATAATTGAAACTTTGTAGCCTTGAGTGGAGGCCTGGGCCCACCAGGGTGTGCGGAAAGCTTGTTTTCCTTCATTGCCTGGGAAACCCAAGCCTCCTGCTCGCTCTGTGGCCACAGCCATCTTGGTTGGGATTAATTTGCATACTTGCTCCTGATTGGCTGGTGGGTGTGGCTGGTGGGTGCAACGGAGTGATGGTTAATTTGCATATCACTCTTTTATTAGATAGGATTGATTTCAGAGAGGAAGGGAGAGGGGGAGAGAGATAGAAATATCATTGATGAGAAAGAATTATTGATTGGTGGCCTCCTGCACATCCCCCACTGGGTATGCAGCTCACAACCTGGGCATGTACCCTGACCCAAATGGAACCGTGACCTCCTGGTTCATAAGTCAACACAAAACCACTGAGCCACACCAGCTGGGCCTGAGCATTCTTTTTTTAATGGGAATCATACTATTGTATGGTTATGCAATTTGTCATTCTTATTTAATATATCACAGGCATCCTACCATATTAGTTCATGAGGAAGTACTTCATTTATTTTAACAGCTGCATAATACTTTACAGCATGGATGATTAAGGTTTTTCTAATGTTTTAAATCTCTAAATGTAAAGTTTTAATTCCTAAATAAAATTAGTTCTTTTCAAAATTGTTACAACTCTACCTGATCGGGCTAGTTTTGGCTTCATCAAAATCACACATGATTTTTTTATTCTGATAGGCCTATCTTTCCTTTATGCTTTATATATCATTCAGAAGCCCTGGTGTACTAGACCGTTGAGAGGAAAAGAGGTTTGTAGTGGCTTTGAATAATAAAAGAGCTCCAAGTCAAATTGGTCTAAAGTCAAAATACATTTTTTTTCACTGTTTTTTATCATTTTATTGAGACCCTATCTTCCTTGGTGATCTTAAACTAAGAGTGTCCCTTGAGTATAATGTTCTTTAACTGATTCTCTTAGTAATATTAGTGGTTTAAATTCTAAAATAGTCCATTTATCTTGCTGAGCAAAATGTTTTAAAATATTTTGAAAGTGACAGTTCAATTATATGAAGAAATAGAAATGGATGTAATCACTCCTTAAAGTGTACATACATCTATAGTTACAAACACATTATAAATGTTACATAATCAAATTCATGATGCAACCCCTGAGGTACTTGTTGAAATTATCGTTTTTTTTGAGAACTTGACTTTGACACAAAAAAGTCAGCACATCTGTTCATTGCTGATAAAGGATTTTTCTGATTTTGTGTCAAACCTAGCTCCTGATGGTTAGATGTCATATGTAATTCTAAAAACTAAAACTCATTGGCTAGCTGTAACCGGTTTGGCTCAGTGGATAGAGCGTCGGCCTGCGGACTGAAGGGTCCCGGGTTCGATTCCAGTCAAGGGCATGTACCTTGGTTGCAGGCACATCCCCAGTGGGAGGTGTGCAGGAGGCAGCTGATCGATGTTTCTCTCCCACCCATGTTTCTAACTCTATCATTCTCCCTTCCTCTCTGTAAAAAATCAATAAAATATATTAAAAAAAATAAAATAAAATAAAACTCATTGGCTAGATTTAGCTTATACACGTTGGATTTAAAAACACTGGATAATTTTTATTATTAGATTCAGTTATCAAATTTTATTCTAGAGTTTAGGCATGTTTCTTCTCCTTGTCAAAACCCTAAAAAAAAAAAAAAAAAAAAAAGGCAACCCAACCCAGAAGTAAGGGGGAATCTAAGAAATATTGAGATCCCAGGATTAAGTTTAATTTAGAGGAAGTGGAGCATGCAAACTCTACTGTTTCCTATGCTGTCATATTCAGTGTTTGGCTGAAAATAGCTTCAGACTTGGTTAAAGTGGGGATAATAATTGCCCCATCTTTTGCAAATTTTTGTTTTGTTGTGATTGAAATGTAATCATGTTTTTGAAGGAAGCCTTGTATATATTGTAAAATGTTAACTAATTTACAGTATCATAATCACTACTTCAAAATTAGGATTATGCATATAACATGTTTCAACAGAAAAACTGATAATTTAAGAAGTTTCTTTATCTTATTATCTACAGAATATCCATTCTACCCTATATATTTGGGGTTGTTATTTGCATATTATGAATGAAAAACATTAGGCTTAGACATGCTAATTAAAATCAGGAAGTAAGTGATAGCAAAACCAAAATTTAAATTTAGAGACTCTTTTTCAGTTCAGTGAATTATGCTACCTTTGGAATGGCATGTTAGACTCTCAGATTATACTGAGCTAACTTAAAATATAGAGTTTAATTGTTCAGTTTACACGGGAAAGGAAAAAGTCATCACAGAATTGGGAAAATATAAATTGCTCTATTTTTAGAATTCATTTCATAGGAGAAATCTTTTTTGTTGATATTATTCCATCTTTCCTTTTGTTTTGTAGCTTTTTTTGCCACTCTCCCAAATCCCCAAGCTTTTTTTATATCCTGATTTTTTATTTTACATAAACATATTTAACATCTTTAAATGCTCTTCAGATACATTATTTTCAATCACTACAAGTATATCCTATCATTCTTCTTGTTTTATATTTAAGTGATTTTCTTATTTTCTGCGTTAGATTATTTTCTTGAGATTTATTTATGAAATAATACTTGAAATTGTGCTTATGAAAAATTACTTCTAAGCATTTTATTTTCTCTTTGTATTCATTTCTGCCTCTTTTGCTTTTTCTAAATTTTGTTTTTGTAGGTTTCCATACTATTTCCAAATATGTAGTAGATTAGGTTAAATTAATTTTGAATGCTATCTTCTGATCATTTTGTTCATGCTACATCAAATATTTGACAGGAAAACTGGATCTCAATGAGCATGAAAGAAGAGCTTTGGCTGTTTACATAAATTTATGCTACTATTGCTTTTCTCAACTTCTGTTGTTTCATATAAGGGATTTTTTTTTATCAGAAAATGATTTCTTATATACTTTGACTAGGGTAACTGTTAGTTGGTAGTATTTTCTCTTTGAGCAGTAAACTTTTCTTATTTTTGTATAGTAAAATGTCTAGAAAACAGTCTTCATTGCTGGAAATCATTTTAGATTCAGTAACCGCTCACGATTTTAAAAAGACATTGATATATTAAGTGTACCTTTAGTGTTTAGAAAATATTGATACTTCTGAAAAAGCTAACTAAAAATCTAGTCTTTAATTTTCTCTGAAGTTTTTGTTTCTTTCTAACACAGGTTGACTTAGCACCCATTTTAAACACTGAATTTAAAAAAATATACCTGTAGCCCGGCTGGTGTGGCTCAGTGGTTCAGTGTCGACCCAGGAACCAAGAGGTCAGGGTTCGATTCCCATTCAGGGCACATGCCTGGGTTGTGGGCTCGATCCCTAGTAGGGGTTGTGCAAGAGGCAGCCAATCAATGATGTTTTTCATCCATGTTTCTAGCTCTGTCCCTCTCCCTCTCTCTCTCTCTCTCTCAAATATATATATATACATATATGTGTAAGATATCTATCTGTCTGTCTATATATATATACATGCACACACACTCACATACACATCTGATATGATCTTACTTTCAGGAATTTTTACCTTCACATTTTTTTCTTTATTGGTATGTGGTAGTTTATTATAACCTATTACACAGATTTATTCATCCATACAATAACTCCTATTTCCCCAAAGTATGGCAGATAATAACTAATAAAAAGCTATCAAAAGCCCTAGCTGGTTTGTCTCGGTTGTTAGAGCGTCAGCCTGCGGACTGAAGGGTCCCAGGTTCGATTCCGGTCAAGGGCGTGTACCTTGGTTGTGGGCACATCCCCAGTGGGAGGTGTGCAGGAGGCAGCTGATTGATGATTCTCTCTCATTGATGTTTCTAACTCTATATCCCTCTCCCTTCCTCTCTGTAAAAAAGCAATAAAATATATTTTTTAAAAAAGCTATCAAAAAATAGCTGTGATATGAATGTGAGCAACGTGGAATATAGACATCTATAAATAAACAGTATGATTCCATTTTATAGATTTTGAAACTGAGGTTCTGTGTGCTTAAGTAACCAAGGTCACATATAGGATTCAAACTCAAATTCAATTATTTAGCTTTAAAAATGACTTTTTCTGTAATACACATTACTTTCTAGTATCTATCTATCTATCTATCTATCTATCTATCTATCTATCATCTATCTACTAGAAGCCACGTGCATGAAAATTCGTGCACTCGGAGGGGGGTCCCTCAGCCCGGCCTGTGCCCTCTCGCAGTCTGGGAGCCCTCAGGGGATAGCCAACTGGCAGGGAGTGGGCCTAAGCTGCAGTCTGGCCTCCCTCTGTGGGAGGTGACCGGCAGGCAATCGGGACGGTACAGGTGGCCAGTGGCTGGCCCCGCCCCCCATTGCACCACTGCTGCCAGTGGCCGCCCTCTGCGGGAAGCGACCCCAGGGATGGTGAGTGTCCGGCTCCGCCCCGAATCGCCCCGTCACTGCTGCCGCCACCTCCACCCCCACCCCATTGCCATCCCCTCCCTCTGCCCACTGGCATGCACCTTGGCTGGCCTGGAGACACCTGCTCGCCAGTCCTGCCCCCCGCCCACCAGTCGTTCCACCGTTCAGTCGATTTGCATATTACGCTTTTATTATATAGGATTGATTTATTTATTTTAAAATATATTTTTATTGATTTCAGAGAGGATGGGAGAGGGAGAGAGATAGAAACATCAGTGATGAAAGTGAATCATTGATTGGCTGCCTCCTGCATGCATCCCACTGGGCATGTGCCCTGACAGAGCGTCAAACTGTGACCTTCTGGTTTATAGGTCAATGTTCAACCACTGAGCCACACCAGCCAGGCTATTTTCTACTATTTAATCACATTATATTTAAAGGATCAGATAGGATTCAGGTCCATCCACTTACCCATTCAGGAGGGTTTAGTTACCAAGGGCATAGTTTTCTCATCTTTAATAATATCCTACAATATGTACCCATGAGGAACATTTTATCAACTCTGCTACTGGTGGTGGTGGGGAATGTGGTGAACTATACAGCAAATACAATTAAATAATAGATACTTGAATTTGCTCAAAATTGCTTTACATATTATTTTAAGTGGGAAAATACTATTTTAAAAGAAATTATTATAATTCTGATTAAATCCTAAAATGTTCACATTATTCTTCTAGTTAATTTTTACCTCTTCTTTTTAAAAAATACAGTGCCTTTACTTTCCCGAATTCTGCCTTCTGATGCATGTAAAATATACAAACAAGGTATCAATATCAGGTAAGGTGATTTGATTTTTTTCCCTGAATAATAGAAAATTGAGATTTAGAGGAAGTTTTCCCCCGCCCCTGTAGTAATAGCTTACATTAGGATGTAGTATTTTATAACTTAAACATGCTGTAATAAAGTCACAACATTTTATCTCATTTGAGACATACTATATACAGATAACCAAAGGTATCAACTCTTGACTAAAACAAAGGTATTATTCTTATTCAACTACAGAATATCTAGAAGGCAAACAGTGAAGAACATGATGTAATACTAAGAAGATTTAAGATGGTCATCTCCTTGATCCTGGCTTTTTAAGGAATAAGGGACACATAAGTAGAAGACCTAAATCTTGTCCTTCTTTCCCTACTCTTATACCCTTCTGTTCCCAATGTACCCATCCATGAATCCATTCATCTGTTCAATCATTTATCTATTCTAGTGAACTCTTTAAGACTAAATTTAATATTCCTCTGTTTTCTTTTAAAACTTAAGATTGATGATTGGATTATGTGGAAAATATTTATTTTACTCATTTCAGAATTTCACTTTTATCATTCCTTATGTCTTTAGCTTTATATTAATGTAGGTATATTTGTAAATTAAATATATGAAAGTCATATAATGCTAGTGAATATGCCAACTTATATATATAAGTATATCAGTATATTTATAAATTACATATACATATATATAATATTAAATATATATCTTTATACATATCCAGAATATTAATTTGGATATGTAAGGGGTTAGAACTGGAAATGTCTTAAAATATTATTTCATGTAAACTGTTTGTTATATAGATGAGAAAGTGAAGTGATTTTTATAGGAGCACTTTGCAAATTAGTAGGTGAGCCAGGACCTCCAACTTCCTGTCAGTTCCTACCATGTCACAAGGCAGAAATTTTAAAAAACAAACTGTATAAAATTCATTATGTAATATGTTGAATTCTAGTGGAAGAGATAATCTTTAGTTGGAAGTAAGTTCTAGGGTAATTATTCTCAAGCAGTAGAATTAGATTAAAGTAGAAGTTTCTGGATTTTTGTTTTTTAAAAAATAACCTCTTCAGAAGTTTCTAATTATGAAAGTGCTCATGCACATTAAGTTCATGGTAATTATAGAAACCTTGGAAATTACAGAAAAATATACAAGAGAAACTAGGAAAGAATTTGATAATGATGTAGGTTTAATTCAGCAGCCCATTGTTAATAGTATATTGTGGATTCAAAAAAAATGATTCATCAATTTAAAAATGTTTAATATAGGCACTTGCCAAAGGTGGTAGATAATTTGGGAGAATAGTATTTTCTTCCATGTGCTATACTTAAAAAAAAAAAAAAGGTTACTTTTAGTTTTGTTTGATTTTTAGAAATAGCAAAAAAAAAGGAGGAACTTTTTCTTTCAAAAAATTATATCACATATATGACTTTTGGCAGTAAATTTTATTATTAATATTATATAATAAATATAGATAATAAAACCACAAAATGGTTAAAATGGAGACATGAGAATAGGAGCCTGAGGGAGAATCATTGTTATAGAAATGTAGGTTAGGAGGAAGCTACTTTAATGTAGTAAGACCCTCAGACGTAGGGCTTACCAGCAGCTGAGGATGAAGGAAAAATGTGATAGGTTCTAAAGTTCTCATTTCTAAACAAAGTTTACCACATTAATGGAAAGGCTGGATTTTAGGAAGTTTGGCAAAGTTTTTTTGCATATATGACAAGAATTGACTTCTAAAAATTACGTTAACATTAAATAAAAACTTTCAAATTTAAATGTCAAAAGACTATTAGTTTTTTAAAACATCACTTCAAATGAAGCTGAATTTTAACTATATCAAAGAAATATTTAAAGTTTACTCATACCTCATAACAGGCATTTGATCATGTAAAATATCTTTTTTGGTGTCAAGGAGAGATGAAATACTTTGGTAGAAATAGGAAAGTGTAAGCAGCTTTATTGTGAATACTAAAACATTTTCACTATTAATTTTAATAATTTGAGGTGATCTGTACCCACTGATTGAAATGATCATTGCAAACTTTGCCCTATTTCAGGCTTTTCCTGTCTTGAGAGAAGGCTCTATTTCCTTTTTCAGTGCTATTTGGCATTTTTCAAGTTTTTATCTCAGAAAGTATTTTCTGTTTAAATCTTTGCATTTATATAAAGAATTTTTTGTTCTTCATAGCCATTACATGTCAAAAATTAATATTTGGGTTCATAGGCTTAAAGCACAGGAATAGTTAATACATTAAAATATCATGATAAATTTTATCATTATGAGGCATGTGTGATATTTACTAGGCAATATAATATGTCAGGGATATTGCAGAAGATGTATTAGATAGTCTTATTTCAATTGCAAATTATAAAAGTACAGATGAAATAAAAATTGACTGTTACTGATCTTAGGTGTGACTATATCTAGGAGCTTAAATATCACCATGTAAATCTGTCTCTGCCTCTCTTTGTATCTCTTTTCTCACTATTTTCACCCTTACCCCTTGCAACTCACTACCACACTCATCCAGGATGGGCAAGAATGGAATGGAGACAGAGACTGTTCTGGCCACCCACCCTTTTTAAAAGGTTATTTTATGTCGGGGATAGAGTTTCCTGGTAGCTGAAGCTTAGAGTCCAAATAGGGCACTTATATAAATTGATCTGTTTCTTTTTTATACTATCAGTAGTCCACACCTTATAAAGGGAAGATTTAGCCCCTTTAACTAGCATTATTTTCTTTTATGCCATATGTACAAGCAACAACACGACATGTTTAGCAGTACAAACACTAGTAGTGCAATAGCAGGCCACTGGCAGCAGACCAGAAGCCAGAATTCAGTTATAAAGCAGCAGACAGGGTTCATCCCTACAGGAGTTGGTGACTTGCTTTTTTTAGTGCTTCTTGATTTCATTCTGAGGGAATATATATATTTTATATGGCTCAGAGAAGAGCTCCTTGCACATAGGGTAATCAAACTTTCCTATTTGGTCTGGTTCATCCCTGTTATCTGGTAAAATTATTAATAGGACCACTTTCACATTTTTTTAAAATATATATTTTATTGATTTTTTACAGAGAGGAAGGGAGAGAGAGAGTTAGAAACATCGATGAGAGAGAAACATCGATCAGCTGCCTCCTGCACACCTCCTACTGGGGATGTGCCCGCAACCAGGGTACATGCCCTTGACTGGAATCGAACCTGAGACCTTTCAGTTCGCACGCCGACGCTCTATCCACTAAGCCAAACCAGTTAGGGCCACTTTCACATTTTTTTAAAAAAGTTTTTTATTGATTTGAGAGGGAGAGGGAGAGGGAGAGAAACATTGATCTGCTGCCTCCTGCACACCCCCTACTGGGAATTGAGCCCACAACCTGGGCATGTGCTCTGACCGGGAATCAATCCAGTGACCTCTTGTTGCAAGGACAACACCCAACCAACTGAGTCACACCAGCCAGGGCTCACTTTTACTTTTAAAAATAACCCTAGTTATTCTTTTGATGCAGTATGTGAGATGTTTCATTTCTCAGCCTTTTTGTGTAGGGAAACCAAGAATGCCCATTCACTTTGCCTTGTCCAGGGTGAAAACTGAAAAGCCTACAAAGTAATGAATTCTTATAATTGCATTAGAACTCAGTAGCCAGAGTGGATCTTTCACAGAGACTTAAAGGTGTTTCCTTGGGCATGATCACCATCATATAACAAATGTGTCAACCCATTTCTTAGATTAAGGACTATGTTTTGAGCAGCTAGTCAGAGAGGTCCTGATGTGATCTACAAAGTCTTCAAAGATTGAAGGACTTTAGGGTACTTGGGAACTTTTCCATTCCAGTACTCTCCCTAATTTCAGCAAGTAGTGATTTGTGAAATTTGAGACCAACTCATTGGGGTAGACTGTGTCAGGTCTTGGTTACCAAAGACCACAATAAATACACTGAAGTGAATCTATGAGCTTTTGACATAGGAATGATCCATAAGATTTTCAGGCTGTGGAGATGTTGGAAAAGAGAATGCTAATTGAATCTGGGAAGTCAAACAGAAAGGCTAAAAGATTTTGGAATAAGTTAAGTGGGTTACCAAGTGGAAGGATGAAGCAAGTTTTGGTATCTGATAGTTAGGGATAAGGCATAGATGTAGAGCAAAAGGCCAAGAATGTGGTACATCCATTGCTTTTACAACCCTCTTAATTGCTCTGCTGAGTCAGTAACATGGTCTTAAAGGAATCAGAATGTTAGGTCTGCTTTCTTTTTCTGTCCTGAAGTTGTTATTTTATTTTTTTAATATATTTTATTGATATTTTACAGAGAGGAAGGGAGAGGGATAGAGAGTTAGAAACATCGATGAGAGAGAAACATCGATCAGCTGCCTCCTGCACACCTCCCACTAGGGATGTGCCCGCAACCAAGGTACATGCCCTTGACCGGAATCGAACCCGGGACCCTTCAGTCCGCAGGCCGACGCTCTATCCACTGAGCCAAACCGGTTTCGGCCTGAAGTTGTTATTTTTATGGAGTTGTTACAGTAAGGGAAATGGTAGGGAACAAAGGCACAATACTTCAGCAATGGGGAAACAATCTTTATTAGAGTATATATTCAGAAAAATGAAATACAAGTAAAATGGAATATATTTAAATATTCTTTTGGTGTGTTCTATTTAAATAAGATATTTTAAATTTAGTTTTTTTCTCTCTAAATTTGACTTTGAAATATGGTATTAGCATCTTGGTTTGAGTTTAGAAGGAACAAAGTTTGGTTTAATTATTATGGAGTGTTATTGAAATTTATTTGTCAGAATTTCTCATCTACATATCTTTCACAGGCTTGACACTACTCTTATAGACTTTACTGACATGAAGTGCCAACGAGGGGATTTAAGCTTCATTTTCAATGGGGATGCAGCACCCTCTGAATCTTTTGTAGTATTAGACAATGAACAAAAAGTTTATCAGCGAATACACCATGAGGTGAGCATTCCTCTAAGTGGTTTTTAAAAAATGACTTTGTATGGAACCAAGTGTCAGAGTAATTGTTTCAAAGGGCTTAAGGTATAATTGGGATTGATCCTAAAGCTTTTATTTTCTTACTACTAGTTTTTTAGTTTTATTTTATTTTATATATTATCATCTGGTTTTCATCTTGACCAAGCCAGTGAGTCTGTTTGCTCATAATTCATTGATGATCTGCTAGTTAGGTGAACTCCATTTTCTCTTAGTTCTCATTTGTTGAACCAGTGCTGCCCCTTTCACCATTTATTATCTTACAACCTTAGCTTCTTTTAAAATGTTACTGACCATCCCTATCTCTTTATCTGTACTTTGATTCTCTCTCTGTACTCTTATTTTTCCTCACTCTTTAACTGCCTTTCTTTTATCTTTTTCTTCTTAAAGTACAAAATTATCTTCCTTTCATCACATCAGAAATCCATGTTGGTATTGCCTACCCAACCATCATTGAAAACTATATGCACCATTATCCTCATCCTTTATTCCCTGAATGCCCCTTTCCCTGCTTTTAGAGATGCCGGAAAGACAAAGCTTTTCTAGTATCTTTATCATTGATAGTACTACAAAACTTTCTTAGTCAACAATTTGTTTCGTCACTTTTTAAATTTTGTTGTTATTTTTCACCACTTCATTTCCGCATATTGTCATTCACCACATCTTATGGTTCCTTCCTCAACATCTCTTAGATTAGAACTTTATACCACCATATCTATTGATGAGACCTTAGTTACCTTGTACGTGTACTATTGAAAAGTAGTGTCTTAATTGGCACTGAGCAATGAAGATTTAGATTGGAAGAGGAGAAGGTATTCCTTGTGGAGCACAGGGTGAGTAAAGTCAGGGAAGTGGGAATAAGAATGGTCTTTTGGGGAAACAGAAAAGAGATCTGAGTAGAGTGAAGTTTTCTCTTATTAAGTATGCGATGGTTTATGGCAGGTCTTAAAAGCCAGAAAGATAACTTAGGATTTGCTGTAGTTAGTAACAGAGTCATAGATTCTTAAATTATTGATATGATCTAAAAGTAATTTAAGTGAATTTATCTTATGTATTTCTTTCATTTTCCCTCCCTTCCTTTCTTAAACATTTTCAAGGACCTACTAAATGCTAGACACTTCTAGGTGCTATGGATAGTGGATCTTTATTAATAGTGTATACCTATTACTAGTATATATAGTATTAAGCATTAATTGCTAGCATATTGGAACTATTATTTAAGTACTTTAATTAAAAAGTATTTATCATTAAATTCTTAACCTATCAAAGTAAATACTTTTATTATCTTCATTTTACACATGAGAAAATTGAGGCTTACAGATATTAAATGACATCTTCAATATCACATAGCTGATATGCAGGATGGATTGGAAAAGGAAGAGATTGGAGGCAGGGAAGTTATGGTTATATAGTTGAGAGGTGATGAGGTTCTTAACTAGGATGGTGTAGTGAATAATTAAGAAAGAAATTATAACTTACATTTTCAAGAATGAAATAAATAGGACTTGCTAATAGATTGAGTGAATTAAGAATTAGAAAGATTTAAGGGTGAGTATAGTGATTCTGTCTTGAGGAGTGGAATGATGGTTTCCACTGATAAAATTGGGTTATTTGGAAAAGGAAATACGTTTGGGATTTTGGATAATGCTCATTTTGAGTCCATTGCTAAAACCAGCACACTTGTTTCAACTTTCTCTTTATTAGACTTCTCTGAAGTATTTGCTATTATTGATAACTCAGTTCTTAAAATTTTCATTTCCTTATGAATTGACCTTAGTCTGTTGTTCTTTTCTCTTCTCTCCATCTTATTCTCCTTTCCCTGTTCCCTACTCACCTCTTTAATCTTGATTTGCCTCTGATGTGGTTCTCATTTTTACAAACTGGCACAATAATCTCTTTTATTCTCACAAAGTATATATTTGTATCCCAGATAAATCTTCTGAGTGGAGACCTATCTACTCAAATGGGATATCATGTATGTCTCTAAGATAACTTCAAAATTTAGTTTGTCTAAAGCTAAACTCATTATTTTCCTTCCAAACATGCCTCCCCCCCCCCCCCCCCCTATTTTCCTTCTTTTGGTGAATGACATCATTTTCTATTGATCCAGGTAACTGGGAGTTATTTTTGACATCTTAATACTCCATGTTTTCTAATTAGAGATTATGTGTAGTCATTTCTGTCTCCCTGTGTCTAATAAATATCCCTTTTTTATTCATAGTGTTAATGCCTTAATTTAGATATTCATTATCTTTCAACTGGACTATCACAAGTCTTACAAATGATCTTCCTGGCCCCCTTCTGTTCTGCTTCTAAATTATCTCACATATTGGAGATAGATTGAACATTGAAAACAAATTTATGAAACCTGCCTTCTTTAAAGACATTTTAAAGTTTCCTGTTCCTAAAGGGTGAAATCCACATTCCTTAGCATGACATGGTTCCTTCTGTGACCTGGCTTTTCCAGCCTTTTTCTTACTTTGCTGTCTTAGACACAGTAGTACTTATCTCTTTGCAATTTTTCAGACATACCAGGCTATTTAAGCATTCATTTTATTGTTCACATTGTTTCCACTTCCTGGAATGTCCTTCTTTTTGCTACCTCATACCTAAGGGGCACTGCTTAGTGTCACTTCCTCCCCTGCCAGGTGACCATTGTTTTCTTTATGCTTTCATTGAATATGGTATCAAAGACCCTCTTCTGCTATTTGTTTATGTGGCTTTTTTCCTTTGTGGGGTTAAGCTTCTCAAGGTTATAGGGTTCATTTAGTTGTAGTCTCTGGTACCTAATACATCATCAGTACATTCTAGGCCAGAGTTTGGGAACCTTTCTGTAAAGGTACAGATAATACATATTTTAGATATTTAGATATTTGCATGCCATATAGTCTCTGTCACAACTACTCAGCTCTGCTGTGATTAGCATAAAAGCAGCCAGAGATATTACGTACATGAATGATTATAGATATATTCCCATAAAACTTTATGAAAAACGTAGTGGATTGGATTTGGCCTGCTGGCCATAGTTTGCTGACCTTTCTTATAGATTCAGATATTTAATAAATAATTTGACCTATTGAATATTAAATGAGAATAGCATAGCTAACTAGGCAGAGGTAAGTAGAAATATGGTACTGAAAGAGAAACCAAAGATTAAGGCTAGTAGTGTAAACATTAGCTGATATTATAGTATTGATGAAGTCACCAAAGGACTGGTATTTAAGGTATGTATATGTGTGTATTTTATGCCTAAAAATTACAGATAAGCTGGGTTTTGAGCAGTAATCCTTAAGAAGGAAATACTTGCTTATTCTAATGTGCATATATAAGTAATAACTGTTCAATACATCTTTGTTGAATGATTGTAACTAATAGGGTTTTTTTTTTTTTTTTTTACTAATAGGGTTTTTTCAATGATATGGTGATGATCAGTCTATGATTTATGGAAGAGTTCTGTTCTAAAAGTTTCTTTAAAAATAGGGTGTTGAAACGCAAGGCAAATTTCTTCACAGTCTTATATGTACTATTGTTCTCAAGCTAATACACAGAATCCTAATTGATTGTAATATATCTGAAAGATAATGTCTGACAGTTCTGTATAACCTATGTCAGCCCAAAATTTTCTTTAGAAAATTGTGTTCTGAATTAGTTTGGGTTACCAGAAATACATTTGTACCGCAGCATTAATGTCAAGAGTTTCCATTCCTCACTTGTAAGGGTGAAGGAAATGGTACTATCCCAGTCCCAAGGTATTGCTGTTTTTTCTATAGACGATAGATTAAGAAGTGGACTTTATCTGGGTGAAAAGTTCTATGGTGAAAAATAGAAAATGGGCCTCTTGGTAATCTATAATAATAAAAGCGTAATACGCTAATTAGACTGGACAGCCGAATGATCTTCTGGACATCCTTCCGGATGACCTTCTGGACAAAGCTGGGGCTGCGAGGGCTGAGGCAAGCCACCGTGGCTGCAAGGGCCAAGCCCTTTGCATGAATTTCGTGCATCGGGCCTCTAGTATAAAAATAAGGAGGTGTGGGAAATCAAGCTTCTAGCCATTGTAAACTTTGTGCACAGTTCTCATTCTCCAGTGAGCTCTCTAGGTTCTGCCTTTTATTCTCCTTTTTTTTTTTTTTCCTACTTAAGTCTCTTTGGTCCGAAGTATCAGTGACTCTCTCTTGGCCTGTAAAGATAGAATCTCATCTTATACCTGCTCACTTACACTTCTGTACCTGATTTCTTAATTTTCTGTTCCTGAAGCAAGCACAAAGCTTTCTTTTTTTTCTCGTTTAAAAAATAATCATTGATCACGTATTATGTGCCAACACTGGAGAATATGCAGAGAATAAAACCTGAAGTAAGGCTACTTATCAAGTTTAGAAATCATAGGTTGATATGAATGGATTTTTTTTCCCCCAAGAAATACAGAGCAGATCCCTTCTGGACTGCTTTTCTTTCTTCCTTCCCTCCCTTCCGCCTCCCTCCCCCCCCCCTTTTTTTCCTTCCACTTAAGAACTATTGAGAAAGAGAGGCTCAAATGATAGTGGTGGATCTTTAGATTAAAAAGAACTAAAGTAAGATTCATCTATGTTGAAAAAATGAAACCTTCATATGGACATTTTGTCTCACGCCTGTCAACTTAATTCTTTAAGTAATCTTCAACTACATTATCTAAAACAGTGTAAGAGTACTGTATTTCATGTATCCTGTATTTATAGATTCATAATTAGTCATAATTCTAACTTACTTAGATATATGTAGTTTAAAATTCTGTAATTGTTTTTAGAATAAGTAGCATTTCACATTTTTAGAATTTGTTTCCTTTTTAGAAATTCGTAACATTTTGTTATTTTCATGTCATGCTAATAACCTTTGAAAACCTAGGTTCTAATATTTAACTTTTACCCCCACCCCAGGAATCAGAGATGGAAACAGAAGAGGAGGTTGACATTTTAATGAGTAGTGATATTTACTCTGCAACTCTATCAACCAAATCAATTTCTTTCACACGTGCCCAAACAGGATGGCTTTTTCGGGAAGATAAAACAGTATGTACAGATATAGATTTTTAAACTTTAAAGATTGTTTAGTATTTAATGTGGCCAAAATAAGGTGATGGAAATGCAAGAAGAAGTAGCTTACTGAATTGTCTTCAAATAGTTTATTCTCTCCACTTTGCGACCACATACGGAATTATAATGGTTGGTTACAGAATTGGAACATATTCTTAGAGAAGCCATGAGAGAAAGTTTAGCTCATTGAATTCCATGTTGGGAAAGATTCTTTTTGTCAGCTGTCTTGTCCTCACATGTTTCCATTATATTTCTAATGCTTTATTCCTTAGGAATACCACAAAGAGGGATACACTTTTGAATTCATTTCCCTGGATATTTTTTCTTTCTACTCTTAGACTTCTAAACTATTTACTTATCTAATATCCGTTTCTCAGTATTCCATATATATATGACTAAAATGAAATATGCTTACATTTTTACTATACTGTCATTAAATTAAATTTCATTGAAGGTTTCTCTTTAGTGAATTGTAAATTTTTCCCGTAATTACCATTTCATCTGTCAAGAAGAGGTTATGTAAGAATGCTCAAGCCTTAGCTGGGTAGCTCAGTTGGTTAGAGTATCATCCTGATGCAACAAGGTTGCAGGTTTGATCCCGGGTCAGAGCACATACCAGAAGCAACTGGTGAATGCAGAAGTTAGTGGAACAACAATTGATGTTTCTTTCTCTCCCTCTTCCCCCTTCCTTTCATTCTCTAAATAAGTCAATAAAGAAAAAGTTTTTTAAAAGATCTTTGAAATATTCTCATACTCTATTTATTTATTTATTTTTATTTTAGGAAGGGAGAGGGAGCGAGAGATAGAAACATCAATGATGAGAGATAATCATTGATTGGCTGCCTCCTGCATGCCCTCCACTGGGGGTCAAGCCCACAACCCTGGCATGTGCCCTTGACTATAATTGAACCCGGGACCCTTGAGCCTGGGACCCTTCAGTCCACAGGCCAACACTCTATCCACTGAGCCAAACCAGCTAGGGCTCTCAGACATTTTTTAAATTAGACACCTGAAGAAGCACTTCATAAAATTTTAAAGTCAAGAATAAGTAATCAGATCAGCTAAGGGCCATAATTACTGCTTTTAAAAATTATTTTCATCTTATATTACACTAGAGGCCTGATGCACGAAATTCGTGCAAGAGTAGGCCTTCCTTCCCCCAGCTGCCAGCACCGGCCTCCCTCTGGCACCCGGGACCCAGTTTTCCCTCCAGCACCCGGGACCTGGGTGCCGGAGGGAAGCCAGTGCCGGCAGCTGGGGGAAGGAAGGCCTACTCTTTCACAAATTTCGTGCCTCTAGTAGATGTATAAGTAGATATTTAGAGAGAGAGAAAGGTGTGGGGGCGGTAGGGAGAGATTGATTTATTTTAAGGAATTGGCTCATGTGAATGTAGGAACTGGCAAGTCTGAAATCTGTAGAGCAATGCAGCAGGCTGGAAATTCAGGGAAGAGTTGATACAGTCTTGATTCTGAAATCTGCAGGCTGGAATCTCAGGCAGGGTTTCTGTGTTGTAGTCTTGAGACAGAATTGCTTTTCCTTTGGGAAATAAGCTTTGTTCTTAAGGCCTGCAATTGATTGGATGAGGCCTACCTATATTATGGAGGGTAATCTGCTGTATTCCAAGTCTACTGATTTAAGTGTTAATCACATCTAAAAATTACCTTCACTGAAATATCTAGACTGGTGTTTGATCAAAAGATTGAGCACCATAGTCTTGCCAAATTGACGTAAAATTAACCACCACACAACCTTACATAAATGTTCCCCTTGGCCACTACTCACAATCCCAGAACACCTTGCAGAAGGTTATCCATTTCTATATCCTTCAGACCTTTTTATATGCTTTCCATAAATATGTATTTACAGTAATCTGTAGCTTTAGTTGTTGATACTTATTTTTTCATCAAGTGTTATACCTATTTTTTGCAACTGTTTTTTTTTTCTCTTTAGTATGTCTTAGGTGCTTTTTCTTATTAGTAGTGCTACTTCATTCTTTTTAACAAATGCATAGTATTTCATAATATGGGTACGTTGTAGTTTATTTACCCAGGCTCTTTTTTTGGACATTTAGATGAATGGACACACATTTTGTCCAGTTTTCTGCCATTATGAATGATGTTGCATTCTTTTACATTCCTTTGCAATGTCTGTTATAGATAGCAAGAAATAAAATGGCTGAATTATAGAGACTATACACTTAAAATTTTTACTGTTCTGATGGTTTACTTTTAATAAATGCTTTTTATTATGAGATTTCAAAAACTGATAATTATCACCTGAGTATCTCACAACCACAGAAAAAAATCCTCACTGTAGATCTAGGCTCATCAGCTTTCCTCTCTAAGCCTATTTGGCAACAAATAGCATATAGGATTCCCAGTTGTGAGCTCCTACACTGCAATCCATTTGTTGGCTTAAGTCTTATTTATTTGTACTCTGTTCTTCTGGACAGCATTAGAAGGATCACTTCAAGAGAAGATAAAAATTGAAGCTGCTATTCATCTAGTGCTACTGCTAAGCAGCTCAAAGCTCTTGAACAGCGTCTAGGTGATCTTCTTAAATCTTTGACAGGTAAGGAGGGAGTCAGTAATGCTTATAGTTCCCATTTTGTAGGTAGAAACAAGTGCAGAATGCTTTGCTTTCTGGTGACTGGTAAAAGAGCCACAGCAAGGTGGACATGGAAACAACCCTAAACACATACTTTTGGAATGCTAGAAAACAGTAGTAAGAAGGAGACCAAGTGATTTGCATGCAGGTGGAACTGGGAAGCTTGCTTTCCATCATGTTTTTTGAAGTAAAACATTTGAAACTCTGACCTCCTCTTGGGTCTGCGTTAAAAGGGTGATGTTTGATATTGAAGGAAATAACAACTCTCTTCTTGATGTCCCTTATACCTCTTGAGTTTCCCTATCCCCCATTTCTAATGTAAACAGTTGTATTGGTGAGCTGGACTGCTCTGTTGTTCTCTCTTTGTTGAAAGTAGTAAGCAAATGTAACTTGAGGTTTGATCCTGTTAGAGAATAGAGTATTGGAACAGGTAATTAATTCTAGTTGTCCTAGAGATTTCTATGTGACTTAGACTATTTCTTTTTATTCCACTTTCTTTTCTATCTATAAAATGGGAACAGTAATTATCCCTGACCCCTCCTTGATACTTATGATGTTTGACTTTAACTAAATAAAGTTTTCAGATAGCTTTTTGCTACTTGGGAGTAGATTCTAAAGGAATACTGTGTGGTATTTTTATTTAAATTTAACTCATTTCAGATTAACTGCCATACATATGTGTGTTTTAAATTTTTCTTTACAAATTTGAAATGTGTAATCCTATATAATAAAAGGCTAATATGCAAATCCACTGAACAGTGGAACAACCGGTCTCCATGATGCTCACTGACCACCAGAGGGCAGACGCTCAACACAGGAGCTGCCCCCTGATGGTCAGTGTGCTCCCACAGGGGGAGTGCCGCTCAGCTAGAAGCTGGGCTCACGGCTGGCCTGGCAAGCACAGCAGCAGTGGCAGGAGCCTCTCCTGCCTCCACAGCAGCACTAAGGATATCCTAAGCCGTCAATCAGACATCCCCCGGGAGCTCCTGGACTGCGAGAGGGCGCAGGCCAGGCTGAGGGGACCCTCCCTCCCCGCAAGTGCACAAATCTCGTGCACCAGGCCTCTAGTTTAATATGTTTTTTAACTTAATAGAATGCATAAGATATTTTGATAATTTCAAGTACCAAAGGACTATTTATGTATGCCTTAATGTTACATATTTATGGAAAAACGTATATGTATGTTACTTTGAAGCTTTCTTGTTGCAAACGTAATCTTTTTATTATGTTGAAATATTTGATTTTGTTTTAGGAAAGAGTAGGAAACTTTTTGGCAGACTTTTATTTGGTGAATGGACTTGTTTTAGAATCAAGAAAAAGAAGAGAACATCTCAGTGAAGAAGATATTCTTCGAAATAAGGCTATTATGGAGAGTCTTAGTAAAGGTGGAAACATAATGGAACAAAATTTTGAGGTATAATTTTCACTTCTAATTTATAATGTTCTAAGGAGAGAGGGGATAGACTTTATTCCTGGCATTTAGTGGGTTTATATAAGTACACTCATGGGTTTTGTTTACTATATACAATACACCTTTTGGGTTTTTTTTATATTGTCTTTAGTGATATTTTTGTGTGTGTGAATCTGTTTTTGGTCTCTGAGACTTCACTAACAAATAGATTAAATCATTTTATAAGCATGAAACCCAGTATTAATTTTTAATCCATGTTCCTTTGCATATATTCTTTTTCCTATTTCACTAATTGAAATCATCGACTGCTTTGAAGGCCGAAGTAAAGGTCCACTTACTTTATAAAATCATTTCTAGCCTATAACTTCCCATAGTATGCCAGGTTCCAACTAAGTCATGGTAATACTGTGTGTGTGTGTGTGTGTGTGTGTGTGTGTGTGTGTGTGTGTGTGTGTCTGCGCGTGCGTTCGCGCGTGCCAGGAAAGTATTTTAACGTTTACAAAGATAATGTATTGAGTGAGTCAGCCATGTAGTTCAATTAAATAAGTACAGGATGTAAAATGTTTGAGAATCCCCATTCCATGTTTAAGTTAAAATTGTGATCGTGCTAGTTTAGTGTGATCTATTTCCTTCCCACCAGATCCTCTCTGTACTCCTTAGGTTTCTTTTGGCTTTGGGATAGAGTTGAGCTTCACCAGACTTCATTTTTCAGAAGTCCACCTGGTATAAACTGATATCTTGATAAGTAGGAGATGCAGGACACGATATGCTCAGGAAATAGAAATAAATTGAGAGAGAAAATGCTGAGCTCAATTTTGGACAAAGCTGCTTCTCTCACCCATTGTTGACCAGACAAAAGGGCCATTTCTTTGGACTTATATTGTGATTTACAATTTTATTTAGTTATTTTTAAGAAATGATTTTGTTGTGGTTATTGCTACTTTTGTGTAATTTTGGCAGCAAACCATTTTGGGATGAATATATGGGGGAAAAAACTATATAGAATAGCATTTCATGGACCATTTGCCAATTGTCTCCGATTGTCTGATTTATCTGTATTTAAACCTGCAGCATACAACTTAATTTTCTTTGTAACTTGATGTACTTGAATTGTTAAAGGGGTCTGCAGATGGCATTTTAATAAGTTATAGTTTTACACATTGAAATTAAGATATAGTTTAATTTCAGATGGCCACATAATAGAACAAAGTAATACGAATTAAGTTAAATAATTAAGGTTTTGACTTCTGAGCAGAAATAAAACACTTTCTATGTGAATCATAGCCCCTTGAACTTTACAGTTTTTGATGAATATTTAAATCAACTTGTCAATTTCTATGAAAGATAAAACACTTGCTGGGATTTTGATTAGGATGGTGTTGGACTTTTGATAGGGAAGAACTGATTAATTATATTTGAGAATCCTTTTGGAGTTCAGTTATAAATAGAAGAAATTTAAAGACAATATTCTATTATATTCATCTATACATATAATTTGATTTGTTTGAATCTGGTATGGTGCAGGATGAAAGAACATCAAAACAGAATTGGTATTTAATTATAAAAAAGATAAAAATAGCCTTTTTTCCCCCCCTCCCAAACAGAGAATTTACAAACACAGGGAAAGCAGCATGAAATTGATACCAGTTTAATTATATTCCACAGTGGGCATTAAAGGAGAAAAGAAATACTTGTATGCATTTTATAGATACTTCTGGGAATACAGTTCTTTTAAACCTAAATAGTAAGCTTTTAGGAAAGGTACATATAAATTAACATGCACAGTTAAAAAATAGGTGGTCAAAAGAATAAAGGGAGGAACCTATCAGATTCAAGAGACAATTCCATTGTAATGGGGAATTGTATTTAAAATCTTAATAAAGTTTTAAAAAACATATATACCAGTATTGAAATTAATGGCTGCTTGGTCGCAACTGGTAATATAAAAATGAGTCGAGTGTGAAAATCATTATATGTTATGTCAACTTGCAAGTCACATAAACACAGGTTAGTTACTCAAATGTATGTACTTTAGTGATTATTATAACAAAACATTTTATTGGCAAATAACAAAGGATTCTCTAGTGGCCTAATCTGAATTAAGTGCCATAAATTTAAATTCAGCTTCTACAAGTTAAAAAGTGATTTCATATGCACCTCCATGAGTTTTATTTTTTATTTATGTTTGTTTAAAACATTGGAGTTGTTGTTTTTTCACATTCACATAACTTTTATATAATATATTGTTATAATTGTCCTATTGATGAATAGAACGTACACTTGTCCTCCAGGGCTCAGAGACTCGAATGGGAGATGGTGTGAAGAGAATGCTCAGTGCGCCAAAATAACTTTGGCGTTGTTAACATGGTCATTGTGCTAAGTATTTTCATCTCTTTTAATTATTACAGTTATTTAATGAGATGAGTGTCATTGCTCCACTTTATAGAAAGGAAAATGAGCTTTAAAGAAATTAATCTCTCTGAAGTCAACAAAGTTAGAAGTAGCAAAGATCAGTTCTTGGCTCTAAGTATATTGCTTCTCTATAGTGACCCAAATGCATATTTAACAGACAAAGGTGTAAGTTTTAAAATCTGACATGACCTTTTACCAGTGTTGATCAAATAAGTGGTCTGTGTTTGACTTTCATACAATCTGAGCCCCAATCCCCTAATCTGAATTTATTATCCATAGAAGATTGCTCTTTTTTCTAGCTCCTGTACTATTCAATTTTTTTGTAAGCTCATTTGGTATTTAATAATATAATATTTTGTATTTCTGATTAACTGTTCATATATGGATTTTTCTTTGAATTGTAAACTCCTTGAAGTCATGGTTAGTTTTTATACTTCATATTCACTTTTTAGCATAATGCCAAGATCATTTTAGACGATTAAAACATTGAATTGAATGGATTTTAATTACTTTGATAACTTACCTTATTTGAGATTTAGAAAAAAATTGATAGAGCTTAAATCACCATGGAACTATCTTGGAAGTAAACTCTTAAAGAATTATATTGAAGAGATTAAACAGTTTAGTAGTTTAAATAGCTTATATTATTTAAAATAAGTAGCTTAAAATAGCTTTATTTTATATTTTTAAAAATGTCATTTTCCCCCTCCCTTTCTCTGTGTCTCCTTCTCTGTCTGTCTCTCACTCTGTGTGTTTGTCTTTTTCTCTCTCCCTGTCCCTCCTCTGCCTCTTTCTTTCCTTTTTTTTTTTTTTTTTGGCAGCCGGTTCGAAGACAGTCCCTTACCCCTCCTCCTCAGAACACTATTACGTGGGAAGAATATATATCTGCTGAAAATGGAAAGTAAGTGTTTTTTCTATTATTTTGTTTATTTTGGATTCTTTGGTTTTTAAACAGAATAATTCGTAAAAACAGAAATAATGACTGGAGATGGATGACCGGTGTGTAAGGCCATACACTATTTCTCTACTTTTTGTTTTTTCAAGCTCCTCCATCTCTGATCATTATTTCTGTGCATTAGCCTATGCCAGGCTATTTCTCACCATCCTTACATAAGAAATTTACTTAATTTTTTATTACTAATACTTACTGGAGTACCTAGCACATAGTTTGTATTCAGCAAATATTTGTTGAGTAAAAAAATGATGAAAGACAACTATTTTTAATGAATCAATAAATAAGGTTTTTCTGGCCAGCCATATGAGATACAGTATAATCCTTCATAGAAAATAGTATTTTTCTTTGGCAGAGAATAAAATATTGCCTACCCTCATGTTTAGGAAGAAGTTGCAATGATTATTACTTTTTGTATTGAAAGGTTTATTATACTTTTCTAACTTTTCCAAAATGTTTCCATTGTACAGTATTCTGTAGTGAATGTAGAATTCTTTATTCTTCACATCATTTCTTATTGGTCATGCTGAGAACTGTAGACAATAACAGAGATTGAATTGAATAAGTGATTTTAAAGATACACAGTGATACAGTTTTTGTGTGGTTTGCTTTGTTCCTAAAAGTGCTTATTAAATTATATCAATGTGAGATTTGATCATTTTTCTGAACTTTTATACTTTGTTATCCTTGTCTTATTTCTTATACATGTCTCATTTTCTTTTATCAGAATTTTAATTTATTTCTATGCTCAGAGTAAGAAAATTTGAAATATTAATGTGTCATTGGAAAAGGACAGATTCTTAAGAAGATGATAAGACATGGAAAAAGTTTACTAATATATATATTTTTCCATTTTAGAGCTCCTCATCTTGGTAGAGAACTGGTGTGCAAAGAGAATAAGAAAACATTTAAAGCCACAATAGCCATGAGCCAGGAATTTCCCTTGGGAATTCAGTCGTAAGTTAGTTACTAACTATACAAAGAAGCTACTAAACCCTAAAGACTGTAATAATATTTGTATCTGAGTGGTTCATTTGAGGACTTTGACATGCAAAAGCAAATAGCCATTGCTTTGATAGTGTGTGCACCCTTCTCAAAATTTTATAGTTCACAAAATAGTAATATTTTTATTATTTTAACCAGGTAAATGTTTGTATAGTTTTTTAATTATAAAAATAATACATAAATACATACATTTTTGTTTTGTACTTTTAAAAAATACATTTTTATTGATTTCAGAGAGGGAGAGGGAGAAATAGAAACATTAATGATGAGAGAGAATTATCGATTGGCTGCCTCCTGCACACCCCGTTCTAGGGATTGAGCCCTCAACCCAGGCAAATGCCCTTGACCGGAATCGAACCTGGGACCCTTCAGTCTACTGGCCGATGGTCTATCCACTAACCAAACTGGCTAGGGCAATACATACGTTTTATTTAATAATCTAACAGAATGGGGTTTATAGAATAAAAATGATAGTTTACTTTCATCTTAGTAATTGTTAATAGATGATAACTGCTATATTTTTATCTAGGATTGTCTATGTTCTTGCATTTTTATAAAAATGGCACAGTCTACATTTTGTTCTGTGAGTTCCTTTATTTCTCGTTTAAAAAGTGAATGTATCTTGCAATTCTTAGAGTAATTACTTTTTAGTGTTTCTTTTTCTTCTTGTTATTTTGCAGTATTGATTTATTGTCATTTGTTTTATCATTCCCCTGCTGATAAATATTTTGATTGTAGTTTGTCACTATTATAAACAACTAGAAGCCCGATGCACGAAGATTCGTCCTAGAATGGGCTTTCCTTTCCCTGGCTGCCAGCACTGCCTTTCCACTCTGGCCCAGCCCCTTTCCGCTCAGGCCCCGGAGCCGCCTCTTTCCACTCTGGGAGCCGCCTCTTTCCGCTCCAGCCCTGCCTTCCCAGGCTGCCCAGATGCCCTGAGAGACCGGGGGTGGGGCAGAATGCCTGTGTTATCGCCATGGCGATGATGCAAGCGTCCCGCCCCTGTCACTCAGCGCCTGTGTATGCAAATTAACTGCCATCTTTGTTGGGTTAATTTGCATATTGCACCTGATTGGCTGGTGGCGTAGTGGAGGTACAGTCAGTTTACATGTTTTTCTATTACTAGGTAAGATACTGCAGTAGACATCTCTCAAACTGTACTCAGCAGATGCTCATAAAAAATTTAATTTAGAGTACTCTTTAAGGTGGTGGGGGGGCCGAAACCGGTTTGGCTCAGTGGATAGAGCGTCGGCCTGAGGGCTGAAGGGTCCCGAGTTGGATTCTGGTCAAGGGCATGTACCTTGGTTGCGGGCACATCCCCAGTGGGGTGTGTGCAGGAGGCAGCTGATCGATGTTTCTCTCTCATCAATGTTTCTGGCTCTCTATCCCTCTCCCTTCCTCTCTGTAAAATATCAATAAAACATATTTAAAAAAAAAAAATAAGGTGCTAGGGGGGATGTTGTCTGATTCATGAATCAATTAAAGACTATAGATCTTTTTAAAAAATTCAATTAGCAGACTGAAGCCCCAGGCTATTTTTCTTTCATAGTTCCTTCCCCTATCACTCTGGCCTAATACAGTAAAAGAAATCATCATAGAATAAAGCAAGACCTACATTTTTCTACAGTCTATATATGTCTCACTAGAAGCCCGGTGCACGAAATTCGTGCACGGGGGGGGGGGGGGTGTCCCTCAGCCCAGCCTGCACCCTCTCCAATCTGGGATCCCTCTCACAATCCAGGACTGCTCGCCTGCCTGCTTTCCTAATTGCCCCTAACCACTTCTGCCTGCCAGCCTGGTCCCCCCCTAACCACTCCCCTGCCAGTCTGATTGATGCCTAACTGCTCCCCTGCAGGCCTGGGTCCCCCCCCAATGGCTCTCCCCTGCAGGCCTGGGTCCCCCCCAACTGCCCTCCCCTGCAGGCCTGATCACCCCTAACTGCCCTGCCCTGCAGGCCTGGTCCCCCCCAACTGCTCTCCCCTGCAGGCCTGGGTTCCTCCCAACTGCCTTTCCCTGAAGGCCTGGTCGCCCCCAACTTCCCTCCTCTGCCGGCTTGGTCAACCCTAACTGCCCTCCCCTGCAGGCTTGATCGCCCCCAACTGCCCTCCCTTGCAGTCCTGGTCCCTCCTAACTGCCCTCCCTTGCTGGCCATCTTGTGGTGGCCATCTTGTGTCCACATGGGGGCAGGATCTTTGACCACATAGGGGCAGCCATCTTGTGTGTTGGAGTGATGACCAATCTGCATATTACCCTTTTATTAGATAGGATAGAGGCCTGGTGCATGGTTGGAGGCCAGCTGGTTTGCCCTGAAGGGTGTCCCGGATCAGGGTGGGGGTTCCCTTGGGGTGTGGGGCGGCCTGGGCGAGGAGCCTGTGGTGGTTTGCAGGCCGGCCATGCCCCCCCGGCGACCCAAGTGGAGGCCCTGGTATCTGGGGTTTATTTATCTTCTACAATTGAAACTTTGTAGCCTGGAGCGGAGCCAAGCCTACTGCTTGCTCTGTGGTGGCAGCCATTTCTGTTGGGATTCATGTATCTTCTATAATTGAAACTTTGTAGCCTTGAGTGGAGGCCTAGGCTGGCAAGGGCAGGCGGAAAGCTTGGCTTCCTCCATTGTCAGGGAAACCCAAGCCTCCCTCCTGCTCTCTGTGGCCGTAGCCATCTTGGTTGGGTTTATTTGCATATTTGCTCCTGATTGGCTGGTTGGTGTGGCTTATGGGTGTAGCGGAGTGATGGTTAATTTGCATATTACTCTTATTAGATAGGATAACCCCCAATAGCCTAATTTGAGAAAAGGAGGTAGAATGTGCTATACAGCCCTTACTATAGATCAGGGATGGAGATATATAGTTCCCATAGAATATGGGAAGGGAGTTATTCATATATACCTATCTGTATTATTATCATACTAGAAGCCCAGTGCATGAAAATTCATGTACTGGGGTGGGGAGTCCCTCAGCCCAGCCTGCCCCCTCTCACAGTCCGGGAGCCCTCAGGGGCGGGAGGCGACCCGGCAATCAGGGAAGGCAACGCCCCCATCACACCTCTGTTGCTGCCACTGCTGGCAGCACAAGACTCGGCCGGCACTGGTTACCTGCGCCTCAGGTGGCCCTGGGTGGTGGGGGCACTGAGGGGACTGGGGGACTCCAGAGGCAGGCGCGTGGAGTGGCTGGACCTGCCTGGGGGTGGGCCTGGCTGTGCCGTGCTCCTGCCACCCTGGTGGGGCTGAGGGACCTGGGCGCTGCCATCTTGTGGCTGTGGGCGCCGCCTTCTTTGAGGGCGTGGCAGTCAATTAGCATATTCCCTCCTTACTGGCTGTGGGTGCCACCATCTTTGTGAGGGCGTGATGGTCAATTAGCATATTTCCTCTTTATTAGATAGGATATTGGACCCAGCTGACTAAAGATGCACCAGTATTTTTAATTTAAAATTTATTATATATTCTTTTACTTTCTTAAAATTTATTTTTATTGTTTGAGAGTATTACAATTGTCCCCCATTTCATCCCCACCCCTTCTTCACCCCCCTCAGACTGGCTCCTTCCTTCACTGAACTATTGTTTGTGTTCATGGGCTATGCATATCTGTCTATCTATATAAAAAGCCAGCGACCGTAACACCAGTACGACCGGTCACTATGACGCCCACTATGACCAGCGAACTGGCCCAAACAGGGTGGGGCTGGCCGGCCATCCTCCTGCCTCCCCTCTCCCTGGCCGGCCCACCTTTGATCAGGGTAGGAGAGTTCAATCAGGGGTGGGCACCTGGCCAAGTGCCATTCCCCCCCCCCCCCCCGCCATTCCCCCCGGCCAGCCCCACCCCTGATCTGCCTGCCCTACCACAATAGGCCTGCAGCCCCTCCCCCCGGCCGGCCCTGCCACTGATTGCACCCTCCACCCTAATAGGGGGCCCAGGTCGCCAACCTCCTGCAGCCCCTCTCCCCAGCCGTCCCACCCCTAATCTCACTCCCCACCCCAATAGGGGCGGGCTGGCCAGCCCCAACCCCTAGCCCCCACCACCCTAATCGGCCTGAAGCCCCTCTCCCAGCTGGCCCCGCCCCTGATTGCCACCCTACCCCAATAGGGGGTGGGGCCATCCAGCCAACCTCCTGCAGCTCTGCCCCCCCGCCCAGCCCCATCCCAGATTGGCCCCCCCGGCCCCAACCACTCATGGCCCCTCCCCCAGGCTGCTGGCCCCTGATTGGCACCACCCACCCCATTTGGGGGTGGGGCCAACTGGCCCACTGCCCACAGCCCCTTTCCTCAATCGGCCCCCCCAACCCCAATTGGGTTCAGGGCCCACTGGCCAATCACCTGTGGCCCCCCCTCCAGCCAGCCCAGCCCTGATTGGGCCCCGATCAGTGCTGGCCGGCCAGCCAACCTCCCGCTATCTCCTCCTCCTGACTGGCCCAGTCCCAGTCTGCCCCAATTGGGGCCGGGCTGGCCGGACCCCACCCATGCACGAATTCGTGCACTGGGCCTCTTTATTATATATATATATATATAAAAGCCTAAGTGACCGTCTGACCGTTCGACCATCTGACCGGTAGCTATGATGCGCAATGACCACCAGGGGGCAGACGCTCAATGCAGGAGCTGCTGAGCTGCAGTGACTTGGCAGCTGCAGTCTTGGGTGACGTATCTGGAACCAGAGAGGAGGGAACCTGATTTTCGGGTGCGTCATCTGAGAACCACCCTCTCACAATCCAGGACCCCTCAGGGGATGTTGGAGAGCCAGTTTCGGCCCGATCCTCGTAGGCCAGGCTGAGGGACCCCACCTGCTGGAGGGACCCTGGTCACTCCACAGATCCCCTTCAAGCCGCAGTGCCTCCCCAGCTGCGGTCAGCTGGGGAGGGACCACGGGAGGTTGGCTCCAGAGCATGTCCGGCCCATCTAGCCCAATCCCACCCACTCCGTATAGTGGTGAGCATAGCTGCTTTCCAATCCCACCCACTCCTGCCCCACTGGCCACCTTCTTATTAATTTCATTTCAATGTGCATGAATCTGTGCACCAGATCACTAGTATTCATATAAGTTACTTGGTTAATCTCTTTCTGCTACCCCTCTCCCCTACCCTCTGAGATCTCTCAGTCTGATGCATGCTCCCATGTCTCTGGACCTTTTTTGTTTGTCAATTTATTTTGTTTATTAGATTCCACATATGAGTGAGATCATGTGATACTTGTCTTTCTCTGACTGGCTTATTTTGTTTAGCGTAATAATCTCCAGGTCCATACTTGCTGTCTCAAAGGATAAGAGATCCTTCTTTTTTATAGCTGGGTAGTGTTCTATTGTATAAATGTACCACAGCTTTTCTTTTTTTAAAAAAAATATATTTTATTGATTTTTTTACAGAGAGGAAGGGAGAGGGACAGAGAGTTAGAAACATTGATGAGAGAGAAACATCGATCAGCTGCCTCCTACACACTCTCTACTGGGGATGTGTCCACAACCAAGGTACATGCCCTTGACCTGAATCGAACCTGGGACCCTTCAGTCCGCAGGCCTACGCTCTATCCACTGAGCCAAACCGGTTAGGGCTGTATCACAGCTTTTCTATCCACTCTTCTACTGATGGGCACTTGGGCTGTTTCCAGATCTTAACTATTGTAAATAAATAATGCTGTTAAGAACATAGGGGTGCAAATATTCTTTCTGATGTTTTCTGATTCTTAGGATATATTCCCAGAAGTGGGATTGCTGGGTTCAACAGCAATTCCATTTTTATTTTTCAAGGAAATGCCATACGGTTTCCATAGTGGCCACACCATTCTGCATTCAAACTAAAAAGCTTCTGCACAGCAAAATAAACCATCCTCAAAATGCAAAGGGAACCCACTGTATGGGAGAACATACTCCCCAATGATATATCAGAAAAGGGGTTAATTTCCAAAATATAAACTATGCATACAACTCAACAAAAGGAAGACAAACAATCCAATTAAAAAATGGGCAAAGGACCTAGAGATGGCCAAAGACATATGAAAATATGATCATCAGAGAGATGCAAATAAAAATACGTATCAGTTTTATATTCTAATTAAGAAGAAAAATGTGGTTAATTATAGGATATTATCAGCTTTAGGAGTTATTCTAATTTCAGAGGTGTTAATATGTGAAAAAATGGGTATATTAGAACTTATAAATGTGGCATTTGTAACAATGTCCCCTGAAAAAAAGTTGAAAAGGAACATAGCATATAAAAGCCAGACAAATAATCCATTCTAGAATAAAACATAGGTCAAAGAAAGAAAATTTTTTGTAAATACTATAGAAAACCATAAAAACAATGAAGTGAATAACCTAGATTACTTTAGATGAGATGACAATAGAATGAAATCAAAAGGAGATTGTAAAGCTAATGAAATAAATTAAGCACTAAATATCATTATTGCAAAGCAGATACTTTAGAAACAATAATGAACAGAATAGATGTGGCAAAAAATTAAATTTTGTTAGCTCATAGTGAATGCAGTAAAAGAATAGGGTAAAGTAATCAGAGAAGTAATATTTATGGGAGACAGAGATGGTTCAACACAAGTATTCTTAGTGTTCCACTGATATAGAGAGCTTCCAAAATGTAACCAAAATACCATCCTATCTAATAAAAGGGTAATATGCAAATTAACTGTCACTCCGTCAGAAAGATGGCAGCGCCCATAGCCACAAGATGGCAGGGCCCAGTCCTCTCAGCCCCGCTGGAGTCCCCACTTCCAGAGGTGTGGCCATTGAGAGCGGGCAGCGTGAGTGGCCTGGCAGAATGCTTGCTTCGTTGCCATGGCGATGAGGCAAGCATTCCACCCGGCCGCGGAGGGCCTCTGGGCAGTGGGCACAAAGCAGCGGTGGGGGAGGGGGGATGCTTGCATTGTCACCCTGGTGACGAGGCAAGCGCGGCTATGGATGGGCCTCTGGGCTGCGGAGAGCCTCTGGGCAGCGGAGAGCCTCTGGGCAGCAGGCACGGAGCGGCCAGGCTCCGCAGACGGCTACTGGCGCACGGGTTCGTGTGCAGGGCTACTAGTTCTAAATGTAAGAAAATTTCTCTGTAAGGAAAACTGAATCTGTAGCATAACATTAGGGTCCAAGAAAATTTTGATAAAAGAATGATTAGTAACAATAATTATCCTGATGAAACTATTTGACTTGGACTTTAATAAAGAAGTTTAATGGCCCTAGCCGGTGTGGCTCAGTTGGTTGAGCAACTGGTGCACCAAAATGTTGCCAGTTCAATTCTTGGTCAGGGGACATACCCGGGTTGTGGGCTCGATCCCCAGTATGGGTCGTGTAGGAAGCAGCCAATCGATGGTCTCTTTTATGTTGATGTTTCTTTCTCTTCCTCTCCTTCCCCTCTCTCTGAAGTCTAATGGCATTCAGGCAGAAAGAGGCTAAAATACAGCCTGGCCTTACATTTTTTCACATCTTAGCATTTCTGAAGCAAAGGAAGTGTGATCTGATAATATATCTAGCTAAGATGTCATTTAAATATAAAGGCAATTTAAAAAGAAGAATTCAAGAAATATAGCAGCCATGGACCCTTTTTGAAAGAAAAATAAAACTACTTGAAAATAAAATCCATCAAATCTCAGAGGAAAGGTGGGGAAGGGTGGGTGGGTGGCAGAGATCAACCAAAGAATTTGTATGCATATATGCATAACCAGTGGACATAGACAGTAGGGTGGTGAAGGCCTGGGATGGGGGGCAGGAGTGGGCTAGAAGGGGTCAATGGGGGAAAAAGAGGGCATATGTAATACTTTCAACAATAAAGATTTAATTAAAAAGTAAAATCCATCAAACCAAAAAAATGAAAGGAAGAAGCTGCAGTATAATGACTAATGCAATACTGAATGCTAAGAGACATTATGAAATTGTAGTTCAGAGGGAAGAAATATAAACTGAAATGTTATGCCAGCCAAATTTCCTTTAAGTATATAAAAAATAACACTAATTTATCAAATTTGCAAGGAATCAATGGATACTAAGCACATATTAGTAAAAGTACTTCCTTCACACACAAAAAATTAGCAGTGAAATTTAAACACCTAAATAGTGAAGCGAATTAAAGAATTCAGGAATGTATAAACTTCAGGAAGAAGAAGCCTTGAATCCATTTATGTATGGACCTAAAATCAAACAACTGGAAATTATATTTGTAAAAGTTATAAACTCTGACACGGTAAAAAGAATAATAAAAACAAAAAATTCAAGAGGAAGGAAGTATCATTTCCTCATCCTTGAGTTTGAAGCTTGTGGTTATAAAACAAAATAAGGACACAAAGAAATTCATTTTAAAAATGAAAACTTTTTTTCTTTTTCCGTTTCTCAGAATATTGAATGTTTTGGAAGTGATAGCCCCCTTCAAGCACTTTAACAAGCTTAGAGAATTTGTTCAAATGAAGCTTCCTCCAGGCTTTCCTGTAAAACTAGGTAAGAGAAAAATTGCTTATTTCTGTGTCTACTAGAAATATGGTATTGTTTACTAACATTTAGTAAAAATATGCTTTGAAGGAAAATGGATTTCTAAGTTTTGCTAAAAATTTTTAAAGTTTTTCTGTAATTACATGCTTTGATAAGTCATCCTTTGTCAAATATATAAAATGCCTGATTATAGTTCTAATTCTACTAGATTTCTTTCTTTCCTTTTTACAAAAAATGTATTTTTGTTGATTTTAGAGAGGACGGGAGAGGGAGAGAGAGAGCTAGAAACATCAATGATGAGAGAGAATCATTGATCAGCTGCTTCCTGCATGCCTCACTCTGGGATTTGAGTCTGCAACCGGTTATGTACCTTGACCGGGAATTGAACTGTGACCTCCTGATTCGTAGGTTGATGCTCAATCACTGAGTCATGCTAGTTGGGCTTAATTCTACTTCATTTAAATTAAATGTATGGAATATGCAAATACTTCATACAAGAGGGTGTGGGTGAACTTATGATGTACTTTGATAATGTGTTTAAAGTGAAATAGGGAGACTGAGTTTCTGAACAGTGGGAATGTTTCTGGAGTCACTATTTATAGATAAAGTAACAATCATACATTCTATTTTCAAATATTTATTTTTTGGTAATCCTCACCCAAGGATATTTTTCCATTGATTATTCTAAGAGAGAATGGAAGGGAGGGGGAAGACAGAGAGAAACATCGAAGTAAGAGAGACATCGATTGGTTGCTTCCAGCACAGCACGTGCCCTGACCGGGCTGGGGGTGGAGCCTGCATCTGAGGCACGTGCCCTTTACTGGAATCAAACCCAGGACCCTTCGGTCCACAGGCTGATGCTCTATCCACTGAGCCAAACCAGCTAGGGCTATTTTCAAATATTTAAACTTAATTTTATCTTAATGATCTTTAAGAATAGTAAAATGTCATATTTATCTTCTTAACTACATCAGAAAACTGGGAACAAGAGACTTAGACGTTTCTGTAGGAGTTTAGGCTTGGATTTAGCATTAATTTCAGCTTCAGGAGAAGTTTACCTTCTCTACTGACTTTAGGCTTTGTTCAGGAGAGTCTTCAGTACCATCCATCAATTCATACATCAAATATTTAATCAGTGCTTGTTACTTGGCAGATGCTTTTCTAGGGTGAGAGACAGTAAAAGTCCCTGCCCTCTAGGTGTTTACATTCTAGTGGGGTAGAAAAATAAACAAATAGTGAATATAACCTTGATATAATTCCTCAGATCTATTTATCTTGCTTCATTCAATATTACTGAAACCACTCTTTACTGTGCTTATTATTGATATTCATATTATTACGTTAAATGTAGTTTCTGTTGCTCTTTTTAAATCTCTCCAAGATTTAACTATTTTTGTGGAGTCCTTGTCCCAATGAATGATAGTTTTCCTTAAAATTTCCTCTGACTTCTTTGATAGCATTCTGTTTTGGTTTTCTGCTAGCTACTCCCCTTTTACTCTTGTAATGCTACATTTCATGTGCTAAAACTTAAGCCAAAACATGTTACTACTCTGCTATCTCTGTCTCCCAACCAGAATGTAATCTCTGTAAATGCATCATGTTTTTCTCTTATGTACAGTTGCATATTCAATAACTAAAACTTTTTCTGAAAGATAGTAAATATTTAGGCTTTTTGGGCTATACATATAGTTTCTATCATAACTGCCCAACTTGTTGGAGAACGAAAGCAGCCATAGAACATAAATGAATGGCATCCTATGTTCCAAAAAAACTTCATTGGCACTGAAGTTTGAATTTCCTGTAATTTTATCGGCACAAATATTTTTACTTTCTGTTTTTTTTTAACCATTTAAAAATAGAAAATCGTTTTTTAGCTCACAAGCCTTACAAAAAGAGGCCAGACCATGGGCTTTACTTTGCTGATGCCTGGAATTAGATAGAACAGCATCTGCACATAGTAGGCACAAGTGAATGGTTTTCCCCCCCAGAAATAACTGGAAACTGTAATCCTTATGTTGATTTCTTTATGTAATCTTTATGTTAATTATGTTTAATTAAGTTTTTTGTTTGTTTTGTTTGTTTTGTTAATCCTCACCCAAGGATATTTTTTTCCATTGCTTTTTAGAGAGTAGGAAGGGAGAGAGACACCAATGTGAGAGAGACACATTGATTGGTTGTCTCCCTCAGATGCCCCAACCAGGGCCTGGGATCTAACCTGCAACCCAGGTACATGCCCTTGACTGGGAATTGAATCCACGACCTTTCAGTCTGTGGGCCAACAATCGCTAACCACTGAGGAACACTGGCTAGGGCTCATGTATTTTGTTTTAGAATCAAAATAAATTAGCTGAGTCTGAATAATATATATACACTATAATTTGAAGAAACGATGTCACATTGCAAAAATTACAAATATAGCTAGCTCTTCCTTTGCCTGAAGGGAAAAAAAAAAAAAAGACTGGTGGAATCTGGCATTATATGAAAGATTGGGAAGCATTTGAAACTTGAGTTTTTTGATGCTTCCGTGTCTTTCTCTTCTAGCTGTTAGGTATAAGGCGAGCCCCCCAAAACAGGGGTCCTGGTAAAACACAAAGCACACTCGGGAGCCAGGCAGCAAGGCAAATACCTTTACTCCTGCAGGAGGGTGCGCATTCACATGGTCTGGGAGCACATGCACACTGGGTGGTGGTCTGCTCGGGCTCTCATGCCTGGTTCAGATCAGGGCCATCTCGCCTAGTCCGGAGGGTGGGAGGGACTGTGGGAGGTTGGTCAGCCGGCCAGGGGGAGGGACCATGGGAGGTTGGCTGGCTGGCTGGCTGGGGGGAGGGACCGCAGGAGAGGGGGAACTGCGGAAGGTTGGCTGGCTGGCTGGGGGTCAGGGGAGGAACTGTGGGAGGTTGGCTGGCCAGCTGCAGGAGGTTGGCTGTGGGAGTACACTGACCACCAGCGGAAGCTCCGCATTGAGCGTCTGCCTCCTGGTGGTCGGTGCGCATCATAGCGACTGGTTGTAATGGTCACTTAGGCTTTTATATATATAGATAAGTAGATTAACATTTCATTTTACAGTATTATCATTGATTATTCTCTCTAGATATACCTGTGTTTCCTACGATCACAGCCACTGTGACTTTTCAGGAGTTCCGATATGATGAGTTTGACGGCTCCATCTTTACTATACCTGACGACTACAAGGAAGACCCGAGCCGTTTTCCTGATCTCTAATGATGCGAGCATGACGCCATCTCACCAAGGAAAGCAAGAGGGTGCAGAGACCCCACAGGGAGGCGAAGGAAGAGGGACAGATGCTTTCAGTGAAGAAAAGGGAATTTCGTGGAACTGACACATCAGTGATATGACATAATGAAATGGGCCTCTAATAAGTTTCCTGATGTGCCATTTTCAGTCTTTTTAAATATATACATATTATAGTGTAATAGTTTGACACCTTAATGACCCTAAGTACTTCTTATGTAAAACAGCTATGAGTGCTGTGATTTGTTTTTAAAAATTTTTACACTTCTTGTTGAAATATATATGCATATATATCTATATCTATATCTATAGTTATATCTAAAACACTCCTGGACCAGTAACATAAATTAAATGTCTTAAGAGATATGAAGCCCTTTACAGTTGTCATCTTATATTCAAGGTGACATTTATAAATATTCCTTCCAACTTTGTTTTCATAAAATGTAAACTATGTAACTTTATGTATAGTTCAGTAATTTGAATGTTTGTTCAATATGATGAACTAGAAAGGAATGCAGTTTTCTGTAGATGAATGAACCAAATGGTAACCATTAAACAATTGCATTTATATGTTGCAATACATTTCAGAAGGAGCATTCACTCTGCAGGGAATAAGGTACCTCCTTTAGCACCTTAGTGCAATTCATTGTGGTGCTATTTGTTTTTACCTGAATTCTTTCTTCAATGGTAAATGTTTGTTACTAATCTTCCTTTCATAGAACCTCTATTTTTTTTCTAAACTTGCGTTTTAAAGCCTTTTTTTTGTGTTCATAATAGGATATGACTAGCATGCTTAAGGATAGTCCTCTTCTAAATCTCAGCACTTTAAAAATATTCCAAAATTTTAAACTTCCTTCCTAATAACTGCACATCATTCTGATTATTTTGTTTGTTTTTAGTGTTCATGTCAGTTTTAAACAACTCACATTTTGGACTCCCTACATATTTAATGCTTTCAAAGTAAGGTAAAAACATTTTATATGCTAACAGAATATATTTGTTATAAGTTAAATTCCAAAAATGTACACAAGATTGATAATTCCTACTGTTTATTTTTTTAAGTCACAAGAAAATATTTATTGGTTTTAATTATCTTCAAAGTGTTAAAAAATCATGCATTACTCATTTTCACACTTAAATTTTTTCATGTTTATTCCAAGATGGTTTGATGGTCCAAGAATGAAAATAAATTAGGGAGAATAAGGTATAACAGACATAATATGTTATGTTGTATTTAAGAAATTAGCTAAAGAAATGCTTTTTAAATGTATCCTGATAAATGTGTGAGAATGCATCTGTCAGGTTTTTTAGAGTGACCAGTAATTTAAACATTTTCAAGAATTTTAAATAATTTGAATGAGTTTAAAAACCTTTATTGAAAAGATGATTATTTACAAATCCAAAGCATCAATCATAAGAAAAATTTTATAATAAACATCTTTAAAGCTGCATCTTTCATGCTGATAACATAATTGCATATGTTGACATTTTATTAAATACATTTTATAATAAAGAAAAATAATCATAGTTAAAAATTCAAAGGCCAATTACTACCTGATGTGGGTCTGTTGAATTTTGTGGAAAGAGTTGGAAACCCAGACTAGGTTTATTAAATACAAGTTGATCCCAATTATTTTGGGAATCCTTATAGATCAAGTGACTTAGAAATTGAATTACCTTGTCAGTAATTTGTAAGGTTTGAGACACTGAATGGTAGTTATCACTGTTGCTTTTAGGCTCCCTTTCTCTTTGGGAATGTGTTATATTTTCAGGACTATACTATAGATTTTTCACAAGTACAGACAATTTAGTGGGGGGAAAACATGGAAAATTGCAACTTGGAACTTAATAATTTCCTAAAAGCTGTGAATATTTTGCTGGGGTACACTGGAGGTAGGAAGACTACTGAAAACTTTAGCACTTGGATTTTGTTTTTAACTCAACTTTTTCTTTCATAAAGGTTAGTAGAAAGAGATGATCCATTCCAGATGTCTTTTATTTGATCATAAAGGATAAGTAAATGTCAGTATCTTATAATGGTGAAAACAAGGAGTTATTAATGCAAATAAACTTTTCACATTAAACTTTTCAAAATGTGCCTTTTAATCCAGTTAATGAATGAAGCTATATTCTGTGTTTCAAGTAACTAAATCAAAACACCATATATTTTAATAATCTCACATGAAAATCCAGATTTTGTAGTGTAGGTCCATAAAATTCTGTGTCTCCTATTTGTGATTGAAGAAAATTAAAACTTGGGGGCCTATGAAATGGTCACCTTAAATGGCTATTTTGAAGAGCTCAATATTCCCGCCACCAGTGTAGGATCAAAAGAAGGTATGATTCTTGTCTTAAAGAAAATAATTTCTGAGAGAGAATTTGCTTCATAGGGAATTGACAGATTTCATAAAAAGGAAGCATAAAGCAGATGCTCTGATTATTGTGAACCTAGGAACATATGATGGTCTTGAAATTAACACATTTCAGAGAAGCTAATAGCTGACAGAAGCTGAAAAACAATTTTGTTTCTGCTTTGAATTGGTATTGAACCCCACTCACACTAACAGAAATGAGTTTTTATACTGTTATTCATGTACAGTTTATAATCCACACCTTGCGGGAGGGTAGTGAATAATGATTAGTGACCCCTTCTTATTTTTCACTAAGTCTACAGAATTGATCCTGCTTCAAGGGGACGAAAAAGGTCTGGACTAAATGTTTTCATATTGACCTAAGTATTGCTTCCTTTTGCTCATTTATGTTCCTTTTATTTGCAAACTAGAGGCCCGGTGCACAAAATTAGTGCACGGGTAGGGTCCCTAGGCCTAGCTGGTGATTAGGGCCGATCTTGACCTTCCAGCTGTTGGCTGGGGCCTTCTGTCATTCCTTGCCGCCCCCTTGTAATCAGCGTACATCATAGTGAGCGATCCAACTTCTGATCTGACAATTTGCACATTAGGCTTTTATATATATAGATAGCATGAGTAAGAAAGTTGCAGTAGAACACTAGGTGAATTTGAAGTCCTGCCTTTATTTTTATTTATTTATTTTTGAAGTCCTGCCTTTAAAATTGAGAGAATTTTTGATTAGTGTGGAATACAATATGCCTCTGCTGTTAACTCCAGCAAGAGGTATCTTAACCATGTTTTCTAAAATTAAGAAAACGCATCCTTACCAAAGTTTTTATATTTGGAAACTGTAAACTTGCAGATAACTGACAGTGAAACTTGCCCAAGAGACAAAAGGACAGAGGAGATATTACACTACTTGTGAAATGCAAAATTAAACTTGGTAAAAGCCTATCGGTAATGTACTATGAATTAGCAAAAACTACTTTTGCAAAGCATTTTATGTCAGAAATCTGAGGCAGTAGTATCTTAGATTGTCATCTAAATATGTCATCTCAAGTATTTTTGCATTTTTGATCTTTACAGTACTATCTAGTGATGAACTTCTAAAATTATAATCTTATTTTAGTATAGTACTTTTATTCATAATGGCATCTATGATACAGTTACAATTTCACTTTTGCCACAGCACCTGCAAATACCCAAGCAAAATCTAAGGATTTTAAAGAAAGGTACTTGGCATTTCTGAATTTGATCATTTTGCAGATGAAAATAATTTGCCTAAAGTAAAAAGCATTGTGTACTAAAAAACAACAACCCCCCACCACTTACCTGTATATCCCATAGCATTCTTGGTCACTAAAGGCTGACAATGACTGGCTGGGATGCTTTAATGAAAATGGGTGGTGTAGGAGTTTTGGAGAGCAGAAGTGAAGCAGAAATTTTGTAGCTTATCTGCTGGCCCCTTTGGGATGAGTAGAGCGGGACCTGCAGTTACTTTACCTTCTCCTTCAGCTTCTCAGATTTATGGGCCAAATATGTGTGTTTAGCTTCATGATGCAGAATCCTGGCTTCTGCCATGCCACCCAGGTCAGAAGCAATGAGACCTGAGTTTTAGCCCATCCTTATAGGTTCCAGCTTGTGCTTGTGGTTCTAACTTACTCTTCCCTCTAATTATCCATCTTCCCTTCTCAACTGCCTGCAGGCTTCAACGTCCAGCATCATACAAAGCCCATAAACAGATTTGAAACTGGTTAACCAGCTCGAATAATTAAGGTCAAATCCCTGTAACAAATCTTTTTTTTCTCCTTAGAATGCTGACTGGTAAAAAAAAAAAAAATGTTAAATCTACATGCTTGTCTTCTAAATCAATATTTAAGTAAGCAAATTTTAACATTTCATTTTTGTGACCGTTAACCTTCAATTTCTTATGCACAAATCATCATACTTTAGCTAACTAGCTTTTTTTAAAAAAAAGACATCATGTTACTAATTTTAGTATCACTAATTTAGTGACTGTGCACTGAAGAAATAACCTTTACAAAGTGACATTTTGAAAAGAATGAGAACATGTCTCTTGCCCAATTATTTTTTTTGTGTAAGAGAACATTTATTTGGTAAATCATAGGTAGGAACATTTATAGAAGTGGGCTTAGGAAACAAGTTACGGAGGTAAAGAAGGGCCCATGGAACTTGGAAGCGAGGAAGCTAATGGTAAAGTGTGTGGGGCAGGGAAGAGGAAGGAGATGGGAAAGGCATGGGCGTGCTCCTGGAAGGAGAACACCTTTCCCAATTATGTTTGTAAGGACATTATTTACAAAACTAGAGGCCCGGTGCACAAAATGAGTGCACGGGGGGGGGGGGGGTGTCCCTCAGCTCAGCCTGCACCCTCTCCAATCTGGGACATCCCTCTCACAATCCAGGACTGCTGGGTCACAACTGCTCGCCAGCCTGCCTTCCTGATAGCCCCTAACCGCTTCTGCCTGCCAGCCTGATCACCCCCTAACCACTCCCCTGCCAGCCTGATTGATGCCTAACTGCTCCCCTGCCAGCCTGATTGCTCCTAACTGCCCTCCCCTGCAGGCCTGGTCACCCCTAACTGCCCTCCGCTGCAAGCCTGGTCTCCCCCCCCCCCCCGCCCGCAACTGCTCTCCCCTGCAGGCCTGGGTCCCCCCCAACTGCCCTTCCCTGCAGGCTTGATCTCCCCCAACTGCCCTCCCTTGTAGGCCTGGTCCCTACCAACTGCCCTCCCCTGCTGGCCATCTTGTGGCAGCCATCTTGTGTCCACATGGGGGCAGGATCTTTGACCACATAGGGGCAGCCATCTTGTGTTTTGGGTGATGGTCAATTTGCATATTACTCTTATTAGATAGAGGCCTGGTGCACGGGTGGGGGCCAGCTGGTTTGCCCTGAAGGGTGTCCTGGATCAGGGTGGAGGTTCCCTTGGGGCATGGGGCGGCCTGGGCGAGGGGCCTGTGGTAGTTTGCAGGCCGGCCACACCCTCTGGTGACCCAAGCGGAGGCCCTGGTATCTGGGATTTATTTATCTTCTATAATTGAAACTTTGTAGCCTTGAGCAGAGCCAAGCCTCCTGCTTGCTCTGTGGCCACAGCCATTTTTATTGGGATTTATTTATCTTTTATAATTGAAACTTTGTAGACTTAAGCAGAGGCCAAGGCAGGCCAGGGCTGCAGAAGCTTAGCTTCCTCCATCACCGGGGGCAACTCAAGCCTCCTGCTCTCTCCAGCTCCGTGGCTGCCGCCATTTTTGTTGGGATTTATCTATCTTCTATAATTGAAACTTTGTAGCCTTGAGTGGAGGCCTGGGCCTGGGTGTGCAGACAGCTTGGCTTCCTCCATTGCCGGAGAAACCCAAGCCTCTTGCTCGCTCCGTGGCTGTAGCCATCTTGGTTGGGTTAATTTGCATACTTGCTCCTGATTGGCTGGTGGGCATGGCTTGTGGGTGCAGCAGAGTGATGGTTAATTTGCATATTACTCTTTTATTAGGATGTTTGACCTGGCTGGTGTGGTTCAGTGGTTGAGCATCGACCTGTGAACCAGGAGATCAAGGTTCGATTCCCAGTCAGAGCGCATGCCCGGGTTGTGGGCTCTATCCCCCGTAGGGGGTGTGCAGGAGGAAGCTGACCAATGATTATCATTGATATTTCTGTCTTTCCCTCTCTAAAATGAATAAAAATATATAAAATATGTTCATTATTCTGTGAATTCTTATATTGTTAGTAATAAGTATATATATATTTTTTAAAAGGAGTAAGTGTATTCTTAAGAATATTCCCACAGATGAAGAATTTAGTATGGTTCACATGTATTTTGCTGAAGAAATTGTTTCTTTTATATATATTTTATTGATTTTTTATAGGGAGAAAGGGAGATGGAGAGTCAGAAACATCAGCTGCCTCCTGCACACTCCCTACTGGGTATGTGCCCTCAACCAAGGCACAATGCCCTTGACCGGAATTGAACCTGGGACCCTTGAGTTGGCAGGCCAATGCTCTATCCACTGAGCCAAACCAGTTAGGGCAAGAATGTTTTTGTTTTTTTTTTAAATATATTTTATTGGTATTTTACAGAGAGGAAGGGAGAGGGATAGAGAGCTAGAAACATCGATGAGAGAGAAACATCGATCAGCTGCCTCCTGCACACCTCCCACTGGGGATGTGCCCACAACCAAGGTACATGCCCTTGACCGGAATCGAACCCGGGACCCTTCAGTCTGCAGGCCGACGCTCTATCCACTGAGCCAAACCGGTTTCAGCAAGAATGTTTTTTAAAAAATATATTTTTATTGCTTTCAGAGAGGGAGGAGAGAAACATCAATGATGAGAATCATTGATTGGCTGCCTTCTGCATGCCCCCTACTGGAGACTGAGCCTGCAATCGGGCACATGCCCTTGATCAGAATCGAACCCCACAGGCTGACACTTTATCCACTGAGCCAAACCCGCTAGGGTAGCTAAAGAATTTCTAAATTAATTTCACATACAATGAAAATGGCAACAAAATTAAAACCGAGTAAAATAGACTAATAAATCCGCAACTCCAGAATTAGTCTCATTTAGAAAGGACCTATGCTAATAAAGCCTTAGGAATAGACATTCTGGATGCTCTTGAAAGTCCCAGTAGCATTTCCATAACATCCATATTTAACCAAAGTAAACACAAATTAAGTACTGATTGCATGGCCCCGAGGCACTTAATCTAGAACTCAACCGAAGAAAGCTGGCTTGTATATTTTCTGTGATACCCACACCAGAACTTTACTGTTGTAAGATTCAACTTGAAGTAAAATTAGTTTGTACTGTTCTAGTAGAAGCCGTTTTTTTTTTTAAATATATATTTTATTGATTTTTTACAGAGAGGAAGGGAGAGGGATAGAGAGCCAGAAACATCGATGAGAGAGAAACATTGATTAGCCGCCTCCCGTACACTCCCCACTGAGTATGTGCCCACAACCAAGGCACATGCCCCCGACTGGAACCAAACCTGGGACCCTTAAGTCCGCAGGTCAATGCTCTATCCACTGAGCAAAACCGGTTAGGGCGAAGCCGTTTCTTTTTGCCCTAAGTGTCTAACATTTATACCTACCTTCCATATACAGATACTGTAATCACCACTAGAAAGATTATCATCCAAACCCCATTACAAAAATGGGAAGAGCAACATAGTCTTCTCACTCTTAATCTGCATGAAATTTTAGTGCTTCTGCTAAAACATTACCCCAAACCAAATTATAGTAATTTTTAAAGCTCCATAGCAGGTTCCATTTATTGACCCAGGCAACACAAGCCTGCATCTCCCCCAATTATCAACTACATTGCAAGACAGGTATCAATCTCGTATCACAATTAGGAAATGGAAAGTAAAAGATCCAGCCCTAACTGGTTTGGCTCAGTGGATAGAGCATCGGCTTGCGGACTGAAGGGTCCCAGGTTTGATTCCAGTCAAGGGCATGCACCTTGGTTGCAGGCACATCCCCAGTAGGGGGTGTGCAGGAGGCAGCTGATCGATGTTTCTATCCCTCTCCCTTCCTCTCTGTAAAAAATCAATAAAATATATTTAAAAAAAGATACAGGTCTCCCCAGCTGTAAATGAAACCAAAACTCATGACTAGATTCATATAGCCACTCTCTCTCATTCGCTCCTGAAGAATTTAAACAAATAAATAGGACAAACATTTTTTCTAACAAAACCACTTTTATTTTTTAATCATTTACTACTAAATACAGAACAAAACTCAAGTGTGGAGGCAGTCAGTATTCACTTGATTTCAACTGATTATCTGAGTGTTAAAGGCTTGTGTCCCTGTGCAACCCTATCATTGTGCATAAAATGTTCACTGAACAATAACCTAGGTACGGGTTCCCTTCACTGCATTTTACATCAGTGGCACTATTTTATAGCCCAAAACTTCCTAATCCCTTTTGAAAAGTTAGGTATATTTGTATTCAGAGATTACAAGTGAGGAAATAGACTAATACTACGTTTAACTAGGTGAAACTGCCAATATTTTACTTGTTTTTGATTCACAAAAATGGCAGTCATATGGTTCAACCATTACCTACTAAGAAAGTTTTTGTAGGTTTAAGTAAATGTCACTTGTGTTCAACTGTTTTAAAATGACTATTAGGTCCATTACCAGAACTTAACTATAGACAAAATTCCTTTTGATAAAATCTTTAAAAAGTTACTTACTATAAACTGTAAAAACAATGCTGCTTTTCTATATGGCATTTCAATTTTAAAAGTTAAAAAAATTATCAGACTTGGATAAGAGCTATACTTCCAAGTCTCATTTCCCCCTTAATCCCAGCCACTCTAACACTACTCATTTCATAAATGAATAAATATAGTATTTAGTATTGTACAGTAGATACATACCATTGAGTTGCTATACTATTCCAGCAAAGGCAAGTATTTCACCGAAAATATAAATTTAGTAGATATAGGAGGGATCATTTGTTTATCCTAGTTTTACTCAACCCAATCCCTACACCCAAAGTATGATAAGTTTACACTAAGAAATAGACTGTTTTAGATAGAAATTAAAGCAACTTTAATAATTCTGATGGTAACTAATCACTAGTGATGGATTGTATAGTAAATATGTAGATTGTAGGGGAAAGGACTTGATTTGTAAAATGAATGAGGTAAATGTCATACATTCAACAGCTTGTAAATAAATACAAATACGGTTTTATAGGAACATGAACATAGGTTTAAGGGTTTTATTATCAAAGTCTTGTAAAACAATTTCAGAAACTGTACATCAACATGGCACAGACTGTAGCCTACTTTTGTTTTTATTGCACAAAAGTGAAGCTGGAAACTCCTGTAACTAAGAAAACAGTTGCCTAAACTACTTTGCATTTAACATGGAATCACTGTGGGCATAAGATTACTACTGCAGTAACAGTAACACAAATTTATTGGTTTTATACAACTTGAGATCAAATAAAAAGTACATTATCAAGTACATTTGTCTCACTTTAAAAGCATATGGTCAATTTAAAATGCACTACCCCTTTTTCCAACACTTAGATTAAAACAAATTAATAAAAGTGAAAAATTGAAAATTAGGACGAGATAACTCTTTTACAGATGGACTCAGGATAGGCAGATAGCTTTCAATGATATAGGTGTGGAATAAATTATTTCAGGGAAAAAAATTCCCAAACACCTTATGAAAAAGTATACAACTCTACTTCAAAATATGCTATTTACTCACTGCCAAAGACAGTTTCATTTGAAATCTTGTTTCTGTAATTAAAGCCTAAGCAGCCATCAAAAAAGGTTAGTGCATATATAACCTTTCAAAGTTAAACAAAAGCCACAAAATTTCAGCCACAAGGCTTAGAGGATTATCTATTTCAAATGCTTATTTCCAGATGTAACTATAAGAATGTTAATTTGTCATGTCAACAAACAAGACCATAAGTAGATCCATCATGTTGGAAGATTTTAATGACAATGAGGATATTCCTGCCACAATTAACATGCAATCAGTGCATTCCCTACATGGCTCTATTACGGCAATGAATCAAATCCTAGAAATACTATAAGTGAACTTACTTAATAAAGGAGATTATACAACATAAACAATCCATGCCTGCTGTAGATGCATGCAGCTTTTCACTTCTGTTATGAAGCAGCGCCAGAATAGTCAAGCTGCTTGGTTTCTCAATCAGATTTCACCACATCAAGAATTGGTTACCCACATAGCATTTTGTAAAAACTTTTGGATGTAAATATCATCAATATCAGGAGCTTTATAACCATTTATAGCTCAGAGCTGTATACATCTAAAGTTTGAGATGAACAAATACAGCATGAAGAAATCACACAAAGGAATGACACTGATGCATGTATACAGGTGGATTCTCATGGAGGCCATATTCAGTCACTCATATCCATGTCTTCTTCATGATGATCATCACCATTCACTTTGGATTCTCTCAGGGGATCACCAGTTCCCTTTTCCACAGAACATTCTTTTGTTTTTGGGGAAACTGGTTCTGTTGGTTTCTTCTCCTCTTTTTTCTCTTTCTCGCTGTCATACCCCTGTTCCTCTTCATCATAATCCCGTGTAACCTGCTTTGCCAAGGAGAATAATAAAAGTAAATGTCTTCACAGAAAAATCATTTCTTGTAAGTACTAGTACCACCTAAAATACCAAAATAAATTAGTTTTGTAAACATACTTTTACATCTTTATCACTCTCAGATTTTCTTTCCCGATCCTTTTCTTTATCTTTACTTTTCTTCTTCTTGCTTGTTGATCGTTCTCGTTCATCTCTGCCTCTTTCTTTGTCTTTATCTTTCTTCTTCTCCTTTTTATGCCTAGGATAACAGTAAAATGTTCTCAAAGAAAAAAAAGATGCTTTAAAGGATACGCTTGAGAATTTTCACCCATAAGTATAGCAATAAGTTTTAACTTGTTTACATGCTAAGCTTGACCCAAGTTCACGATATAAAGAGGAAACAGGGCCCTGGCCGGGTAGCTCAGTTGGTTAGAGCAGTGGTCGGCAAACTGCGGCTCTGTTGACTAATGAGTTTGCCAACCATTGGGATAGGGGCTTAATCACAAGGAACAACAACAGCCTGTAATTATTGGAATCGAGAGTCTAGGTCAGTGGTCGGCAAACTCATTAGTCAACAGAGCCACAGTTTGCTGACCACTGGGTTAGAGCATCGTCCTGATACACCACTAAGGTTGCAGGTTTGATTTCGTCAGGGCACAACAGGGGTGGGGAACCTTTTTCTGCCAAGGGCCATTTGGATATTTATAACATCAATTCCTGAGCCATACAAAATTATCAACTTAAAAATTAGCCTGCTGTATTTGGTCAAACATTTAATTAACTCACCCCTAATGCCTTGGCAGGGCCAGACCAGAATTTAGTGGGCCCCGCCGTCTGGATGTTTCCCACCCCTGGACATACAAGAAGCAACCAATGAATACATAAATAAGTGGAATAACAAATTGATGTTTCTCTCTATTAAATTAATTAAAAAAAAAAAAAAAATAGCCGAAACCGGTTTGGCTCAGTGGATAGAGCGTCGGCCTGCGGACTGAAAGGTCCCAGGTTCGATTCCGGTCAAGGGCATGTACCTTGGTTGCGGGCACATCCCCAGTGGGGGGTGTGCAGGAGGCAGCTGATCGATGTTTCTCTCTCATCGATGTTTCTAGCTCTCTATCCCTCTCTTCTCTCTTCCTCTCTGTAAAAAATTAATATATATTTAAAAAAAAATAAAATAAATAAAGACTAGCCCAGTCAGTGTGGCTCAGTGGTTGAGTGTCAAACTATGAACCAGGAGAGGTCAAGGTTCGATTCCCTGTCAGGGCGTATGCCCGGGTTGCAGGCTCAATCCCCAGTGTGCGGTGTGCAGCTAATCAATGATTCTTTCACATCACTAATGTTTCTATCTCTCTCTCCCCCTTCTTATCTGAAATCAATAAAAATATACTTAAAAAAATATATAGCAAATATCCATTTTCAAAACATTGGATACAAGCCATACTCACTAAAAGAAGAAAACTAATTTGGTTACAGGCATAAAATGCTCAATCCTTAACAGTGTTTATTGTAACAGTCTCAAGTCATAAAAGAAAAATAAAAGCACCTTCATAAGCATTTTATGGAAAATAAAGTTCTGAAAATTAGAGTTTACCTAAATCATTAGCATTCTTACCTCCTAGGGGACGGTGAGCGAGACAATTTTCTTTTCGGAGACCTGGGCTTTTTAGGAGATCTTGTGCCACTCCTGCTTCGTCGACGTCGTCTCTCTCTAGGACCACAAATGTACAAACTAGACTTTAAAATACAGACACATCATAGCAGATATGTCTATGATGGAGCTCCATTAGGAACTCACAGCATTTTCAAATACAGTTTTGAGCTGAAGAATCAAATGAGTAATAATAAATCACAATTCTTTTCTAAACTATGTGCCTTTCCTTTAATGCTCTCAAGAAAACCATAATTTCCAACAATTCTTTAAAAATTACATTATCAGCCGAAACCGGTTTGGCTCAGTGGATAGAGCGTCGGCCTGCGGACTGAAGGGTCCCAGGTTCGATTCCGGTCAAGGGCATGTACCTTGGTTGCGGGCACATCCCCAGTGGGAGGTGTGCAAGAGGCAGCTGATCGATGTTTCTCTCTCATCGATGTTTCTGACTATCTATCCCTCTTCCTTCCTCTCTGTAAAAAATCAATAAAATATATTTAAAAAAAAAAATTACATTATCATAACATCAGATTTGTTAAACTCAAGGAAAGATTAACAATCAGTTTTTGATTCACATATCAGTGTCCAGAAGAGGTATAGGATGGTACGTTGTAATATGTAAGGCAGATACTAGTAAAATAAAAAATTACTTTTAAATTCACTGGGTAAAATTCAGAGAACTAGAGTTAATGTTAACATAGGAGCAAATTGATTCCCTATACTCCAGCAAGCCATGTTCCCCAACACTGCTTTGAGCAATCATTGTTTAAGAAATACAGCCTTTTCCCTCTCTTTAAAAGAGGGTGTGGAACCTTTTTTCTGCCAACGGCCATTTGGATATTTGCAACATCATTTGTGGGCCATACAAAATTATCAACTTAAAGCTGATAGTCTGCTGTTGCAGTTGGTTGAGCAATGTCCGTGCACCAAAAGGTGGCCGGTTTGATTCCCGGTCAGAGCACATGCACAGGTTGCAAGCTCAATCCCCGGTTTGGGGGGGGGGGGGGGGCGGGTTGCAGGAGGCAGCCAATCAATGTTCTGCTCTCACATAGTTTTTTTCTCTCTCACTGTCCCTTCCTCGCTCTTGGTGAGATGTTCCCCACTCTGGTTTAAAGTGTGGCTTAAAAAAAAAAATTCTGCTGGTTACTATTCTCAAAAGTTATTAGGACTTGTGAGATTACAATTTAGGCACAAAATAAAAATAAAACCCCTTAATTTCCGTTGTCTAGCATCTATGAAAGCTTTAGAAAAAAAACACAAAACCCAACCAAACAAAATATTATCTTTACAGCCCTGTGTGACACCTCCCCCCTTCTCCCCTACAGTCCTGGAAACATTACACACAACTTTTCATTCATCAAATATTATCAAGGTGATCCGATAATTAAGCAGTGTAAAGTGCTTATGAATAAATACTTAAATAAAGGAACAGGCAAAAACAACAACAAAAAGAAAAAAAAGCCACTAGTTAGCAAGGTAAGAAAAACACATGATGCACACCTCATCTTTCCCTAAGACCTAGTTTGGCATTTTCTTAAATACTTAAACCTGGTTTCATTTTCTGTTTTAAATAGTTGGCTCTCCATATCTGCAGGTTTACATACAAAGATGCCAGAGGGCTAACTGTATGCATTATTCTATGGCATTTAATAAAGGGTATGTCCCCCCGAAATGTATACATATATTTTGAATAATTATAAAGGCAGTGTTTATAAAATACATTTCATTTTCAAAATTGAGGTACCAGCTGTTAAAGTGTGCATACATCTTTTGGGGACACCCTGTATAAGGGACTTGAGCTTCTTGAATTTTGGTTCCTGCAGGGGGTCCTGGTGTATTTACCTTTTCTGAAAACACTCCTCACCCTGAGAAGAAACCCCTTTAGCTATCACACCCCAACCATTAATCTACTTTTTGTCTTTATAGGTTTATCTATTCTGGACTCTTGGCCATGAAATCCTACAATTTATAATTCTTTGTGACTGACTTCTTTCATCTAAGTTGTCAAGTCTCATCCATATGGTAACATGTATCAGTACTTTATTCCTTTTCATTGCTGGATAATTCACTGTATAGCTATACCATTTTGTTCACACGTTAGTTAATGAACATTTGGGTTGACTTTTCGTTATTATGAGTAATAATACTGCTATGAAAATTAGTGTATGAAGTTTTGGGTGTAATATTTTCACTTCTTTTGGGTATATCCTTAGAAGTGAAAATACTGTGTCAAAACTTAATTTTTTAAGGAATTACCAACTGTTTTCCACGGCAGCTGCACCATTTTATATTCATGCCAGCAACATACAGAGTCCCAGGTTCTCCGCATACTTGCCAACACTAGTTACCATCTGTCTTTTTTTTTATAATAACCACCCTAGTGTGTGTGGTTTTGATTTGCATTTCCCTGATGGACTAATGTATATCTTCTCATGTTTATCAGACACTTGCATATATTCTTTGAAGAACTGTCAATTCAGAGTCTTTGGCCATTTTTTAATTGGGTTGTCTTTCTACAATTGAATTGTAACAGTTCTTTATATATTCTAGATACAAGTCCCTTTTCAAATATATAATTACTTTCTAGCACTCTGGGTTGTCTTTAAGTTCTTGACAGTATTCTTTGAAACTCAAAAGTTTTTAATTTTGATGACCTCCAAATTTACATTTATCTTTTGTTATTTATGCTTTTGATGTCATATCTAGAAAACCATTACCAAATTCGAGGCCATGAAGATTTACTTCTATGTTGTTTTTCTTCTAAGAGATTTTTAGTTTTAGGTTTTACATTTAGGTCAGGCATCCATTTTGAGTTAATTTTTGTATATAGAGTGACCCTCCTAACATTTAATAATCAATATAAGAAAACAACCACTACTGCAAAATGTGTAAACTAGATTGGAAGAAAATGGAGTTACTAAGTACGGCCAGCCCTTACTAATTTCATTTAAATACCGTAGTTTATATACCAGTGCGAAAAACATATTCCCATGGACTAAAGTTAGCAACAATTAATTTTCACACTATGGCAGAATTACAAGTCTAAGAATGACACAAATTAGAACTTGACTGCTTGCTATTATTTCATCAACGAAACCCTATACATAGGGGGAAAAACTCTTGACTATTAATGTGGACATTTAAAGAATGACTTACTCTTTAATAAAAACCAAATTTTTTTTAAAAAAAATATATTTTATTGATATTTTTTACTGAGAGGAAGGGAGAGGGATAGAGAGCTAGAAACACCGATGGGAGAGAAACATCGATCAGCTGCCTCCTGCACACCTCCCACTGGGGATGTGCCTGCAACCAAAGTACATGCCCTTGACCGGAATCGAACCCGGGACCCTTCAGTCCGCAGGCCGACGCTCTATCCACTGAGCCAAACCGGTTTCGGCAATAAAAACAAATTTAATGTAGTAATTCAAATCAGGATATAAAATGCATGTAGCAAACATAAAAAATGACCTCTGTTGAACTCCATATTATGTCAAATACACTCTACACCAATGGTCACCAACCAGTGGTCTGCGGGCCACTGGTGATCCACGCTGTCCAAAAGGTTGGCAACTGCTGCTCTACACCAAGCATGTCAAACTCGCCGCGAGTTTGACATGCTTGCTCTACACCACATAAATAGCAAGTAAAAAGAAAAGAACTTTAGGTTATTCTTCACAAGTTGCTCTCTAAAATTTGTTAACACTAAAGTATGTACAGAGGTGGGCAAAAGAAGGTTTACAGTTCATATGGAAAACAATAATAATAGGAGAATAAACTTTTCTGTACTCACAACTGTAAACCTACTTTTGCCCACCTCTGTATGTACTAGAAAACATGCAATGTTCACAATCTATTGATATCCTTGCAAATAGTTTTATGAAATGCCAAGAATTTATAATGCCTTACCTGCTTGCACTTCTGGACCGTCTGGCTGTGCTGTAACTTTTTGGTGGTGTTTTGGAACGTTTCTTTTCTTTGTCTTCTTTCTTTTTGTCTCTAATAAATGAATATAATTTATGAATGCATTAATAAGTTTCAGCTAGTAAAAACTTATACAATGCATCAAATAAACACAAAAGCACAGTGAGATCTAATCCCATTCTTAAGATATGAACATTATTCTGATACTGTATTTAGAAATATAATTTGAATGGTATTACTTGTATTCTACAGAAAACTTCTCTCCAATAGAGAGCATTGACTATAGTGAGAAAATGATAAAGGATGTTGGCCGGTTTTCTTGATTGACTGGCACAAATACCAATAGTTTAATAATTGTCTCTAGGCTCTTCAATAGTCCTTTTTCTCTCAAGTGATTTGTTTCCCAATCCACCATTGCTCTATGTCCTCTGTCAGGCCAAAGCTCATTATAATGCACTATCAAAATTAATTATTCGTATTCTTCCAAAGCACACACGCATGTTAATTAATCCCTTTCATGGACCTAGCCAACTTTCTACCTTTGTTTCTGCTGCTAACTATTCTGGACTACTTGGTGCTACTAGAAAAAATATTGCATCATAATCAACTGGTACTGTAACCATACCAATTCTAAGTCTTTTAACAGATTGTTATAAATTGACTTTTATTCCCTGCACCATGTTTTTAAAAAATACATTTTATTGATTTTGTACAGAGAAGGAGAGAGAGAAGGATAGAGTTAGAAACATCGATCAGCTGCCTCCTACATACCTCCTACTGGGGATGTGCCCGCAATCAAGGTACATGCCCTTGATTGGAATCAAACCTGGGACCTTTCAGTCCACAGGCCGATGCTCTATTCACTAAGCCAAACTGGTTAGGGCTGAGCATGTTTTTTAAAGGAAGTTTTGTTATAATTTCTTTAAAACAGTTTCTCTATTACTTGAGCTCACAGTCTTCTTCTAGCATCACCATGATACAAATGTTTTGTTTCATGGTATCCCAAAGTTTCCTTAAACTATCCTCCTGATCTTCAATTTTTTCCATTTGCTGCTCTTTTTTCCTACCTTGTATTTCAAGTCACTGATTCTATCTTCTGCCCCACTTAATCTACTTTTGAATCCTTCCAGTGTATTCTTTATGTCAGACATTAATCTTCATTTCCAACTGTTTCTTATTTATTGTTTCTATTTCCTGTTTCATGCTGTTATAGTTCTAAGTTTCTGGAAATCCTAAGTTCCTTGATCATCTTTATTACCATTACTTTGAACTCTGAATCTGATAAATTGCTTGCCTCCTGCCCTAACCGGTTTGGCTCAGTGGATAGAGCGTCGGCCTGCGGACTGAAGGGTCCCGGGTTCAATTCCGGTCAAGGGCATGTACCTTGGTTGCGGGCACATCCCCAATAGGAGGTGTGCAAGAGGCAGCTGATCGATGTTTCTCTCTCACTGATGTTTCTAACTCTCTATCCCTCTCTCTTCCTCTGTAAAAAGTCAATAAAATATATATTAAAAAAAATATATGTATTGCTTGCCTCCTTTTCACTTAGCTTTCTTTCTGGAGTTTCCCCCTTTTCTTTTGTGTGTTGTTTATTTGTCTCCCCATTTTTGCTGTCCCTTTGTATTTATCTCTATTTATTAGATCAAATTGCTATGCCTTCCAGTCTTCATGGGATGGTCTTATGTAGTAAGTGTTTTGTGGGACTCATTGGTACAGTCTCTCAGATCTCCTGAGTTGGGGGGGGAGGGCAGGGGGGAGCCTAGGAATGTCCCTTGTGTAATTTGAGATTTCCTATTGTAATTGGATCTTGTTGTCCCGTTTGTGGGAAGAATCTCGTCTCAGGGTGGGTGAATGTGAGGCCCACTCCCATCCATATTGTGTGTGTTGTGCAGGTGTGGATCTGATCACAAACAGTCTTGGACAACAGGTCTCCCACCAGGCAAAGGTCTTTGCTTCTAAGCTAACAGCTTGCCTGAGATCAACTGAGAACATGTGTTCCCTGTGAGGAGATTTGCTACAGAAACACGCCCCCCCCCCCCCCCCCCCCCCGCTTAAATCACCATTTTCCCCAAGACTACGGACAAAGGGATCAATAATATATTTGTTAAATGAGAAATCCCTTACATCCATAAACATACATATACATTTATCCTTAACTATTCCATAATTTTAGAGATTAAAAGTGTCTCTTGTTGCTCTAAGCTGATTCTCCCATCTCTCCCTCCTTGGTCACTTACTCTGTTCCATCAGTTACCCCCTCTCTTCATTCAAGTCATTTTTATTTTGTTAATCCTCACCGGAGGATATTTTTCCACTCATTTTTAGAGAGTGGAAGGGTGGGGGGAACAGAGAGAGAGAGAGAGAAACATAGATGCGAGTCACATTGTTTGGTTGCCTCCCACACATGCCCTGACCAGGGCCAGGTATCAAGCCTGCAACTGAGGTATGTACCCTTGACTGGCATCGGACCCAGGATCCTTCAGGCATATGTGGGAGGAAGCTTGTTTGACTGAATTAAGAAATGACCCACCCTGTAAAACACAACTAAAAGCCTTGTTACAGTCTCAAACAGTCAGCAAAACCATCCCAGAATTTATGTTCCCAGTTGTTATATGTTTACAAAGAATAAATTTTGTTGGTCCCCTGCTGTCCTTTTTAAAAATTACATAATTAAATGCATAAATGGGTTAAGAAATACAAAGAACTGCTTCCAGGCAAATATTTTAGAAAGAAATAAAGGACAGTTGCTAAAAAAAAGTGTTGTGAAACAATGTGTGACAACTATACATAGGAAAAAAAAACTAGGCATTTTTCAAGTGACAGAGTTCTCTTGCCACTTTAAAGGTGGATCAGAAGAAAATAATGATTTGGTATATGTTACTCAAGACTAGCATGCTAATTTAAAGTTTCACTTTAAATGAAAAAGACTGATTATTGAACACATATTTAAGTCAAAATGTTTGCCTTTTATTAAAAAATTATATATTTTTATTGATTTCAGAGAGATAGGGGAAGGGAAAGATAGAAACATCAATGATGAGAGAATCATCAATCAGCTGCCTCCTGTAAACACCCCACTGGGCTTCAAACCTGCAATCTAAAGAAGGGGCCCTGACCAGGAATCCAATCTCCCGGTTCATGGATCAACACTGAATCACTGAGCCATACGAGCAGGGCAATATATTTGCTTTTTAATAAATCCTCACTTCAATTCTCTACTGGTCCCAAATGATGGGATAAGAGACTCTCTAAATATGGCATATAGTCAATCTTAATATGTAGCATATATTTATTGATTTCAGAGAGGAAGAGAAAGGGAGAGATAGAAACATCAATGATGAGAGAGAATTGTTTCTCGGCTGCCTCCTGCAACCCCTATTGTGGACTGAGCCCCCAACCTCGCATGTGTTCTGAGCAGGAGTCGAACCTTGACCTCCCTGGTTCATAGGTCAATGCTCAGCCACTGAGTCACAGTGGCCAGGCATTAATAAATATTTTTCAGTGTTGATGATGATATGTAAACATGAATTAAAAAATGGTTGTCTGTCATAAACTCTTAGGCATATCACAAGGAATGGCTGGTAGCACTGCATCCTTAGCAGTGGTTGAATGGATAGGAGGAAATACAGGAAGGTAGTAGGACAGCTAAGAATTTCTACTACACAAAAATCTTACCTAGATCTTCAGCTATAAATAGAAATCTGAAGTTTACAAAGGAAACAAGAGAAACAAATGCTAGACTCACCAAACTTTAAATAGTTTCTCCCCCTTCTATTGGTATTTCCCAATACCATCGCTTTTGTCATTAAGTAGCACAGTATTTGGGGTCTTACTCTAAAATGTGTCTTCCCACCCAATGTTAACAATCTACTATACCTGTTTTTGGATGTGCTCCTTGACCTTCTACCTCTCTCTCTGGAATGAGATCTTCTCCGTCTGGGACTTTTAGATCGTCGCCTACTCCTTGACTTAGAATGTGACCTCCTTCTAGATCTGCTTCTTGACCGCCTAATGAAAGAAAGCCAATACACCATATAATAAACATTTTTATTACCCTAGAAATATGAATATCGTTTGTTCAACCTGTCAAACTATGTCCATTGAAACTACAACAGCAACTTAAAAATACTGCTAGAGCATGAAAAAAAATATCTGAATGATTTGCATTGCCTTCCTCCTACCCCTGAATGTTTTTCGGTTTTAAAGTAGCAACCATCTATTTCAGCCCATACCTTTTCTCCACTTATGCATGTGTGAACACTTATTTACACACTCTGCTAATAGGAGTGGTTACTAAGACACAGTTTAACCAGAAGCTGCAAGGTGAAGAGTCAGTAAATTAAGAAGGATGTGGCATACAGAACTTATCTTTGTACAGCAATCTATCTAACCTGTGTCTGGAAGATGAAGGAGTCCTCCTCCTTCTAGAGCGTGATCTTGATCTTGAGTGCCTTCGTTTTTCTTCTTTTTTATCTGGATTTAAAAGAATATAAATCTGGATTTTAAAACCATCAAATAGATTAATCCCATTCAGGAATTAATGTAATCCCATTTAGAAATTGTGTAAGAATTTATCTTAATTTTTAGCATTTACATAAATTCCTTAAATGTTAACAAGTAACCATTTTACAATCAAAATGTTGAAGCTTATTGAAATGACACAAATTATCCAGGGTTTTGATAGATCCAAATTAGACTTCTGATTTTCGGCTAGCCAAATTAACAATTTCATTTTCTAGACTCAGGAGTCTGTCAAGTGTTGTCATAAAATAATCTAGTTATCTTTTCACCCTTTATTCTTTAAAGGTTTATAAACAAGGAGTCCCTTTTTCCACTCCTAGGTATTACTTCCCCAAATTTAACTACATTTCACTGAGATTAATATGTTAACCCTTTGGTCCATGGGCAAACATTCTAACCACTGAGCAAACCAGCCAGGGCCTCATAATCTGTCTCTCCTCTTCCTCACCAATGTTCAATTGTGTAAGTAGAGGAAATAGATCTGGAATGATCTGTCCAATTTCCTAATTTTAAATAACATAAAAAGAGAAATAAAGCCATTACACTTATGAACAATCATCTCAGTGAGAGTGAATCCTCTTTCACATTCAGAGCCTTTCATTAATAGAATTCAAATTATTGTTAGTGTCATTATTAATAATTTAAAAAACATTGGAGAAAAAAATCATACAGAAACCACTTTTAGTCATTTTGGTTATAAGTTTTCACTGAACACAATTACAGCATGGTGTTCTAGCTATGGAGTCAGCGATTCAGTTGTGTACTGAAAATTACAGCTCCTATTTGACATGTCACATTGGGATAATATTTTGTTAAATGAGATAACACACATAAAGCACTTAGTATTAATTCACCCAATATTGTACTTAAATTATTTTCAAAATGCTACACCTACTAAAAAATCTTCCTACTTACTAAGAAATAACAGTGAAAAATAAAACATTATTTAATTGGGGAACCAAAGATAGAAACATAGGCCAACAGTAGGATAATTATCCATCTCAAAAGGATAATCTGCAAAAAATAAGGTCTGCTTTTCTTTAAACAAATGGCATCATCAGAAGCATCATCTCTTGGTCAAATAAATCTAAAATCAATTGGGCTATCCCCACATAACAACCATAAATGATAAAGAACAATCCCAAACTATAAATTAAAAACAAAACAAAACAAAAAAACCACACCAATTATTAGATAATCCTAGGCTCTACTAACATTTTGGAATGGATCATTTGGAGCAGGGGTGGTGCCTGTCCTGTATGCTGAAGGATGTTTAGCAATATCCCTGACCCTCTGCCCATGAGATACATTTGGTACCAGCACGACAACTAAGTGTTTCTAAATATTTCCAAGTATGTCTGGGTGTCAACTCCAACTCCCCCCCACCACACCACCCCTAATGAAATCACTCCACTAAATGATCTTTTATCAGAATTTGAAAAAATTAAAAAATGACTAGAGTATTAAGTCAAAAATGTTCAAACTAATGCACTAATCATATTTGCAAACTATCATGTAGTTTAATATTCCACACAAGTGCATAAACATATTTTACCTGGTTCTATGGCAGCAGATATTAGGGACTGTGCTTCTCGTACTCTCTTCATGGCTTCCTCTATTTCTTTACTAGAGGTATCTGATTTCAGACTTGGTGAAACAAGACCAGCAGCTACATGATTCAACCTGAAACAAAACCAAGAATTGAGATAGGAAATACTTTAAAATGCACAATAGCATTTCAAATAAACATGTTTCATATAACATTTTAGTAAGCCATTCCTTTGGAAAAAAGGGGAGGATTCCATTTTTTTGGTAAAACCATACATAGTATAAGTACCCTTTTGAATATTTAAATGCTACCTGCATTTTAAAGACTCAGGATATCTGAAATAAGAAAAATGCCTACTTAATTCTGCTGAACAAACATTCATCAAATTTCCATAAACACATTTTGAGAAATGCTAGTACTGGAAATAGGCTAATGCTAAAGATTTTTGAATAATGAAACTTTTCTTCATATGACCTAAAAACTTTCTACGTCATAATTCTGTGGGGAAGAGCATTTTAAGTTTGTGGAAGAAACGGGGCAGAGGCCGATGGCGTACCAAAGTTACCTGTGAAATTCCTGATCGGAAAGGCTAAAGATGCACCTTTAAGGGTTTATACATGTGAGAAAAAAATTAGAGAGACACAAAATTTAGGACAGTAGTCATTTGTGGGGAGAATGGGAAATGTAAATAAAAAATGGGTACGCAAGGAATTTCAACTTTATTGATATTTCATTTTATAAGCTGGGTGCCAAGTACCCGTTGGATGTTTTTCTCATTGTTTTTAAGAAAAAAAAGCCCACAAACTAATACAGCGAAATAATCCTGTCTTCCCTTTTCTCATACTCTTCCACTTATTGATAGTAGCTTCCACCAACGAGAAAAAGCATTCAGTTCAAATTTAACATACCGACAAATTACCAATGAAAGTAAGTATGACTTTGTTACATGTATACCAAGTAGGAAATAGAAAAGTGACAGCACGAAGAAAACTTTTCAAAGCACCTAAAAGATGTTGGCCATTATTATGGTGATATATGCCAGTCCTTGGCTCTAGGGTTGTGATTCCCTCATTTCTGTCTCCTAACTCCTATTCATCCCCTAGGGCTTAGCTTCTCTGATCTTCAAACTAAGTTCTTGTAATAAGTTCTTTCCATAGCACCACTGTACTTCATCTAGTTGGATCCACATGCTTTAAATAACATCTCGCATCCAAACTAGTGTATAAATGCTATAAAGATACAACTTTATAGCAGGTATTCAATATATATTTTAAACGAATGAACTAAAATAATGTTTAGCTCTTTTCCCATTGTTTTGGTATAAGTTATTTACAATTATTTAAAAAAACTCCAATTACACTAAGACAAAATCCTCTTATAGATGGACTCACCACTGGATTTTTCTCCGTTTCTAGAAAACTGAATTACATATTACATGCCTTGAGACAACTTTCTTTTTAGTTATCAAAAAGTATCTGTTCTCTAGACATTCAAATACTATATCCATATCATCAATGGTAACACAGAAAAAAAATCCTTACTTGGGATCAACAGTACTCATAAGCTTCAGCAGCTGATCTGCAGCAAGAGACTAAAACAAAACAAAATATAACAACAGTGAGAATACGTAAAGCAATAATGATTTCCTTTTATTTTTTCAGGATGTTGAAATGTCCTAGGAGACCCTGGCAAACCTACAAAAAGTAACATACCAGGCACATGAATGACCAACAAAAATACAATGCCAGCCAAATGTCATAGTAGGTTTTCTAGTAGTCACATTAAAAAATAAAACAAACAGATGACATTAGTGACTATAGTATTGATTGGATACTCAAAGGTGCTTTATCCAAGTTAAATATCCTATACTAAAGGTGGAATTTGTGCATTGGGGGTGGGTGGGTGGGAAGGGAGTGTCCCCTCAGCCTGGCCTGCACCCTCTCACAATCCAGGAGCCCTCAGGGGATGTCTGACTGACGCGGAGGTGGGAGAGACTCCCGCCACCGCTGCTGCACTCGCCAGCCATGAGCCTGGCTTCTGGCTGAGTGGCGCACCCCTGTGAGAGCACACTGACCACCAGGGGGCAGCTCCTGCATTGAGCGTCTGTCCCCTGGTGGTCAGTGCGTATCATAGTGACCGGTCGTTCCGCCACTGGATCAAAACCGAGTTTCCTGAGGGGTCCCAGATTGCAAGAGGGCACAAGCCAGGCCAAGGGACCCCACCGGTGCACTATTGCAGCCAGGGAGGGACGTGGGAGGTTGGCCAGCTGGGGAGGGACCGGTTGGAGCATAATAAAAGCCTAATATGCTAAGTGTCTGGTTGTCCAGTTGATCATTCAACTAATCAAAGTGTGATATGCTAAGGCCACTCAACCGCTCGCTATAACGTGCACTGACCACCAGGGGGCAGACGCTCTGACCGGTAGGTTAGGTTGTTGCTGGGGTCTGATTGGGACTGAGCAAGACAGGCCAGACACGCCCTGGAGCCCTCCCGCGGCACCTCACCGGCTGGCCAACCTCCCACATCCCTCCCTGGGCCCCGGCCTGCACCCTCTCGCAATCCAGGACTCCTCGGGGGATGTTGGGAGAGCTGGTTTTGGCACAATCCTGCAGGCCAGGCCGAGGGGACCCACTGATGCATGAATTCGTGCACCGGGCCTCTAGGGAAGATTATAAAACTGAACCATCTAGTTTTTATAGAACAACTAGAGGCCCAGTGCACAAAATTCATGCACTGAGAGGGTCCCTAGTCGCTGCCGGCCAGGGCCTTCCTCCCTTCCCCCGGCCACCTGCAGCAGCTGCCAGACAGGGCCTACCTCTCTTCCTCTGGCCAGCCCCACCCCCTGTTTGAACTCCAGGAAGAACTCAGGTCGAGGGGACAATTTGCATGCTACACTTAAAAAAAAAAAATATTTTATTGATTTTTTACAGAGAGGAAGGGAGAGGGACAGAGAGTCAGAAACAGATGAGAGAGAAACATCGATCAGCTGCCTCCTGCACACTCCCCACTGGGGATGTGCCCGCAACCAAGGTACATGCCCTTGACCGGAATCGAACCCGGGGCCCTTCCGTCTGCAGGCCGACGCTCTATCCACTGAGCCAAACCGGTCAGGGCTGCATGCTACACTTTTATTATACAGGATTACCTCCTGCTTATTCAAGACTTTATGAGGGAAAGTAATGCTAAGAAACATGTAAAACACAACTCAAAGTACTTGGCCAATATAATAAATCAAAATATTTCCACAAAGGATGGCCAAAAAGGTTCAAATCATGATGAGAGAAAACAGAATTTCCAAGTGAGCAAATGACAAAAAAGACTCCATAATATATTGAGGATGTGTTAAATTTCTGTGAAACTACTCTCTACTTTGAACTAGATTAAATAAAAAAATTTTGCCTGGCCAGGTGGCTTAATTGGATGGAGCATTGTTCTGTATACCAAAAAAAGTTGCAAGTTCCATTTCTGGTGAGGGCACATAACCTAGCTTGCAGGCTGGATCCCTGATTAGGGTGTGCACAAGAGGCAACTGAGTGATATTTCTCTCTCTCTACAAGTCAACAACAAAAAAAAATCCTTGGATGAGGACTAATAAAATAAAATGAAATAAAATATATAAAGTAAAATTCTTTAATGGGTTAACAGGCTAATAATGCAGTGACCTTTTAAATCTTTTTAACAAGACTATATGAGAAAAAATACTACAGCATAGCAATTAGTTATCGTCCGCTTTTGAAATGCCCAGTAGTAGTTATAAGTAAAATAAAGTATTTAATTATAAGAATGAGCTCAAAGTGGAAGGGTATTAAATTATACCTGAGAGTTCAAGTTTGCTCCAGGAAGCCCAAGTGCAGCAAGGGCAGGATCAAGAGTAGGAGCTCCCAAAGCAGCCAATGGAACAGCGCCAATCTGTGAAATTACAAATTTTATTTATCTAAAATTTCATTTCTGTTCCTTATAGTGTGTGTGTGTGTGTGTGTGTGGGGGGGGGGGGGGGGGGGGGGTCGTCACCTTATTTTCCCCTCTAAAGGGCAAAGAACTAAGTTTAAGTCCATAGGCTATGTGATCTCTGTTACAACTACTTGACTTTACCATTATAGCTTGAAAACAGGCATACACAATAAACAAATAGGCATAGTTTGCCTACCTCTGGCCTCATTTTCCACCTGTCATTATAGCACATTTATCCCTACAATCAGAATTTGGGGGGAAAAAGTCAATATATTCTTGTGCCAGTCATAAATATTTGTTTCTTAGCTCCAAATCCAGTTATTTGCCCTGTTTTTGTGATACTGAAGGCAGCATTTCTCCATTGGCAGATGGAATCTTAAAAGCTTTATCTATTGGGGATAAAGAACTGGAATGACATTGTGAAATGGATTTCTCTTCCTGGTTCCTATGTCCCCTTTTTGATTGTTACTGTAGCACCATATGAAATACCCAGTGGCCTTCACCTCTCACAAAGTTTCAGAGCCATCTTCTTGGGCAGCTACCTAACAAGTTCTGTGGCACCCTGGGAAACTTCTCTAGTATCTACCCCTTTCAAAGGAGATCTTAATCTTATGCCAGAAGGGTTGCAAAGCCCTCTCACCTAAATGTTTTTCCCCCTTGTATTCTTTCTTCCTCAGCCCTAGAAGTAACGGTTGCTTCCTACATCTGCAACTTATGTATTCTTAGAGTTCCTTTGGTAAGGTCCAGTTACAAGTTACTAATTCCTTATACTAAACTCTCACCATTCAAATTATTGTGTGAATGTGTCTCCTTTCCAATATAATTCTGATTAATAAATAATTTAAGACATAAACCACACAAAATCCTATAGCTTTGCAGGCAGTTGACTTTCTCTATAAAAGTTCTCCTAGCTTCAATTCATTTTTAATAAATATAAGTTTCCAAACTTTCTGTGATTTAACTATTTACTAAGTACAGTTATAAAACTGTGTTAATACTATTATATAAGCTATTTCAGCTTTTACACAATTTTATACATCAAAGGTGGCTACAAATTTCTCGGGTCCACATTTTATACATGACAATCAAAGTCATACTCATAAAAGCTGGAAATTCCTGATCTCATTCTCCTTCTATAATACCATACAGTTCACTTAAAGGTTAACTAAACTATTTAGACAGGGAAAATGATTTAATAAAAGGAATGCTGTTATAAAAGTTCTAGTTGAGGCTCTATCATTTGCTTTATCTGTGAAACCACTGACCAGTTACAGTCTTTGAGTTGTTTCAATACATAACATTTAAAGAACCTTTTGCCTATATAATGATATGCTTTTTATATTGCCAAGTACATTTTCCTCCAACTTGAATATTTTATTCCCCATATCAAATATATCCACAAATACATTTTTATTTCAAGACATCAACTTAATTAAAACCCCCAGGTAAGAGCAAAAGATCAAAAAGCATTGGCAAAGAAACAAGTCTGAAATTCACCTTTATTTTCTTTCCTGGTCAAAGCAAACATATTATTTTTGTTTGCTGAACAGAAGTCTTTTTTCATATTACTGAGTTATTCTGTGTCAGTGGCAAAACCAATATAACAGATATTCTTAAAATACAAACTTCTAAGAGATTCTCTTTAGGATTTATGATTGCAATAGCCTTTAATATACACATGATGTCATTCTGTGAACTAGAATTACAATACTTAAAAAGCTCAAAAGTTTAGCTTTATCCACAATTCTGTGTTCCTTTCTATCCTTTAAGATTTCAATAGAACTAATACCTGGGTAAGTGGGTTAGGAGTAGGCAGGAGTCCACCACCAGGCAGAAGACCTGCCACTGCATTAGCTGGTGCCAACAGAGACAAAGCCTTAGTCTCATCAGGAATAACTCCTGCAGAGAAACATCCTTGCATTAGAACACACCCTTTTGCAAGACAGAAAACACACAAAAACACCCAGAAAATGTCTCCCTGATACACCACCTGAGTTTGTTGAAAGTACTTATGTTCGCTAAAATATAAAGCTTGATTTCTATTATTATTTATCATTAATTTTATGTCAGAATGAAACTTCAATGTGTGAAAATTTGTTTCCTTTTTTCTCTACAAATGGTTAAGTTTCTAGAGTAAAAAAAAATAGCACAATACACACTACTTTTTTGTTAACACTGCCAAGATTTCATCACCTGTACTCGATTTTTAAGTCATGAACCAAACGTAAGCAAGCACAGTCGGTTCTCCAGGGGTGTGCTCTCAACTTTCAAAAGCTGTTTTATGAACAACGACTCGTGTCGGCTGCTTCACTATAAAGCACACAGAAAAATCAAGATACACAAGACAAAAAAAGTTTGATTTAGGGGTTAATAATATGGTACAGTTACTATGATTTTCTTTTACACCTACCATACAAATTTTGTAAAAATTCAGAGAAGGAAAGTATGTAAAGGAAATATTCTGTTGGAATCAAGTGTAGGGCTTTTGCTGACTCATGAAAATGAATGTTTCTGAAGGTCTCTGAATACACACTGGATGTGTGTGGGGGAGTAGAGAGAGAGAGAGAGAGAGAGAGAGAATGGGTAAAACAACATGGCACATTCCTTACCTGTACAGTAAAATGCTTTATATTCCAGCATGTGCCATGCTAACCATACCAAAAAATGCTGCTATATAGTGTGAGTTCAAAAGCTAACTTAAGCAAACTCCTAAAGTCGAAAACAACATGTATATCTGTTTTTAAAGCCTAATCTGTGTATTCAGATAACATCTAAGGGTCCTAAGACAAATATTTATGTACACAATTTAAATTCTATCCAACAGCAAAAGCCCTATACAGATGGATTAATCTGTTAATGTGCCCAAGCCCCCAAAATGAGAGTTCAATAATACAATTAAACTATATATTTGCAAATACCAGTAGTATTTCTGTAATACATATTAAGAAACTGCATCTCATCATAAAACATACAATATGTACAGGGCACTTAAGAGAAACTGGATAAGCTGCAGAAGAAAACTGTTGGGTGGTATTTTCAGCAGGGCCTGGTATATAGTTCAGGCTGAACCAGGGAAAAGAACTGTAAAACACAACAACAAAAAAGAAAAACCACTGTTAAATAAAGGTAATGGTTCCTTCCACCTATACTGAGAAGTGCCGATAATATAAACAAATGTATACTACACAGCACTGTTATCTTGCTTGTGTCAGAGCTGTCATCAATTTAGATACCCAGAGTTATGGAGGGGGGGAGGGAGAAGATCATTTAGATATAGGGCATTAATGCATCAATATTAACAAACCTACAAAGATTATTGGGATAATCTTGCATGCAAAATTATGTCTCAAGAGGATAATATTAAATATCAACATCTTATTCAAATTAGTGCATTTGCAACATTTCTGGCAAACTACAATCCTCTTGAATTTATTGTGAGACACCTGATAGAAGATCTGCATCCATTAAAAAAAAGTCATGCATCTGATCCTCTGATTAAAAAAATACTATTTAAAAATAAAACTACAATTTAAAAATAGCAATGAGGCCCCTCACCAGTTAATTTTCATGCGTCAAGAGTATTTTTTTTACTGCTGCTTTGATAGAACCATGAAATACTGCATGAATGTGTAGAAATGAAAGAAAAAGAAACAGACAAAAGAAACAAACATTAACCAAGGAACCTAAATAACCCCCAAATCCATTACTATTAAGAGTTCCTTCCAAATCCAGCTACCTCAGTTTTACCAATTAAGACTATTCCTTACCGTATACTTTGTGTCTATTGTTCTAAACCATGATCAAGAAACAACACCAAAGTGTCAAAGCTAAAACTAGGGTGAGTGGTGACAAAGGGATTGAGTACATCAGTTATTTAGTGGATATAACATTAATACAGCATACCATACCATTATTAAATACACTAAAAATAGATTCCAGAACTAAGTATTTTGGTAATTCTACATACACTCCTAAATATTTCACTTTTGAAATAGATTCAGAAAAATTACCATAGTCTAAAAGTATTTATAAAAGCCAATTATACGATGATATACTGTATTATGTCCAGGGCTTGGGAACTATGATATAAAACTTAGCCAATAAGAATTCTTTAAATTTAAAGGCTAATGTTTTGCACATTACTCACATGATTTGACCCTTGTTCCAAAAACTATCTATATTTTACTTATTCTCAATTTGAATTCTATAAATTTTCTTTTGGTGATAAGTCTTATCCTACAATAGGCAAACTGATATAAAAAGAATTGCTTAATCAAAACACACTAAATCAAATGTTTATCAGCATATATATTTTAAAACCTTTAAATTGGTCCACACACTTTAATATCATAGAGATTGATGTACTATTACATAGATGTCTTTACCCCATCTATGAATGCAACTTAATTTCTTTAGAAAACCAGAGGCAATTTGTTTAAGTTTTAAGGACTAGACATTTCACAACTTTTACCAGGTATGGTGTAAATGTTCACATTGGTACTCAAAGATCTGAGATAGCATCTAAAGTAAACAATATCAAGACTCTGCTTCCACTGACCAGTACATTAAGGAAAGGGGAAAGCATTAAATCCTGGTCAGAAATAACTTAATGCTGTAAATTAACTTAAAATCCCATAATTATTAACTTAATTAAAATCCAGTAATTTTATATTTGTTATTTCTTTGATCAAAATTTATAGGTAACAAAAAAGCAAATAAAGTAGCAGTACATTGGGAACAAACTAATTATAAAATATGGCTTAGAAAATTTACAAAATGGAATTAAAATAGTGCTGTCTTGTCACAGAGGCTTTTTAAAGATCCCAAAACCCTGCTCATTATTTCTGTCAAGTTACTTTAACCGCCTAAAATGTAAAAAGAAAAGAAAATGTAGTTAACAAATGGTTACACCAGGAAAACACTTGGGGGACTTGAGTGCTTGCTGGCCTTTAGTTAATGTCTAGAATCCCCTGTAGCTGCAGAGGACCCACTGTTTTTCAGTCATCAGGAAGAGTTTTGCATTTGCCTTCTCCACTACAAAAATCACACACACAAATAACAGAGAGAAGAATTTATTATTTAGAGATATTCTAGAAAATATAGCAAGAATGAACAAGAAAATCTGGCAATAAAAACAAAACACCAAGTGCCCATCTGGCACCTAGGCTATAGGAAATCTCGAATATTCATACAAACCAAAATCATTGCAACCCTTGGTATACTGGAATTCAATATGTGATCTTTTTGTAAAGTTGGCAGTGAGGAAGCACTAAAAAAATAAAGCCCAGTCCTTTATTCAAAACAGAAATAACATCATACATTTATTTGAAGGTCCCTGTGTAAATATGCATGGAATGAACCATTCACCTTCAGGACTTTTTCATAAAACTCAATGTTACATTAAGAAAGTAAATGTATCTTAAGGCATTACAACTAGGGACATGGTTTTAAAGAACTTAAAAATGTTTTAAAATAATGGAATGGTTAAATATCTTATAAAAACAGATCCGATTTCTAATTTTTAGAATTAAAATCTTAAGTAAAAATATGGACCACAGTATAACAAGGGTTTCAAATTGTTAATAGCTTAGATTTTTAACATGCTACTAACACTCACTCTAAAACTATACTGAGGTAGATGGTCATCATTGGATGCCCACATAGGTAGGTAAACAAAGCACAAACCTTCTGCATATGGTACGACTATCAATGCTCTGTCAACGAATACAGTGTTTGTCAGATGCTGTGCCACAACTGCTGAGTCCGGATCATGGAATTTAACAAAGCAGACACGGGATGAGACCGGCAAAGGTGAATCACTGAAAAACAAACAAATTGCATAAAAGCAGAGAAAAGAATATCAACTAAAACATGTATGTATGATTCAAAAACCCACTCCTGCATTTCAAAAGCAAAATAGGCAGATATTAGTAACTGCACATATATTAGTTAGCTAGTTTAAAAAATGACATCACACATAAAGAACTATCCACTAAACTCATGTAGAGCAAATTGCACGTGTGCAATCATCGTTTAACTTTATAGTTTACCAAGTTAAAAACAGTTTGAAACTCAAGTGTCAAAGGTTGAGCAGACCACAAAAATGTCAACACTTGAAGAAAAATAATACAAATACCAGTTATTTTTAAATACAGGTAGAAAGTAGTCTTGGCTTAGAAAACTTTTCAGAGCAAAAAATATACAGAATTTGCCAATTCAGGAACAAAAGAATATTGTGGAAAAGTATATCTATTTGACAATCGAGTTTTCTTTTCCAGCCTACTAAATAAAATGCCCTGTCCTCTTTGATCTATAGTATCAGAGAGAGAGAAAATTTTAAGCATACATGGTGACAGTACTCCAGCCTTTAGTGTTACTAGTATGCGAAATTTCAATAAGCAAAGGAGTCACTTCCCTCAACAAATTGCTTAGATAAAAAAAAAAAAAACACAAGTGCTAATGTACAAGCTATGACAGACTATAAGGTAAGATAAAGAGTGCAGATTTTGTTTTGTTTTAAATATAGGGTGGTTCAAATTTCTGCCACAAAACTTTCTATTAAAGGTAAAGATTAAATATGGGCAGGAGTTGCTCCCTAATCCCAAACCAAAAGTTATTTTAAAACCAATACCCTAAGGCAGCAGTCATCACACCATCCTGGTCATACATTAGAACAGGGGTGGGCAAACTTTTTGACTCGAGGGCCACAATGGGTTCTTAAACTGGACCAGAGGGCCAGAACAAAAGCATGGATGGAGTGTTTGTGTGAACTAATATAAATTCAAAGTAAAGGAGCGGAGGGACCGTAGTTTGCCCAAGGCTGCATTAGAATCTTCTGTGGAGAAAAAAACACCCTGGCTCTCTACTCCACAGCAATTAAATCTCTTATGAAGTACTAAGTATTTCCTCCTTCTTTATTTAATTCTGACAATTTTTATATGCACCCAGGGTAAAGAATCTCTGCTTTATTATAGTAAGCCAATTACATTTTAAGACTCAATGAAAAGGAAAATCCTGTAGTATCTTTGAATATTAGAATGAGGCTTATTGTTAATCTTCTTAATAAACTAGATTTCCAAGTGTACACAAAAACATATTTACATCAGATATGGTTACGCTAGGTATTGCAGAGATAAGTATTTGCTGACCCCCCCATTTGTGCACTAACATGAAAATAAAAACTCATTACTTAAAATGAAGACTAAAATAAAGCTGTATAACCCGAGAATTCAAACCTGTTAGAATTTGTAAGTTTACGAAAGGCATTGCCCTTAGATACTAAGCATAGATCCTAATCTAAGTTCAAAGCAAAGTTGACAATATATCCATTCACATAGAATTTAAGCCACCTTGTCATAGAAGCTTACTGCTAAATGTTTTTGAAAGGCTACAATGTTTTTTAATGTAGACATAGTGTTTTTTTAATGTGAAAGACCACTGGTGGAAAATTTAATGATGTTACATCCAGAGTAGTGGAAAGAATACAATTACAGCAGTTTTAGTACTAAAGCTATATATAGCAATTTGTATTTCTTTTCTGATACCATATTTTTAACCACTAAATTAAAGAGCTCTTTAAATGCTACAGTTAGATAAGGAAGAGAACTTAGTTTACCTTAAAATTTTTAAAGGTAAAGTATCATATAAGCTACTTATATGATGATTAAAGTATCTATTTTTGGTCATTGAAATACTTACTTATATAATGAATTTAAGTTTACCTGCAGTGTTACAGTAGCCTTTAGTTACTGCATACTTTTGACATATATATGCTTTGCTGGGATCATTGCCCTATCAACATTCCAGTTATATTTTCCATTATGAAATCCCACTAAAACCAAACATATGAAGAAGACCTACTATGTGTAAAAGAGTGATTCCACTCACAAGTTGCTAGGCTAAATCAAGAAAATCATGCTGTAGTTATAAAGGACAATCACAACACTGAAGTTTCAATACTAGGTCTGTCACTGGTAGAGTGGCTTGGGTGTAAAAAACTACCTACATGAATTACAGTTCACTCATCTGTGAAATAAGGCTAAATTACATTCTCCCTCTAGATTTGTAAGAGCAGAGTAAGATAAAATTAGAAAGCATCTAGCATACGAACCACTTAATTGCCAACGTGCATTTTAGGAACTAGAATTAAAGTAACCATTTTTCATTTAAAAAGAGAATAAATGGGAGGAACAATGACAGATACTTTCAATGGCTATAGGGCTATCATTGTGAAGAGAGGGTTAGAATATTGTTGTGAAGATAGGCAATTTTATCACTGGGTGAAATTATAAGCCAGCAATTTTTAGCTTAAAAGAACCAGGAAATAGATGGATTCAAGAATAAAACAAAGGGAGAAACCTTCTTGAGGAGGTTGCCACTGAAATGTTTGGCATGATTCAGATCCCAAGGTTCCCACCCCCTTCCCCAATAGGCAGGGGCTCAGTTATATGTGTACTTTAAAACATGCCAACTCCCAGTCTCCCAAATTACTGATGACCCCAACCAATGGCCTCATATTCCAGAAGAGAGACAATTAAATTTAACCTGTTGATGATTGGTGCCATAGAGAAAAACAAAGCAGTTAAATTGTATAAAGACAAAGCAGGTATGCTGTATTTTTATACAGAGTGATCAGGAAACAGATTAGGTGGCATTTGAGCAACAAAAGGAAATAAACATGTCATGGTTATATCTAGGAGAAAAGAGTTCCAGGTGGACATGAATGCCTTTGGGGGGAGGGGGATGTACACCCTAAAAAAACACACACACGCACACCATGTGCAAATGTGTTTATAATAGTCATAATTTTATGTAATCTGAGCCAATTAAACATATTCTAAGAGCAAAGTTTTGACATAATGAACCCTTTTGGACTACTACTAAGACTCCATAGCACACTGTCACCAGGAAACCACTGAAAACTGTAGCAAGCTTAAAGAAATTGTCTATCAAATATTTCCAAATTGTGCAGGTCAGATGAGCTATTGGGATGTGAGATTAGCAACAAAAGTAGACAACTACATAAGTACTATTCAATTTAGGGAAGCCACTAAGATAATATAGCATTTACTACATTGTAACTGTACATTTTCAGAAGAGAAAAACAGTCTGTATGTGGGAACACATATGAAGGAGTCAAAGAGCAGAAATGTGTCAATATAAACTCCTTCTTCCAATACAGGGAATATCCTCTTAATGTACAGTACCCCAAATCATATTATCTGGTGTACATCTGCTATCCTGGTTACATGATGAAACTACTCCTTGGATTACAAAGCAAAAAGCCATGAGTCCAAGACTCCCTCTAAGATACTGACCATGGGATGGGTAAAAGATAAACCAGAAAGCTGTTTACACCTCCCTTTGTCATCTTTTTAATAAATGAATCATAAAAAGAGCATCTTCAAAATAAAAAAAACACTTCAAGGTCAGCAACTATGACAAAATTCTTAATAACTTGTGGGACTGGAAAGAATTATTTTGTAAATAAATCCAGTATCTCAAATACTTTGAACATAATCAAATGTGTCACTCATTTTCTGCCATTTACTGTTAATTAATTTTACTAACAACTTAAGGAGGAATATGCTGTGAGAAAAACTGAGTAACAGAAAAACATCTATTTCTGTATGTTCATATTACGAAAGCTATTTGTCCTTCATTACCAAAGCAAATTGAGTTTCTATTCAAGATTACTACAAATATCTGTTCCTGGAACTGTACACTTCATGCAAATAATTCTAAAATCTCTCTCATGTATATTCCCCTAAATATTAAAAACACAACAATTTGAAAACACTAAGAACCTGAAAATATTTTAAATAGAAAGTGATGAAATACGATTATACCTAACAAACACCACAGTATGGTCAACTTGTATTATTTTGGTGTACAGAGTACATAGAGTAATGATTTAGCACATCCAACAAAACAGCAGATTCCTATTTCCTGTTTAGAACTTAAGTGAAATCATAAAACTAAGTGGGATGGGAGAATATACTGAAAGTAACATTTGAATTTTCACCCTTCTGAAATAGTGCAGACTTTTATTCCTAATGTTTGTTCTAATAATTATCACACCTTATCTAGCATCATAGCTTCTTTACTTTTCTTTACAATTCACTCATCTAATACTTTTGCAATAAAAATAATGTGAGACAACAGGATAAAAAAAAATGCCACACTCTAAAAATTTAGAACTGTAAAACATAACTATATACATTATTTAAATAAAGGAAAACTCTAGCTTTCAGCTATAACCCATTTTTTTTTGTCATTAAAAGTATGTACTCAGGTTCACGGAATGTACTGCTGTGAAAGAGTATTAATAGATTAACTCTGTATGTATTCAGTGGGCCAGAATCCCGGAACAGCAATACCTAGCAATAAGTGAACGACCACCTACAAAGTTCAATAATAAATTTACACAGGAATGGGCAATTCTGTTACTTTCCAAAGAACTCAAAAGAAACAACTTAAAAAAAATTAATCAAAACACATAAAATGCAGTTATCATGCTTTAATTGCTCAAAGAATGACACTGTTGGCACAATTTAAGGGGGCGGGGGTTTGAGATTGAGAGCCAGTGACTCCTAATCCTCCAAACCCTGGCCCTGCTTCTTTAGTGGGCCCAATATGCAGATTCTTTCGTAAGTAATGTAACAGCCACCTAAACTAAAGCTACCCGGTCCACGGAAGCTTCGACAAGGGCCTAGGAAATGGTGTGGTTAGGCCCAGGCTGGGAGGAGTTAGCAAAAACGGTGATGGTGGACGATACTCACTCCGGCGGGAAGAGGCGCAGTTCGTCGATCTTGCCTAGGAAACCGAAGAGGGTCCGCATCTGCTCAGAGCTAGCGCTCGGGGAGACATTAGTCACCTGGATTACCTCGGTGCCGCCGCCGCCGCCGCCGCCGCCTCCGCCACCCGGCCCGCCGCTGGGGCCCGGGCCCGCAGTGCTGGGGACGACGGTAGTGTTGCTCATGGCGCTGCTCGCTCCTGCTTTAACACATCAAACACACAACAAACAGTGAGAGGGAGGGGAAAGAGGAACCGTTTGCCGGAGAGGAGACGGGAGGGTGTCCACGGTTACAGCCGCTGCTGCTGCCTCCGCCGCCGTTTCTCCGCCCCACAGCTCGCCGGGGGGAGGGAAGAGCGCGCGAGTTCGAGCCCACGAGAAAACAAACGGCCTGGCCTCCAACCACCTCAATTGCGGGCCCGACTTCCCCACAATGCCTTGCGGCGCACGGGCGCGTCACCGTCGGCTCCGCCCCGCGCAGGCGCAGCAAGCCTTGCTCGCAGCCAGGTCGCGAGAGGCTCAGTGGTCTACTGAAAGACGTCATCTCTTTTCGTTCCGCTCCCCCCTCCTTTTTAAAAAAGAAAAGTGGAATATTTTTAAGGCAATATTTACTCCCCTGCAAAATAAGTATGCATACTTTATTAACTATTCTTGTTAAAAATGCCCACGATATTGCTATATACAGATATTTCAACTACAGATCTGTGGAGTTAACTAATGAAATTTCCACCCTCCCTACCAAGATTTTCCTTTCCACCAATATAAAATTTTCTGCATCTTGGTAACATTAAATTGTTATAATTTGCTTGGTCAGTAAACCTTCAAAAATATGTATTTTAATGCTACACTTATTAGTGCTTTATAAGCTAATTTTATTTCACCAGGTTGACTATTTAAGAGCACATTGTGCTGTATCTAAATATATTTAAGTATAAGATCTGAAAACTACAGAAAAAACTCTTACATGCATATTTTTGCTTAATTTTTGAAGCTTTTGACTATAAAAAGATCCTTGCATAATTTTTCAACCAAATTTAAATTATTTTCCTTTCATCTAGTGTTATTTAATGACTAGAAGTTCCCCAAACCTGACAAAATATTTCATTTCACTGTGTCTTTATACAAGTTATTAATGACCTCCCTCATTTTATCTAACTGCCATCTTTCGTAGGGTTTTCTTCCCTCACTGCCACAACTTCTGCAAGCAGTTAGGCCTTCCTCTTTTCTGCTTAACAACAAGGGATACCTTTACCTTGTTATATTGACATGCACCCCTCTGCCCCCCAGCACAGCTGTGAATTTTCTGGGTCAGTTTAGAACCTAGCACAATGTCTGTCACACAGTCAATACCTAATAAATATGTTGAACACATGCCTTACTAAAGAGCCATTTATTCTATGACAATCCTGTATAATAAAAGGCTAATGTGCAAATAGACTGAATGGTGGAACAACCGAACAACCAGTTGCTATGAAGTGCACTGACCACCAGGAGGCATGTGCAGAACATGGCAGGCATCGGCAGCAGCCAGAGCACAGAACATGGCGGGCGCTGGCTGTGGTGGGATGGTGGAGCAAGTGAACAGGGGCACCAGACCAAGGCAGGGCGCCCATCCCTGTCATTGGGGCAAGCCTCTGGTGATTACTGAAAATTTATTGCTGCCACGTGGTGGCGGGAGGGGCCAGGTGGGAGCACGGAGGATGGACCGAGAACTGTCCCTGTGCCCACAGCAGCCTTGCAGCCTACAGTTCCTTTCAAGGTGCATGATTTCATGCACTGGGCCCCTAGTTGTTAAATAATTTACCTGATCCTGAATATTTTTGGAGGTTAACACCTGAGGCTTTATGGAATATTTTCATTAGTAAATACCTGTATGAAATAATGCAGTCAAGAGTATAATTTGTGAGAGATCAGAACACAAAGTTATTGAGATTTGATGTAGAGCCAACTGGCCTAGTATACTTACTAGCTAAGTTACTTCTGCTAGCTCTTATACAAAACAGGATGGGTTGGGGAATGTAAGCCTCAGCAAAATTACAAATTACAACTAAATCTATGTCAGTCACAAATGTGTACCTCTGAATATAAAAATGTAATTTATCATTTTGAAAATGACATCTTTAACTGCCAATTACAGATTCTTAACAGTGTGATAAATAATTTGTGTATCATCCCCAGCCGGTATGCCTCAATGGTTGAGTGTCAAACTATGAATCAGTTGGTCATGGTTCCATTCCAGGTCAGGACACATGCCTGGTTTGTGGGCTTGATCCCCAGTAAGGGACCTGCTGGATGGTAGTCGATCAATGATTCTTTCTCATCATTGATGTTTCTCTCCCTCTCTGAAATCAATAAAAATATATTTTTTAAAAAGATCTCATATATAAAAGAATGAAACTAGACCCCTATATTACACTACTCACAAAAAGTAACTCAAAATGGATTAAAGACCTGAAACCATAAAACTCCTAGAAAAGAACGTAGGAAAAAAGCCCCTTGATACTGGACTTGGCAATGATTTTTCTGATGGGACACCAAAAGCACAAACAATAAAATAAAAATAAACACACGGGACTACATCAAACTAAAAAGCTTCTGCACAGCAAAGGAAACCATCACCAAAATGAAAAGACAACCTATGGAATGGGAAAAGATATTTGCAAACTATATATCTGAAAAGAAGTTAATATCTAAAACATACAGAGAAGTCATCTAACAGGAAAAAACAAATACAGTAATCCAATTAAAAACGGGCAAAGGACCTGAATAGACATTTGTCTAAAGAAGATATATGAATAGCCAATAGGTACACATAAATATCCCCAGCATCCCTAATCTTTAGGGAAATACAAATCAAAACCACAATGAGATATCGCCTTATGCCTGTTGGAAAGGCTAGCACCAAAAAGACCGGTGATATATGCTTGTGAAGACGTGGAGAAAGAGGAACCCTTGTGCACTACTGGTGGGACTGTAAATTGGTATAGACACTATGGGAAATAATATGCAGGTTCCTCAAAAAATTCAAAATAGAACTGCCATATAACCCAACAATCCCACTTCTGGGAATATATCCAAAGGAAACGAAACACTATGTTGAAGAGATATCTGCACCCCCATGTTCACAGCAGCATTGTTTATAATAGCTCAGACATGGAAACAGCCAAGTGTCCATGGATGAATGTATACACACACACACACACACACACACACACACACTCAAATATTATTCAGCAATAAAAAAGTAAATCCTGTCATTTGCAAAAACATGGATGGACCTTGAGGGCATTATGCTAAATGAATTATGTCAGACAAAGAAAGACAAATACTGTATGACATCACAGTAGAATCTAAAACAAACAAACAAACAAACAAAAAAACAAAATAACTCATAGAAAAAGAGATAGGATTAGTAATTACCAGAAAGGGTGGAAGAAGGTAGTTGACAGGTACAAACTTTCAGATATAAAATAACTACTAGGGATATAGTATACAACATGACTATACTTAACACTGCTGTGTGGTATATATGAAAATCATTAAAAGAGTACATCCCAAGAGTTCTCATTACAATGAAAAAAATCTTTTTCTTTATTTCTATATGAGGTGGATGTTAACTAAACTTATTTAATCATTTCAGGTCAAATCTTTATGCTGTACACGCTAAACTTACACAGTGCTATAATTCAGTTATCCTATATAATAAAGAGCTAATATGCTAATTAGACAGGACAGTGGAACAACCTTCCAGAACGAATAGTGGGTGGGGGGCCAAGCCCCTTGCACAAATTTTGTGCATCGGGCCTCTAGTATCTCAATAAAACAACAAAAGAAAACCACTTGTAGCCAAGACATTTCTAAGAAAAAAACACACACCATATATTTAGATAGAAGTTCTCCAATTTAAAAACAGAATAGGCATAGATATCACCCTACCCACTGAATAACAAGTTCTCAGTTGGCTAAGTTGCCACCTCTGTTGTTAAATACCTTCTTACCCACTAATGGAAAAGATGGTGGAGTCCTCCAAATTGACACAATTTTGTATATCTGCAAAAGCAACAGGTCTTTTATAAAATTAGTTGTTAAGTAGACCTTTTCTTCTAGCAAATACACTTTTTGAGGACATGAAAGACAATGTATTAATCTTTGTGTTTTTAATGCCCAACAATATTACACTGGAACTAATTCAGCATTTGACAAAAACTTACTGAATATCATCTATGTGCTGGGAACTTTACAAATGCTTCACATAATCTGTTAAACAAAGGCTGCGTGAATGAAGACAGGAATACATTTGTTTGATTTACAGGGAAATTTGATTGAGATACATTCCCAAAGTATTTGGCTATAGACAGCAATAAGAAAAACTTAGGAAATAAATTATTACTTACAAATCTGTAACTTTAAAAAAATTTATCTGCATATCTATTTTAATTTGTATCTGTAATTCTACATATTAGATCACTGTATTTCCATTCTATTCCCAGTTCTATAAATTAGATAATTCTACAAATATGAATATCTATTTTAAAATAAAAACTGTAAATCTCATGCTCCCCTTTCTTCTGCTCTATCTAAATGAAAGGGAGAGACTAAAGAATGAGTTAGCACTAGGGGACGATGACAGATGGATGGATGGACACACACATCAAGACATAATAAAAGTCTAAGTTTATTTCCAAATACTTGCTTCATATTGTTCAACTTATTAACAGTAGGGATTCTAGACCTACATTTTAAAATTGACAGCACAGGGTCTGTGAGCACTTTGAAATTATATGCAAAAATCTGTATGTGCCCATTTTTCAAAGCTTTATTTTATGATTGACATAGAGAAAAAAAGTAGTAGTTTGAGCATTAAGATACTGCTATATCCATATGCACAGTTTTCTCAGCTATAATGCCCATGCTTGGAAAATCAGTCAATTTATTTGTACAGATATTTGGCTTTTTTGTTGTTGTTATTCCTCATCCGAGGATATTTTTCCATTGATTTTTAGAGTGGAAGACAGGGGGAGAGCAAGAGAGAAACATCAATGTGAGAGAGACACATCGATTGGGTACCTCCCACATGTGCCCTGATGGGGGCTGGGGATCAAGCCTACAACCAAAGTACAGGCCCTTTACTGGAACCAAAACCATGACCCTTCAGTCCGTGGGCCGAAGCTCTAGCCACTGAGCCAAACCGACTAGAGCCAGATATTTGACTTTTTGTCTGAATGGAATAAACAGAAATATTTGGATGGGGAAACTCCAGGTACTGATTACTCTATGCTATGTGAGATTCGTTTGGAGTCTCAATTGACAAAAGGCTTCACAATCTTAAAAAAATCTTAAAAAAATATCCAGTGTTATATGTATCTTTAAGTGTTTTAACATTTCAAGCATTTTAACATTAAATACTTTTTCCAAACCAAGGAGTTAAACATTTGCACCATTTGAACTCCTTTTCCCCCTTATGCTATAAAATTTAGTTTCTCTTCATGAAAGAAAATTATTTCTAGAGTCTTATAAAACTGGTAAAAAACAAAAGTATACTCAACTCAGTAACAAGCGAATGTACATTAACTGAATGCTTTTAAAATGCCTGCTAATCCTCGCAACATATAAAGGCACTACAAGTCATTAAGAATGTAGGCCTAGGACATTAAAAAGAACAAAATCACCATTTGCAAAAGCATGGATTGATGTAGAGGGTATTATGCTAAATGAAATAAGTCAGTCAGAGAAAGAGAAATACCATATGATTTCACTTATATGTGGAACATAAAGAACAATATAAATGAACAACAAAAAAATCCCCAATAGAAATAGCCTAGTGGTTTGGCTCAGTGGATACAGTGTTGGCCTGCGGACTAAAGGGTTCCAGATTCTATTCCAGTCAAGGGCACATGCCTGGGGGTTGTGGGCTCGATCCTTAGTAGGAGGCCTGCAGAAGGCAGCTGATCAAAGATTCTCTCTCATCATTGATGTTTCTATCTCTCTCTCCCTCTCCCTTCCTCTCTGAAATCAGTAAAAATATATATTAAAAAACAAAAAACCCCCAAGGAATAGTTAACACTTCTAGATCAAGGATTAAAATACAACAACATACTGTAATCATGGTCTACACAGCTTGAAAAAAACAACAATACAACAACACAGAAATAGACTCACAGATGCAGAGAACAGACTGATGGAATCTATCACCAATTAGGTTAATTGTGACCTCTGGTTCATTACTTTATGGTTCAATTTCCTTCTCTGAAATAATGCTTACCTCACTGGGTTGTTGTGAGGTTGAAGTGAGAATACTAATGCAAATGATTAGTAAAGCTAAACATTAACTACTCTACAAGTGATAGATTACCTCTACTGGGTTCCATTTTATACCATTCCTTTAGGCTATACCTTGGACTAATGCTACTTTATCATTCACATGAAAAATATGAATCAGAAGAGTGAACATATATACAGAAGTTTCTTATTTAAGATCCCACATTTTAACATGGTTTCTTTTTGTGGCATAGTAAAAAATTATTATAAAGTAATAAATGCAAAATGTTAAACAGTGCATATCTATGTGAGTGTAACAAAGTATAAGTCTCCCATTTCACTCTCCTATGCATGTTGTCAGCTACTATAACTACTTCCTATAATTAGCTATGTGAGCTCCAATTCCCTTATGTGAAAAATGATAATAATGATACTATTTAAAGTTTCCAAGATTTGAAATATTATGGATATGAAGCACCTACCACAGTGCCCAGCACACAGGCACTCAACAAACGGTATGTACCATTACAGGAAAATGTGTTCAAATATCTCATCTTTTCAATGGATGAATAATAACAATAATACTTTTGTCTTACTTAGTGAATTATTATCAACTGTGAAAGTACTTTGCAAACTGTTAAGTGGTAGTGAACATGAAATACACTATTCTTAGATGCCCTTTCTCCTTTAAGAAACTGTTTTAACAGAAACATGACACCAACAGATTTCAAGTTTTCATATTCATTTTGATCCTAAAGTAGCATTTTACCAATTAATTGCATGCATAGATGGATGACAAAACACAAATGTTTTATGGAAAACTCTTTCTAGGAAGGATTCAATTACTTTTCTACATTTTCAGAGCAAGAGTATTATTCTTATTTTCAAAAGACACAACTATAGATATGTTTCACTAATCTATACTAATAAAAGCATAATATGCTAATTAGACCGGGCAGTCGAAAGACCTTCTGGACGAAGCCGCTGCAGTGGGGGTCGAGGCAGAGGCAGTTAGGAGCGATCAGGCAGGCAGGTGAACAGTTAGGGGCGATGAGGCAGGCAGGCAGGCAGAGTGGTTAGGGGTGATCAGCAGGCAGGCAAGCTGTTAGGGGCGATGAGGCAGGCAGGTGAACAGTTAGGGGCAATCAGGCAGGCAGGTAAGCAGTTAGGGGCGATGAGGCAGGCAGGCAGAGTGGTTAGGGGCAATGAGGCAGGCAGGCAGAGTGGTTAGGGGCGATGAGGCAGGCAGGCAGAGTGGTTAGGGGCCAGCGATCCCAGATTGTGAGAGGGATGTCTGAGGGGTCCCGGGATTGTGAGAGGCTGCAGGCCGGGCTGAAGGAACCCTTCCACCCCCCCTTCCACCCCTTGCACGAATTTTGTCCACTGGGCCTCTAGTCTTAAATAAAAGTACTGTGACATGGGTCAGAGCAATAGACTAGGACAGTGGTTGGCAAACTGCGGCTCGCGAGCCACATGCGGCTCTTTGGCCCCTTGAATGTGGCTCTTCCACAAAATACCACGGCCAGGGCGAGTCTATTTTGAAGAAGTGCCATTAGAAGAAGTTTAAGTTTAAAAAATTTGGCTCTCAAAAGAAATTTCAATCGTTGTACTGTTGATATTTGGCTCTGTTGACTAATGAGTTTGCCGACCACTGGACTAGGAAATAACCAAAAGAACAGATTAAAAAAAAAAGGAAAATATTACTAAGTATATAAAACAATATGAATTCCTAACATTCACTCATGTTAAAAGCTATAATGCTTCTTTCCTCTATTTGCCACCCTCATCACTTGAAACTATGAAGTTAGTTTCAAGCCACAATTTGCTCAAACTGAAGTCTAAAGCATGTGGAGACATTGATCAAATAATTATTATGAAGGAGGAAAGAGATAGTGGAAAGGTAACTTCCTAGGAAACGAGAAGTTAAAAGAAAAGCAAAAAGTTTAGCATCTCTAAAATGAAAAAAGTCAAAGCTATATCAACTGTAGATAAATTTAGTGATGAGTGCAAAACACATATCTTTAGAAATATGAAGAGTAAAGCTGGGTTCATAGATTTGCTGGGTTCGCAGATTTGCATTGTAGGCCAAGTATTTATTTATTTATTTATTTAAATAAATCTTAATTCAGATTATTACAATTGTTTCTCCTTTTCCCCCCCATAGCTCCCCTCCACCTGGTTCCCACCCCACCTTCTGCCCTTACCTCCCCCGCACTGTCCTCATCCATGGGTGTATGATTTTTGTCCAGTCTCTTCCTGAACCCCCCCATACCACTTTCCCCCTGAGAATTATCAGTCCACTCCTTTTCTATGCCCCTGATTCTATTATATTCGCCAGATTATTCTGTTCATCAGGTTTTTAATTCACTTGATTTTTATGTTCACTTGTTCATAGATATGTATTTGTTGTTCATAATTTTTTTTTAAATATATATTTTATTGATTTTTTACAGAGAGGAAGGGAGAGGGACAGAGAGCCAGAAACATCGATGAGAGAGAAACATCGATCAGCCGCCTCCTGCACACCCCCCACTGGGGATGTGCCCGCAACCAAGGCACATGCCCTTGACCGGAATCGAACCCGGGACCCTTCAGTCCGCAGGCCGACACCCCATCCACTGAGCCAAACCGGTTAGGGCTGTTGTTCATAATTTTTATCTTTACTTTTTTCTTCTTCCTCTTCTTTAAGAATACCTTTCAGCATTTCATATAATACTGGTTTGGTGGTGATGAACTCCTTTAGCTTTTTCTTATCTGTGAAGCTCTTTATCTGCCCTTCAATTCTGAATGATAGCTGTGCTGGGTAGAGTAATCTTGGTTGTAGGTTCTTGCTTTTCATCACTTTGAATACTTCTTGCCACTCCCATCTGGCCTGCATAGTTTCTGTTGGGAAATCAGCTTACAGTCGTATGGGTGCTCCCTTGTAGGTAACTAACTGTTTTTCTCTTGCTGCTTTTAATATTCTCTCTTTGTCTTTTGCTCTTGGCATTTTAATTATGATGTGTCTTGGTGTGGTCCTCTTTGGATTCCTCTTGTTTGGGGTTCTGTGCGCTTCCTGGACTTGTAAGTCTATTTCTTTCACCAGGTGGGGGAAGTTTTCAGTCATTATTTCTTCAAATAGGTTTTCAGTATCTTGCTCTCTCTCTTCTTCTGGCACCCCCATAATTCTGATGTTGGTATGCTTGAAGTTGTCCCAGAGTCTTCTTACACTATCTTCAACTTTTTGGATTTTTTTTTCTTTTTGCTTTTTGGTTGAGTGTTTTTTGCTTCTTTGTATTTCAAATCTTTGACTTGATTCTTGTGTTCCTTTAGTCTGTTGTTGGGTCTCTGTATAATATATTTTATTTCAGTCAGTGTATGTTTAATTTCTAGTTGGTCCTTTTTCATATCTTCTAGGGTCTCGTTATATTTATTGGCCTTTTCTAGGATATTCTTGAAAAGCCTTATAACCGTGGTTTTGAATTCTATATCCAGTCGTTTGTTTTCCTCCATTTCTTTTGTTTGTGATCTGTTTCTTCGTCTCCCCATTTTTCACTGCTTCCCTGAGTTGGTAGGAAACCTAGCTTTGTGTGCTAAGTGTCCTAAGGGCCCAGTGGGTCGGCCTCCCCAGTTAACCTGAGGTGGACACTCTTGGTGCACCCCTTTGTGGACTGTGTGTACAGCCTTGTTGTACTTAAGTCTTGATTGTTGTTGGTATCACTGGGAGGAATTGACCTGCAGGCCAGTTGGCTGTGAGGATCAGCTGTGTCTACCCTGGGAGAAGTTCGGTGCTGGAGACAGCCTTATAGGATTAGACTTGCCAAATTGCTATAGCCTCTGTGCTCAGCTTGGATGGGGTGGAGTCTCAGGGCGGAGCAGACAGTCTTGGCTTCCTGTCAGCCTTGCCCTTGCGCGCGTGCGTGCCTGCAGACCTCTGCCTTCCCCAGCTCCAAAGTCTCCACCCGAGAGTCCAGATTCCCCCCACAAGAGCGTGGGTCCCCAGGGGCTCGCCTGGAACTGGGGTTCAGTGCAGTCAGAACTGGGGCTCAGTGCAGTCAGGAGCTTCTGACTCCCTTCCACCAGGGAAAGCCTGTGGCAACCTTCGCAGCCTTTGTGCGCACTGGCATGCGCACGCCTGCAGACCTCTGCCTTCCCCGGTTCCCGAGTCTCTGCCCGAGAGTCCAGATTCCCCCCCCCCCCCGCCCCCGTAAGAGCGCGGGTCCCCAGAGGCTCACCTGGAACCAGGGTTCAGTGCAGTTAGGAGCTTCGGACTCCCTTCTGCTAGGGAAAGCCTGTGGCAACCTCCGCAGCCTTTGTGCACACTGGCGCGGCGCGCCTCCAGAACTCTGCCTGCTGGGGCTCCCCCGGGTCTCCGAGTCTCCGGGTGCCTTTCTCTCTATCTGACAGTCCAGGCTCCCCCTGTATGAGCCTGGGTTCACGGGGTTTTGCCCGGGACTGGGGTTCAGTGCAGTCAGAACTGGGGTTCAGTGTGGTCAGGGGCTTCCTTCCTCCTTCCGCCAGAGAAAGTCAGCCAGGCTCTCAGCCGCCCTTCCTCTCTGCGTGCACAAAGACCCTTTGCCGTACCTCCAATTCTCTGTGAGCTTTTCTCTTTCCTTCTAGTTGTAGAATTTTCACTCAGCCAGCTTTCCTGTGGTTCTGGATGGTGTCCGCTCTGTCTTTTAGTTGTAGTTTTGAAATTGTTGTGCAAGGCAGCAGTTTAGGTGCTTACCTATGCCGCCATCTTGGTTTCTCCTCTAGGCCAAGTATTTAAATGTTCACTAGTACTTCAACACGCCAAGGACGGTATCTTTCAAATTTAATTGTGATATTTTAAAGATTTGATGTAGAAAAAAATTAATTAAACTGGAATTTGTATCAGTTGTATTTGTGAGTATAAATATTCCAACTCAAAATTTGAATATCAATTTTTTAAATAAAAATCTGATTGTTATTGTCAATAGCTATCAAAATATCCACATTTCCCATCTTTATCAACTTAAGTTGACACTAAAAATAATCTCGGGGACCATAGCTTGTCTTCATAAGACAGATGAGGAGCTTTCCTCATATAGAGCAATACATGCCATGTATAATCATTTATGTCACTTAAAAAAATGTTTTGATTTTTTTTAAGAGGAAAAGAGGGGGGAAGGAGGGAGGGAGGGAGAGAAGAAGGGAGGGGGAAGGAGGAGGGGGGGAGAGAGAGAGCGAGCGAGCGCGGGGGAGAGAGAAATATCGATGTGAGAGAGAAACATGATCCCTTGCCTCCTGCACAACCCTTACTGGGGATTGAGCCCAAAATCCAGGCATGTGCCCTGACCAGGAATCCAATGGTGACCTTTCAGTTCATGGGACAATGATCAACCAACTGAGCCACTCCAGGGGGGCAATGTCACACTCTTTCAGAAGTACTGAGCAAATGAGGTTGCAAGCTGAATCCAATAGGACAAAGCTATTGGCAGGGGATGATATAAAGTCAAATTCTAATTTAGTGGATTTTAATTAAACTAATTTTTAAACAGATTTATTTGGTGTTGGGTTTGTATGTTTTTAAAACAAAGACAGAATGCTACTCTGAAGTACCTTCTAGGGTTTGGTGCCCTAATTTTCTCTCTGTATTACTTTACCATTTTAAAGCGAACAAACTCATAAAACTTATACAATTAATAATAAAATTAAGACTTTAGGTCACAGAACACATTAATCTTGAAAAATGAGCAAGAAAACAACTATTAAGTTTAGGAGTAAGAATCACTGGAGTAATGGGAAACATTTTCAGCTGATTTGAGAAAAAACAATAAATGATACCATAATGTTTTTATTTAATGACATAGGAGTGCTTTATAAGCACCCTGATTTTAGCTTGTTTTTTTTTTTTCAATAAAAACAATAAAAGAAAACTGAAAGTAATTAGAATTAAAAGAAAAATATTTTAAAGTAGTTCTTCCACTTTTATTCATGTGAAAAACACTAGCATGTAAAAACCTTTTTATAAAAGGAAAATGGAAATATTTTCCTAAAGCTGGTGGACTAAAATTCTTTTGTATTGAAAGTAGAGAGAATTATATCACTCAACATTTGAATCAAATATTAAACCTCCTAGAGTAAGATCACTACTTTATGACTCAAAAACAAGAAAGAGAAGCACTGGAAACAAAAAATACACAAATGAATAACCTAAAATAAAATGCACTGTCTTCATAAAAAAAGACAAATTGCCACAAACAATTCCAATAGCAACAAAATACAAATCAAAGCCACATTTGAAACCATGATTACAAATGCAAAACATATATGCCTTCAAAGAAATAATATAGCATTTTCTGCTACTTTTAAAAGTTGGCAGTTATGGAGCCAAATGGAAAACAAATGTAGTAATGTTCATAAGAGTAACCCAGCCATGTTTGAAAATGTCATTAAATTTTAATGGCGGAGATAAGCTACTCTTACTTTGATAATAGTCTTATTTTCCCTTATGAAACAAAACACTTTTTTCAGCTAATGTAATTCTTAGGCTCAATATATTTTTGGTTTCTTCACTTTCTTTTTTAAATTTAGCAATTAAGTTAGAAGAGTGAAACCTCCCATTACTTTAAAAAAAAAAAGAGTAAGTTATAGCTAGACAAATTTTGTTGCAAAAGGTAGCTATGCAGGAGTCTCCAGCCCCTGTAAAGGAGATATCCATATTATTTTAATAATCTGTTTGTTTTTTTTTAAAAAAAAACTAGTACTTAAACTTATGAATATTTTTCAACAAATATGTTCATGTTGAAAAAGGGCTGAGTTTTTAAAAATTTGTAATGCATTCTTCCTAAACTAATACAATTGATAGAACATGTAATTTTTCAAATTGCACGAGGAAGTAATTTTCACCCATGTGCACTTGCTTCACAGATACAATACTAGTGGTACTGTGAATACATACTACTACAATTTTTACATGTCACTTTATATCTATTGTTGTTTACTAAAAATGTAAGTCACTTGGATTTTTCACAAGTACTTTTCCATTAAATAGGCTGTGCTTCTCTTAAACAAAATGCAACAACGTGCTCTGGCAGGGTAGCTCAGTTGGTTAGAGTGTCATCCAGATAAGCCAAGGTTGCGGTTCAATCCCCGATCAGAGCACATTAAACACAAATAATGAAATATTTAACTTCAAGTAGAAGCACAATAAATGAACAAATTATACCTTGCATGTTATTTAAAGCAATGTTGAAGAACTTATTGTAGGGGGAGGGGTGGCTTTTGTAAAATTTGATACTGGAGCAATTCATCCTTTAAAGGTAGGTTAAATCCTACAAAAGAGAAAAAGGGTTTTCTCTAATAAATAAATGTCTCCTAAAACATATTTGAAGGGTCCCTTAAAATGGGTCCAGACTAAAAAAGCAAGTTGAAAATGATGGAATAAAAGCCACTAGCCAAATAATGATTAACAAGAAAGGTTTAGGAAAGAGATCTAGGTTCAAATTCCTGGCTGTAGAACTTATAGCAACTTGTGACCTTAGGTCAATTTCTTAATCCCTTTTAGCATCAATTTCTTCATCTACAAAATTGGTCATTGTACTAAATAAGAGATAGCAAAAAGAGGTATTATTAGCACTGAGCCTGGCACTTAGTAAAGGCTTAATATTAATAAGGTGGCTATAATCAAATTGTCAAGACAAACTAGAGGGCGGGGAGATCTCATTAGTGACCTTGCATAATCTGCTATGGTTCTTGCTTTAAAACCCATTAAAAATTTTTGATTTTATAAAGAGAGGGATAAGAGAGATAGAAATAGCCATGATGAGAGAGACATCAAGCCCGACTCCTGCAGGACCCCTACTGGGGAACAAGCCCACAACCTGGGCAAGTGCTCTGACCTGAATTGAACCCACAACCTCCTGAGTTCATGGGTCCACACTCAACCACTGTGCCACATCGGCTGGGCAAAACCCACTCTTTTCTTGCTTGGTAGTATAACTACTGGTACTTTTCTGCTGTTCACTGTTAGTGTACAGGACTCTACAGAACTAAAAAGAAAAACAGCGAGAAGGAGTTAAAACTGAATATGAGAAGAAGCAAGAACCAGGACTCAGGCAAAACTGTGCTGCAGATTTTGTCATTCTACCTTTCAAATATACCCCCGATCTCCCGCTGAGTTGATGGGGGCTTAGGAGGACATTTCCCGGTATATGCTTTTAAAACCAAAATCACTTCAGGCAAAAGAAAAGTCTAAAGGTCTTACTTACTGGTTTAATTAATAAAGTTGTACATTTCAGACAGAAACTAACTTTCCAGGAAAACAGACTTAACTGAACAAAATTGTCCTTTGCCCGGCAGGCGTGGCTGAACGACGACCTATTATGAATCGGGAGCTCACGGTTTGATTCCTGGTCAGGGCACATGCCCGGGTTGCGGGCTCGATCCCTAGTGTGGACGTGCAGGAGGCCGCCGATCAATGATTCTCTCTCATCTTTGATGTTTCTATCTCTCTCTCCCTCTCCCGTCCTCTCTGCAATCAATAAAAATATTTTTTAAAAAAGCCTTTTCTGTTCTGGATTGGAGTCCCTCTCTTCACTAAGCGCTCAATATTTAAAACGTTAGCTTCACTTAATTATTTTAAAAATCAAATGAGATACAAATTATTATTTCTAAATTAAGTTTTAAAAAGTGAGCTTTAAAAGAGGTAAAGTAAATTGCCTAAAGCTACATCGCTTGTAAGATGCAGAAGCAGCTGGGATTCGAACTCGTATCTCTGGGCTTCCAAAGTCCAAGCTGTTTTCGCTATACTAAAGCTTGTGCCTCCACTTGATTCCCTGGAAAACATTTATTAAGCTTCCCCCCCTCCTTTCCCTGTTGCCAAACACTTCCATCTCACACTACTTCCTATGCTGGGCTATGAACTCCATACAACAACAGGCCAGGTACACCAATTCTAGGAATCAGAGTATAGTCCGGAAGAACAGAAATCAGCTTTATTTTCTACGCCGGGAGGAGATTTGGCGCCACCACCAGCAGCGACAAACACAGGCTAGGGTCCAGCGAGGCTGCAGACCGCGCCCAGGTCTCAAGTTTTAGTCAAGGCCCACGTTCAGTTCAGGCCAGAAGAAGGAAGCAGAAAAGGTTATTCTTTCCCGCCACCCTGGCCACGGCGGGGGCACAGATGAGAAGGATGGCATCGCGGTAATATTGCACACAATAAATCCTCAAGTCCTTCCTCAGCCGCTTAAACACACTTACTTGAGCGAAGTAATTCCAAGAGACCAGGCTGGCACCGGCAACGGGAAGGGCTCCTCTGTCCTCCAGCTCCAGTCACGGACAGTGACGTCATCTAGGCCGCGCCACCAAAGAGCGAAGGCCCCGCGCCGGGCCACGAGCCCCGCGTACAGAGCGCGCGCGCCCGCGAGGGCGGGGCCGAAGGCGGCACCTCCTTTTAGCGTCACGCGTAGGGCTCTGCTTCTGGACTCTGGGTTGAAACATGTCGCGTCTGAAAGGAGTCTCGGAGCGGGATCCCCGAGCGGGTTTCAGAGCTGAAAGGAGAGACTGCGGTGCCTCAGTACCGCAGGGGCTGTTAAAGGCGGCGAGGAAGAGCGGCCAGTTAAACCTGTCGGGGCGGAACCTCAGTGAAGGTAAGGTCCAGGGTGCGACCCGATTTGCTTCCTGTCAGAAAGCCCTTGTTCCAGGCAACCTCCCTTTCCTCTGGCTTGGCATTGGCCACCTTTGCCTCACGCTTCTGGCCAGGCCCCCCTGACTTTAGTTGAGGTACTCATCACACTCTCATTGGCTCGGTCAGCCCGGTTCGGTTCCGACTTTCTCTTCAGGAATGGACCCTGATGGGAATGGGCCAAAATTTAAACGGGACGCCTTCTGGGATTCCCACAGTCTATGAGATAAACAACCTAATGTGTGACTAAATTAGCTAACAAATGATGGGCAAATACTTTGTTTCTTTGGCCCTCATTTCCCTCATTTTATTTTGATCTAAAATTCTGTACTTTCAGCTCCTTTGTGAACTTTCTGAATGCCACCGTTCCCTGACAAGACACTTTTCTTTGTGCACCTCAGCAGTCCTAAAATACAAGGAATAATGAGCATATTTCCCAAATTGTGGGTCAGGATAGATGCAATACAGAGTGAATTTGGGGCCACCCTGAGAAACCTAATAAAAGCTCAAGTACAAATTTGGATACCATGAGTGAATAATAAATAGCCAGATGCTCTTCTGACTATCTGGAAGGTAGTGGGAAGTGGGGAATGAGACAATATATCATTTCTTCCCGTAATGTTTTCCTCTATTTATAGTCAGGTTTTAGGCTATCTGGTATTAAGACTTTCCATTTTCCTTCTAATGATTGCTTTATTGTGTGTGCCATGCATGTACAGAGTAGACCAAGAAATCCTGCTGAATGAATGAAAGGGTATATGACGTAAAATCTCTGCTCTACCTGGTAAAGCTTTTAATTTATGGGAATGTAAGTATTTTAAAACAACATGCATATACACTTGGTTTTCCCAAAGCTTGAAAAATTTTCCTTTATACCTGACAGGCTCACTCCTTTGCTTCCTGTAAGACTCTGTTCAGAGGTCCCAGGTCAGAGGGGCAATGGGGAGTGCCACATACTTATTTAAACAGCATTTGTTGTATACTCTCTGTGTTTCTTCCAGATATTGTACTAGGTAGGTACCCAGGAAGCACAGTGACACTTAGAACAATTCATAGTCACATAAGCACTTTAACATGAGCTTTATTCAAATTTATTTAAGAACTAGAGGCCCGGTGCACGAAATTTGTGCACTGGTGCGGTTCCCTAGGCCTGGGCGGTGATCGAAGCACGAGTGTCTGGCATGGAAGGGCAGGTCCCAGCTGACCTCTGGGCCCCGGCAGCACCTGGTCCCCCCATGCGTCCCCATCCGTCTGTGTCACGGCGCCCGAGTCCCCACACACAGATGTGGTGAGCGCAGCCAGACGCCACGGGCCGGGGTACAGCGTGGGCCTCTGGGCCCAGCGGTACCACACGGAAGCCGGGCGGGCAGCGCGCTCTCTTCCAGACAGCCTCGCAGACCGGCTCCTGCGCGAACCCACGGGGAGCCCAACTGGCCCCTGTAGTCCCGGTGGCTGTGGCCCAGCTCACCCAGAAGAGGCCTCGTGGGTGCGGGGAAGGCTCCCTGCAGGCACCCGGCACCTGAGCGTGGGGGCTTCCCCGGCACGCGAGCCCTGGAGTCCAGTGGGAGGGTAGCAGGGGGAGTGAGAGTGAGCTCAGTGGACACCCCGCATCTCACCATACTTCCGTCCCTGTCACCCCCACCCCCAGGTAGCCGGCAAGAGGTCGCAGCGCGTCGCTGACGCCCACCATGTTCCGCGCTGCCCTCTGGTGGTCAGCACACATCATAGCGAGCGGTTGGGCTCCCTGTCTCCCGGTTGAATGACCACCCAAAGGGGACAATTTGCATATTAGGCTTTTATTACGTAGGATTATATAGGATTGCATTTGTTAAATAATAAATTTTTGTTATACTCCAAGTACTTTCTCCTTCATATATACACACGCGTATATGTGGATATTTGTTTAATACACACACACACACACACACACACACACACACGGTTACTTTCATATATTACATTATCTGGATTTTAAAAATTGGCATCTTTTTTTATTGCAAGTTAATGTTATTGGGGTGTAATTTACAAACAGTGTGTGTACCCATTTTAAATGTATAGTTCGATGAGTTTTGGAAGATGTATAATTGTGTAACCACTACCACAATCAAGTTATAGAACATTTCCAAAACTTGAAAGTTCTCATGCCCCTTTGCTGTCAATCTAACCCAGTGCTCCACCGAAATAGAGATTACCCTCTTTCAGAATTTAATTTAAATGGAATTTTACATTTCTGATTTTTTGTTTTAGACTTCTTTTGCTTAGCATATTGTTTTTATGTTTTGTTTATTTTGTTTTATGAGACTCATCCTTTTTTATTTTTAAACTAGAGGCCCAGTGCACGAATCTGTGCACCGGTCGTGCACTGGTTGGGTCCCTTGGCCTGGCCTGCCGGGATTGGCTAAAGAAACCAGCAGTCCTACATCCCCCGAGGGATGTAGTAGTGTGCAAAGTGGCAGGCTGCTGGGAGGAGCCCGAGCAGGGCCTGGGGCGCCACTCCTCCTCATCCTGGCCCTGCTGTGCTGCCACCACTGTTCAGTAAGCTCACTGCCGCTCCACTGTGGTCTCTGTGCACCTGTCTTAGGGTGATACCGTCGCGCCCATGACTGAGAAGTGGCCACAGGCTTGCGCCCAGTCAGTCTTGATGCGGTTCCCCATCCCAGTCCCAGTCCGGATGGGGTAGGGGCGTGCAGGGGGAGTGTCCACGGGAGAGGCTCATGCCGCCACAGCTGCGCTTACCAGCCATGAGCCCGTTGGTCAGCTGAGCGGCACTCTTGCTGTGGGAGCACACTGACCACCAGGGGGCAGCTCCTGCATTGAGTGTCTGCCCCCTGGTGGTCATTGCCCATCATAGCTACCGGTCAAACGGTCAACCAGTCACTTTGGTTTTTATATATATACAGATTTTTTATATATAGATAGGTAATCATCCATTCACTTATTGAAAGGCATTTGAGTTTTTTCTAGTTTTGGGCTATCCTATATAATAAAAGAATAATATGCAAATTAACCATCACTCCATGACAAAATGGCGGCGCCCATAGCCACAAGATGGTGGGGCCCAGTCCTCTTAGCCCCGCCGGAGTCCCCCAGTCTGCCCAGCGGCGGCAGTCTGGGGTGTCCGGCTGGGTGGCGCCCGCCCCCCACGCAGCAATCCCCACCCAGCGGCGGCAGCCCGGGGTGTCCGGCTGGGAGGTGCCAGTGCCTGGCGCGATCCCCGGCCACAGCCTGGGCTGGGGTCTCAGGCCGGCAGGGCCACGCACCCCCACCACGTGATCTTCTGGCCAGCGGTGGCAGCCTGGGCTGGGGTCTCAGCCTGGCCGAGGTGCGATCCCCTTCCAGCAGTGGCAGCCTGGGGTCTCAACCACTGAGTCACACCAGCCAGGCAGATATGGAGGAATCTTAAATGTTTCTTTTTTTAAAATATATATTTTATTGATTTTTTACAGAGAGGAAGGGAAAGGGGTAGAGAGCTAGAAACATCTATGAGAGAGAAACATCAGCTGCCTCCTGCACACTCCCCACTGGGTATGTGCCCCCATCCAAAGTACATGCCCTTGACCAGAATCGAACCTGGGACCCTTGAGTCTGCAGGCCGATGCTCCATCCACTGAGCCAAACCAGTTAGGGCTGCCCAATATGCTAAAGAAAAAACCCTATCTAATAAAGAGGGAATATGCAGGGGAGGGCATTTGGGGGTGACCGGGTTATCAGGGGAGGGCAGTTGGGGACGATCGGGCTGGCAGGGGTGCAGTTAGGTGTCGATCAGGCTGGCAGGCAGAAGCGGTTAGGGGCAATCAGGCAGGCAGGAGAGCAGTTGGGAGCCAGCGGTCCTAGATTGTGAAAGGGATGTCCGACTGCCTGGATTGGGCCTAAACAGGCAGTCGGACATCCCCCGAGGGGTCCCAGATTGGAGAGGGTGCAAGTTGGGCTGAGGGACCCCCCCTCCCACCAGTGCACAAATTTCATGCACCAGGCCTCTAGTTATGAATAAAATTGCCATGAACTTTCAAGTACAGTCTTTGTGTGGACATATGTTATCATTTCTGTTGAATATGTCAGATAAATTAGCAGCTACCAAATTCAGGTATGCCTCCCAATTGACTGAGAGGCAAGACTATATAGCTTTGCCAAGGTTTAAATCCCATCTCTGGGGTTTACTAGCTGTATAATGCTGGGTAAATTCTAATTATCTCTGTGTCCCATTTTTCTCATCTATGAAACTAGAAGAGTATTAGCACCTACCTCACAGAGTTGTTATGAGGTTTAAATGAGTTAGTATGTTAGAAAATTGCCTGTTATTTGTACATCTTATCTATTATTATTATTAGCTATTATTGTTAATACCCGTGCTTTCTCAGACTTAATACACACTTCTGTTATGAAATTTATAACATTACCTTATAAATGCTGATTTTCAAGCCTTCTGTTACTCTGTTACCTTAATGGTAGAATCCCTTCTTTCTCTCCATTAGGTGCTATACAGATTGCATGTATAGTAAATATAGTTGAATAAAGATAAAAGTGAGGTGTAATAGGTAAAATACATATCACATTGTTATTTTTTTGTTTTTAAATATATTTTATTGATTTTTTACAGAGAGGAAGGGAGAGGGATAGAGAGTTAGAAACATCAATGAGAGAGAAACATCAATCAGCTGCCTCCTGCACATCCCCCCACTGGGGATGTGCTCGCAACCAAGGTACATGCCCTTGACCGGAATTGAACATGGGACCCTTCAGTGGGCAGGCCAACGCTCTATCCACTGAGCCACATCGGTTAGGGCTCACATATTGTTTTTTAATAAAATCAACTTTTACTCTAATCTAGTTACAAGTCATTGTTATTTGAGTTATTTGAAGTATTTTTTTCCTTTTATTTAAATGTTTCAGCAATTGCTTTTCAGTAGGTAAACTGAATAGCTGTTTATAAAAGTATGTCACTTAGTATCTAACTGCTTGTTTTATGTCCTTCTTTTTGGGTCTGGTTGTATTGGAAATAGTGCCTCAGTGTGTCTGGAGAATAAATGTGGATATCCCTGAGGAAGCTAATCAGAATCTTTCATTCAGTGCTACTGAGCGATGGTGGGAACAGATGGATTTGACCAAATTAATAATATCCAACAATAAACTTCAGTCACTCACAGACGACCTCCGACTCCTACCTGCACTCACTGTTCTTGATGTAAGTTGACTGATTATAAATATGGGTCATTAGGTGAAGAGATTCTAATTCTAAATTTAGGCTTTGATGAGCAGAAAACCCATTTCACTTGGTAAAACACAAGGAAGAATAACAAATTATCATTAGACATAACATAATGGTTAGGAGTGTAGAGTCAGAACATCACACTTCAAATTTTGGCTCTGCCACTTGATAACTGTGTAAACTTGGGTAAGTTACCTCTTTGTGTCTCATTTTCCACATCTGTAAACTAGGACTGATACTACTACCTAATTGCAAACATTGTTTTACAAACGGAATTGGTATTTAACAAGTGGTTGCTGCTACTCATATTTTTCTATTGCTATAATTTTTAATGTTACTATTTTGGACATTAAAGCAAATACAGTTGACTCTTGAAAAATGCAGGGATTAGGGACTCCAGGCTCTACACAGTTGAAAATCCATGTATGACTTTTGAACCAGAACCTTAATTACTAATAGCATACTGTTGACCGGAAGCCTTACTGATAACATAAACAGTAGATTAACATATATTGATTACGTTAAATGTATTACATACCATATAAATTACGCTAGAGAAAAGAAAATGTTATTAAGAAAAGCATAAGGAAGAGAAAATACATTTATAGTACTTACTGGAAAAAAATCTGTGTATAAGTGAAACCATACAGTTCAAACCCATGTTTAAGGATCAACTGCACTTAAGATTAAATTTTTTTTATATAACTTTCAACATTGACTTCAATTATTGAACTTTAATTTTTGTGTGTTTATTTAGGGACTATGTTTTAGTCTCTAGTTGCCATGTCATGTGACAAAGCGTGAATAGTTTATTTCACAATCTACACACTTCTGATGTCCTTAACTTAGGAACATCAACTATCTTCCAATTCATACATGAAAAGTTGGATCTAGTAAGATTTCTAGAGAAGGTTTTTTTTGTTTGTTTGTTTGTAAAATGAATGGATTGGCTTAGGTTCCTGATACCTTGAAAACAATATGATTCTTTGAAACTGTGAGAGAAGTCCCTCACCCACTTCTCATTTATTTTTATGTATGTTGACATAAATCATGCCATCAGAGGACTATTGTTAGTTTCTAACCCTCCTATCTCTCATTTGAGATTGAAATTCCACTCAGTGAGGTGAAGTAATATTGAATAGTGATGATGTAACTTCATGATATCTGAACAGCAGTTTGATCAGTTTCAAACTCCTTTTCCTCTTCTATACACAGAACAAATTTCCAACACTCAATTCAATGCTATTGAATTAGAATAAAGGGATTATTGTTGAAGAATTTTGTATAATCGCAAAACTAATATATGGTTAATTATAAGATTAAGATATTGACTCTTTTAATAACTTTTAGATACATGACAATCAGCTGACATCCCTTCCTTCTGCTATAAGAGAATTAGAAAATCTTCAAAAACTTAATGTCAGGTAAAATTTAAACTTATTTTTTAAAAGAATACTTATACTTTATTTTTTCATCACTGTGTATCCCCTCTATGCCCTCTTCCAGCCCCCTCCCTCCCGCAATCACCACACTGTTGTCCATTTCCATGAGTTCTCCCTCTTTTCTTTTTTGCTCAATCCCCTCGCTGCCTCCCCACCACCACCAGCACTATCTATCTGATATTCTTTAAAATGTTTCTTTTAATCTTTATTGTTCAGATTATTACAGTTGTTCCTCTTTTTCCCGCCATAGCTCCCCTCCACCCAGTACCCACCCCACCCTCTGCCCTTACCACCGCTACTGTCCTCATCCATAGGTGTACACTTTTTGTTCAGTCTCTTCCCGCACCCCCCATACCCCTTTGCCCCTGAGAATTGTCAGTCCACTCACTTTCTATGCCCCTGATTCTATTATATTCACCAGTTTATTCTGTTCATCAGATTTTTTATTCACTTGATTTTTAGATTCACTTGTTGATAGATATGTATTTGTTGTTCATAATTTTTATCTTTACCTTTTTCTTCTTCTTCCTCTTCTTAAAGAATACCTTTCAGCATTTCATATGATACTGGTTTGGCAGTGATGACTCCTTTAGCTTTTTCTTATCTGTGAAGCTCTTTATCTGCCCTTCAATTCTGAATGATAGCTTTGCTGGGTAGAGTAATCTGGGTTGTAGGTTCTTGCTATTCATCACTTTGAATATTTCTTGCCACTCCCGTCTGGCCTGCATAGTTTCTGTTGAGAAATCAGCTGACAGTCGTATGGGTGCTCCCTTGTAGGTAACTAACTGTTTTTCTCTTGCTGCTTTTAATATTCTCTCTTTGTCCTTTGCTCTTGGCATTTTAATTATGATGTGTCTTGGTGTGGTTCTCTTTGGATTACTTTTGTTTGGGGTTCTCTGCACTTCCTGGACTTGTAAGTCTATTTCTTTCACCAGGTGGGGGAAGTTTTCTGTCATTATTTCTTCCAATAGGTTTTCAGTATCTTGCTCTCTCTCTTCTTCTGGCACCCCCATAATTCGGATGTTGGTACACTTGAAGTTGTCCCAGAGGCTCCTTACACTATCTTCATATTTTTGGATTCTTTTTTCTTTTCCAGTTGGGTGTTTTTTTGCTTCTTTGTATTTCAAATCTTTGACTTGATTCTTGCGATCCCCTAGTCTGCTGTTGGATCTCTGTATATTATTTTTTTATTTCAGTCAGTGTATGCTTAATTTCTAGTTGGTCCTTTTTCATATCCTCGAGGGTCTCACTAAATTTATCAGCCTTTTCTAGAAAATTCTTGAAAAACCTTACAACCATGGTTTTGAACTCTATATCCAGTAGTTTGCTTTCCTCCATTTCTTTTATTTGTGACCTGTTTCTTTGTCTTTGCATTTTGGCTGCTTCCCTGAGTTGATAGAGTGGCTTTGTGTGGTAGGTGTCCTATAGGGCACAGTGGCTCAGAGTCCCCAGTTACCTGAGGTGGACACTCTTGGTGCACCCCTTTGTGGGCTGTGTGCATAGTCTTGTTGTAGTTAAGACTGTTGTTGGTATCATTGGGAGGAATTGACCTCCAGGCCAATTGGCTGCGAGGATCAGCTGTGTCTATGATGGGAGAACTTCTGTGCTGGAGACACTCTTATGAGGCAAGACTTGCTTCAGTGGGGCTTTGGTGCTGAGTCTGCCCCCTGAGTGTCTCCCTTATGGATCTGAGGAGTTGTAATCTGGATGGTCCTACCCTGACCCCTGGATACACTGGCTCTTGGATCTCCAAGGAGGTGCTAATTTAGCCTCTGCCTGAGGCCACCCAGCAGGAGCTACAAAGAGATCTGCAGGTTCCTCTTCTTTGTTTGTGTTTTGGAGGTGCCCAGATGAGGCCCAGCTGTGAAGCAGTGCAAGCTGCTGTGGGGCCTTGGCCCTTCTTTTGGATGTTCTGGGTCTCTCTGACTCAGCTGCAGTTTTTGATAGGTAAGTTTAGAATTCAAAGGACCAGGCCATTCATATGCAAAAGTCTCTGCACACAGCTTGGATGGGGCGGAGTCTCAGGGCAGAGCAAACAGCAATGGCTTCCCGTCAGCCCTGCCCTAAGAGGTCCCCGGGTCTCAGTGTCCCTTGGTAATTGCTGCAAGCCCCTCTGAGAGAAAGCTGTCCTCGAGTTCTGCCCACTGCCAGACAGTCCAGTTTTTCCCCGTATGAGTCTGGGTCCCCAGAATCTCGCCCGGAACTGGAGTTCAGAGCAGTCGGGAGCTTGTGTCTCCCTCTGGATTGAAAAAGCCAGCTGCATACTCAGTTGTCAGCCCTCTCAGCGCACGCCTCGGTACCTCTGCCTTTACTTCCGTAGCTCCTCTGAGTCTCAGTGTGCTTTTCTCCTCCCTTCTAGTTGTAGAATTTCCACTCAGCCAGCCTTTCTGTGGTTCTGGATGATGTCTGTTTTGTCTTTTAGTTGTAGTTTTGAAGTGGTTGTGTGAGGTGGCAAGTTCAGGTGTTTACCTGTGCCGCCATCTTGGTTTCTCTAAAATGTTTTTTCTAGCCCTAGCTGGCTTAGCTCAGTGGATAGAATGTTGGCCTGCGGACTGAATGGTCCCAGGTTCGATTCCGGTCGAGGACACATGCCTGGGTTTTGGGCTCGATCCCCAGTAGGAGGCGTACAAGAGGCAGCCAATTGGTGATTCTCTCTCATTATTGCTGTTTCTCCCTCTCCCTTCCTCTCTGAAATCAATAAAGATATATTAAAAAAAATTTTTTCTAATACTTTAAAATATTTTTTTTATTACCTCAGAAAGTGGTTAAAGTAGAATAAGAATGAGTTTCAATTCTCAGGTTATTTTTATTTTTTGTTTTAGAATTGTCTACATACTTTCTGGTTTTACAGATTCAAGGCCAGTTGATTTTTAAAAAATACTTCTGTTTTGCCCTGTCTTGGTGGCTCAGTTTGTTGGCGTGTCATCCTGTACACCAAAAAAGGTTGGGGGTGCAATTCCTGGTCAGGGCACATTACTAGGTTTTGGGTTCGATCCCTTCTGGGGCTTGTGGGAGGCAACTGATAGATGTTTCTCTCTCTCTCTGTCTCTCTCTCTCTCTTCTTTCTTCTTTCTCTAAAAATCAATAAAACATACTTTCTGGTGAGAATTAAAAAATTTGTTTTATGAAACAATTTTATGTGGTTATTTTAGAAAACCTCTTTGTTGATATCTAAGTTTTAAGTTATTTTGATATAAAAAATATCTAAGTGTTAAGCAATAGGAATAAACTGAAAACAGTTCTTTCATTAATGATGAAAAATTTGATGGTTTTGATATTAGTGGTTGTTAATGTTTTCTGGGGACTCCTAGGGTTCTGTGGATATGCTTCTGGTCCTCATTGATAGATGTCTGGGTGGCCAGGCAGCCATGGCTCTTCATTGCACATCCAGATTTTCAAGAAAGAATAACCAACTACCTGACACACACACACACACACACACACACACACACACACACACACACACACATTAGGAGAAAATGGATTATTTCATTTAGGAGAAAAAACAAAAAGGTATAAGTATTCAAAACATATTTTGCAAAGTATGATTTATAAAATAGATATTGTTACAGATCTGTCTAACATAATATAGCCAAGTGTCAGTTTTCTGAAGGTATGTTAACTGGTGTGAGGAAAAACAGTACCTCAAACAACAGTCCTCATCTGGTGAAAACCTTAAAATCACCATAAATCAACAAAATTATCTATACACAAAAAAGGTGCTAATTGTTTAGAACTATATTAGAACTATATTAGAACTTACAAGTCAAGGCATGGGTGTGGCCTGCAAAAGCAAGACTAGGTTGGGTTGAGAGGAAGAGGTGAGGGAAAATAGAGTGCATGTGGCTTTAGTTTTAGCTTCCGAGTCTGAACATTAGAATGGAGGAAATAAATGATGAAAAGAAATGGAGGAAGTATATAGCTAGAATTACTCTTCTCAACTAGATCCCCATCAAATATATAAAGATTTTGATTATATAACCAACAGTAGTAACCCGTTTTTGACAATTTTCAGTGGTTCTTATTTTAGAACACATCTTTTGGCATTTTTATTTCAACTAGTTCTATTTTAATATAACAAGGTTATTGTTAGTTACCCTATTATACATTTCTCCATTATCTGTTGAATAATTGTATGTGGCATGAAAAGAGAGTGGAATTCCCAAGTGAATAGTTGAGGTAAATCTGGGAACAACTTAAGTCATCTCTTAATTATCTGGGAGTGTGTCATCCTCGGTAACTTGGGAATTCTCTTAAACCAGTAAGCTAAATATCTCTATAGAAGGATTGAGCTGAAATGTTAAAACTAGGTACAAAGAAGAGTGGAGTTTTATTTATTTATTTTTTAAATATATTTCATTGATTTTTACAGAGAGGAAGGGAGAAGGATAGAGAGTTAGGAACAACAGATGAGAGAGAAACATCCATCAGCTGCCTCCTGCACACCTTCTACTGGGGATGTGCCCGCAACCAAGGTACATGCCCTTGACCGGAATCGAACCTGGGACCCTTCAGTCCACAGGCCGATGCTCTATCCACTGAGATAAACCGGTTAGGGCTAGAAGAGTGGCGTTTTATATTACATTCAAATGGACATGCCAGGTCCTCAGACAGAAACAGCTTTTTTTGTCTTGGGCGATAACTTTAAAACATTACCCCCATATAAGATGTGCTGCATTGTAGTGTGTGTGTGCACATCTTTGTAAAAATTCTGAAACTCAGGTGCAGTATAAAATAGTAAGAATCCAGCGTATCCTTTCACACTATATGTAAAATTAAGAGTTGATTATAGGGCAGCAATCAAAAGTTCACAAATTATTTGGTTAAAAATCTTTTATTTCTTTGTTGTTTTCCATTGAAACCCTCAATTTGATTACTTTAGGACATGAAGCTTGGTAACTTTAATATTAGTAAACATATTTCATGTTTTTAATGAGTCCATGTAGTTGTCAGCTAATGATTCAGCATTTATTTTATTAATAGCCATAACAAACTGAAGATACTCCCTGAAGAAATTACAAATCTCAGAAACCTGAAGGGCCTGTATCTCCAGCATAATGAACTAACGTCTATACCAGAAGGATTTGAACAATTGTTCAATTTAGAAGATTTGGTAAGTTGTGATTTTCCAATTTTTGTATAATTTGGGACTGATCACATTTTTCATTAGGCTGAGAATCTTTATGTATGATTAAAATCATGAGGAAATGGGCAACTGATTATATCAGTGGTCGGCAAACTCATTAGTCAACAGAGCGGCAAACCGCAGCTTGTGAGCCACATGTGGCTCGCGAGCCGCAGTTTGCCGACCACTGGATTATATGATTAGGTTACCAGAATGTATGCATTTCAATTAGATCATTAAAGAAGTAATTGTAAATTTGTTTTTCTTATTTTCTTATGAAATCACCTTAGTTTTAATTTAGGAATAGAGTGTGGGAAAGGGGTGATGAGAATCACTTTGTTATTCAGAGGCTTTTATGGCTTAGCAAATTAGAGCAGTGGTTCTCAACCTTTCTAATGCCGCGACCCTTTAATACAGTTCCTCATGTTGTGGTGACCCCCAACCATAAAATTATTTTCGTTGTTACTTCATAACTGTAATTTTGCTACTATTTTGAATCGTAATGTAAATATCTGTGTTTTCCGATGGTCTTAGGCGACCCTGCTAGCGGTTCTCAACCTGTGGGTCGCTGCTGTAGATACTAAGACCATGGGAAAACACAGATATTTACATTACAATTCATTAACAGTAGCAAAATTACAGTTATGAAGTAGCAACGAAAATAATTTTATGGTTGGGGGTCACCACAACATGAGGAACTGTATTAAAGGGTTGCGGCATTAGAAAGGTTGAATTAGAAGGAAAGGTGTTTTGAGCATATACCAGTTCCCTTTTCTATACCCATTCCACTTCCTCCTTTATAGGCCTTATAGCCTTCCTATCCTCTGATTACCCAGGTAATCCCTTAAGGCCTGTCTTTTTGCTCTCTTTTTTAAAATGGCAACATAATCTGGCAAAATTGTTATTACATCTGTGTCACATCTCAATAAGAAGAGATAACTTTAAAGCAATAGAAATATTATTTTAATCATATTAAGTATTATAAAAACAATGGGCACTTTGTTTTGTGCTTTACATATGGCAAGGTAGTTTTATCCTCTACTACAGATAAGAAACTAGGCTTATAAAAAGAAGCAACTTATTGGAAGTCATTCAACTAACAAGTAAGGAATTCAGGATTTTAACATAAGCCAGTTTGACTCCAAAGTGTATTTTTCCCCCCACTTTACCACTGAAGGAATAACATTCCACTGTAAGGTATCCCATCAGAAAGACTTTAGCTGTATTAGATCAGATGTTCTAATAATCTCTACTCCACATAGTAAATTAGTATTATATTTTTGTTCTTTTCCCTCTTACATGTTTGGAAAACTAATTTATGTCATTTTAGCCTCAAAGTTTATTTCTTAAGGGAAAATTACTTCTTTTACTTCTATTTTTTTTTTTTCTGTAAAAACATCCTTCTTGATATATCCCTTTATCTCCTCTAGTGTTTGAAATCAAAATACACACTCTCTTCACCCATTCCTTCAGTATCTCTGTCAATCTGGTTAGACTGGAAATAAGGTTTGGAAAGTTAGGTAGATAAAGTGAATGGCAAAGGAGGGAAAGGAGGGATTTTCTTAGGAATTTAATGGAAAAAGGGAGCAATTGAATTTTTTTTAAGAGTCTATAGCAGAAAAAAAAACTGATAAACTACAGCAATTCCCAGTTATTTCTTTGAATAGGTTCCTGGATTACAGGTAGCATAATGAAAGGATGTTTCAGTGAGAATTGTGTTAAGGATTCAGTATCAAATAAACCATAATGTGAGCAACAATATATTAAAACATTAGAAGTATAAGCATCTGTAATAATTTACACTGGTAATATTTCTTAGGTTAAAAACTAACTGTATAATGCTACTAAATAAATATTTACTGAAGAATTGGAAGTATAAATATCTATTTAGATATTAATTAAATTTTAGATCTAATTTAATTATTAACTACAATAATTAAATGTTTAACTTTTTTAGTAATTTGTTGATTTGGGTTATTTAAAATGAATTTGTGAAGAATTAATATCTTTTCTCTAGTAGGAACTTTTATTTTAAGCTTTTTGTTTGGAATAATTTTTGATTTATCTATATATATAAAAGGTTAAATGACTGACAGTCCATCTGTCCGACTGACCATCCGGTACATATGATGCACACTAGCGGTTTAAAATAAACGTTGACTCGGGCATGCTCGATACATATAAAGCTCTCGCTGATGCCAATCGCACACACGTTTTAATTTTATAATACTATATATACTATTTTGACATGTAATGTTTTGCAGCAACGTAATTACTGCACAAATCTTTCTTATAATTAATTTCCTTTCAATGTGCACAAATCTGTGCACCAGGCCTCTAGTAGAAATATAAAGAGAGTACAGAGTTCCTATATTCCCATCACCCAGATTTCCTTAATGTTAGCATATTACATAACCATAGGACATTTGTAAAAAGTAAGAAATTAATATTGGTACAACATTACTAACTAAACTACAGATTTTATTAAGATTTTTCCACTAATGTTCTTCTTTCTGTTCCAGGATCCAATCCAGAATACTACATTGCATTTAGTGTCAGTAACTTTTAATATTATACAATATTTATTTATTAGTAATCTGTTAATTCTTAGAATTTAGAGTATTGGAGTTGTAGATTATTATGTTGTATGTTATAGATTACGATGATATGTTATTTTCTATTGTTTACAACAGTATTTTTAAAAATGCTGATCTAGCATTTTTACCTTTTTGTATCTTCTTGATTTATTTAGAATTACAGAATACAATTGTTTAATTTTAGACTAATTGAAAGTCTTCAGGGAGCATTTCCTTTAAGTTATTTTTTTCTATTCATTGTTACTATTGGCCCTACCTAACAGTTTCCTGATAGCTAATGGAGTACTTACACCGAATTCAAATATCATAAGAAAATTATTTGTTTTATAACATTGTCTTTTAAAGGGAGTTTCAAAAAGAAAGTTCTTGTGTAACTGTTTAAAGAAAAAAAAAGAAACAATGACTAAAAGAAACATTGTGGTATAAAGATTAATTAGGCAAGCTTGAATGAATGAATACTGTAGTAGTGTAGTGGACTTCTAGACTTAGTCAAAGCAGACTTACTGAGGTCAGCAGAAAATCAAGAGGGAATATTTTTTCCTTGAAAATTAAAATGGCCATATTTTCAGCTTTAGTTTCCTTTTTTTCCCCCAAGAATATTTCTTTCTTGCAAAGTTATATTTCATTTCGTATTACAGTTTACCCATAGTTTGCCCTATTTATCACAGGCAGTCAATAAATATTTGATAAACAAATGGATTTTTCATATTGAAAATAGGATACATAGTAGAGCATGACTTATTTTTTATAAACTGTTTCTGAAGTCAGAATTTATTCTGATTTCTCTCTGCTACATTATTGGGTATGTAGTGGGCCCACAGAATATTGAGGTAATGAATGATGATTTGTGAAACTGTCAGTGAAGGAGGGTTAAAAAATAGCCTCAGAAATATATATATATTTAAATAATGTTCCAATCCTTGCATAATTCTGGAATACCCTTTAGGGATAATTTGTTTATTTTTATTGTTCATTCATTCATTCTATCTCTCTCTTTTTAAAGGATCTTTCAAATAATTGTCTTACAACTGTTCCTGCTAGTTTTTCTTCTCTATCCAGTCTGGTGCGACTCAATCTTTCCAGTAATCAGCTGAAGAATTTACCAGCAGAAATAAGTGGAATGAAAAGTAAATCTCAGTTTTAAAAAATACATATATTTGAAGTTGGTGAAACTTTTATCAAAATAAATTTTAATACAGATACTTGCAGAGAAATAAAATAATAGATTTTATGGTGGTAAATGCAAACAATAGCAACTAGTCAGGTTTTCTCCAGGCCATTATTATCTATGAACTTCCTCAACAACACCAAAAAGATACTTTGGCATATCAAAACAAAAGGAAAAGAAAATATGATTATAAATTGTGATAAAATTTTATACCTGAGAAATTGATTAAGGTTTTGAGCTGTGCTATATTTTCATTCTTTCATTCAGTATTCACTAAGAGGTTATTCCCTTCTCATAGGTGTTTCTATCTATGACATATGGTTATTGTCATTGCTGTAGCCTCCTTGTGGTTCATAATTAATAATGACAAGATATGGTCTAGTTTTGCCTAAATTATGAATCCTTTTTAAAAAAAATGTTAAAATTTAGTGCTTCTATTATAGTTTTCCACTGAACCATCATATTGAAAGTATTATAGAACTAATATTAAGGGATAAAAATACTTAAGGTACATTTTAAGTACCTTTTTAATAACTATACTTAATAATCTTAGAATTCTTGAGTTAGAGACCAAAATCATTAAAAGGCTTTTTTTGTTTAAAGGCAAACTGTTATTTCTTGGTTGATGACCACAGTGTGTATCATCTGTACACTATTTACCTTATCTAGTCTATTCTGTTAATCATATGTAAGCCCTCTTCATTTTTTTTTTATTTATTTTATTTTTTTAAATATTTTTATTGCTTTCAGAGAGGAAGGGAGAGGAAGGAAGAGAGAAACATCAATGATGAGAGGGAATCATTGATTGGCTGCCTCCTGCATGTTGGACTGAGCCCGCAACCCAGGCATGTGCCCTTGACCAGAATCGAACCTAGGACACCTTGGTCTGCAGGCCGATGCTCTATCCACTGAGCCAAACCGGCTAGGGCAGCCCTCTTCATTTTTTTAACCCTTGTTTTGTAAAGGAAGTCAAAAGTGATTCTGTATAGTTGATTACAGATCATTTGGAGGTGAATTTGTAAAATTGTATATTTTACTTTAATAAGTATTTGTCATTTATAATAGGAATTCATAAATCTGCATAAATCAAATTGATGTTTTAGGGGAGCCTTTACTTGTGATACCAACAGTTAAGACTGCTTGTCTTTGCCATTTCCCAAAAAAGGTATTAGGAAGTAGAGTTAAACATAAAATATGGTATCTGCAGTGAGTATAAAAGAAACATTTTTTTTCGTAAATTGAGTGGAAATATCTTGAGATAGGAACAGATGAATATACACCAATTTTTCTAATATCTATAATAATAAAAGCATAATATGCTAATTAGACTGGACAGCCGAACGATCTTCTGGACATCCTTCCGGACAAACTTCTGGATGACCTTCTGGACGAAGCTGGGGCTGTGAAGGCTGAGGCAAGCTGCCGCGGCTGCGAGGGCTGAGCTTGCACGAATTTCGTGCATCAGGCCTCTAGTACTGTATAATTAATGATCAGATGCTTTCTGTACTTCAGTCACAACAGCAATACTTTAAAGCTGTCATTATTAGGACATTTAGTAGTTATTTCACTATTAATGACTGGATCCTAAGAACAATATCTAACATTTATATGCTTTTTAAAAAACTTAGAATGCTTTTACATATAGTTTTGCCATTTACGGGATGTGCATATTATTTAAATTTTTAAGATTCATAAACCTAGATTAGAAATTATATTGTAAATTATAGAGCAAGGGATTGAGTCCTCTTACTCTTATCATCCCCACTACTCTTTCAACTACATACTGCTTGTATTCTCAATCAGGGCTTTTAAGATGCAAACAGTTGTGAAAACTACAGCTCTAACTTTCAAACACACTTTTGTTTATAGAAGTTACTGGATTTGGGGTGGATGAGATTGTGACATTTTTCTTAATGCTCTAGCAAAATAATCTATTACTATATTATTAGAGGCCCGGTGTACGAAATTCATGCACGGGGGGGGGGGGGCGGTCCCCTCAGCCCAGCCTGCACCCTCTCCAATCCGGGACCCCTTGGGGGATGTCCTACTGCCGGTCTAGACCGGCAGTAGGACATCCCTCTCACAATCCTGGACTGCTGGCTTCTAATCGCTCACCTGCCTGCCTCCCTGTTTGCCCCAACTGGCCCCCTGCTGGCCTGATCACCTCTAACTGCCCCTCCCCCCCGCTCCGCCAGCCTGATCACCTCTAACTGCCCCTCCCCCCCCGCTCCGCCAGCCTGATCACCCCATGCAGCCTGCTTGTTCAGTCGTTTGGTCGTCCCTCACTAACCCCCCTGCCGGCCTGGTCACCCACGCAGCCTGCTTGTTCAGTCGTTTGGTTGTCCCTCACTAACCCCCTGACGGCCTGGTTGCCCCATGCAGCCTGCTTGTTCAGTCGTTTGGTCTTCCCTTGGGCCAGCCCTGGGCAGCTGGAGGGCTGAGGGGACTGGGCGCCGCCATCTTGTGGCTGTGGGTGCCGCCATCTTTGAGGGCGTGATAGTCAATTAGCATATTCCCTCCTTATTGGCTGTGGGCACTTCCATCTTAGTGAGGGTGTGATGGTCAATTAGCATATTCAATCTTTATTAGATAGGAGGAGTAGTTGAAAGTAGTACTGTTACATTTATTTAAAGCAATTAGCTTCTTAATCACTAAAAGACTGCAGTCTAAGGTATTGTAACAGCTCAGTCTTGAATTTTAAAATTGACAAGCTTACAGTACAGGAAAAAATGTTGTAAAATGTATATAGCTTATTCAAACTAGAGGGTTGAGAGTAAATTATGGAAAATTGTGGCTATTATAAGTGGAAGAATCTGTATTATGGGTTAGGGAGAAAACTGCATTTTGAAGTTTTAAGTGAAAGAAGCCCTTTACTTTTTTTCAGTTTTGTTTTCTGTTCTGTTTTTTAAGAAAGAAAGACCCCGGAGGTAAGAGAGAGATGTTGCAAGTAAGAAATTCTTGTCAAGAGTGTTAGTAAGATGTGAGAGAAAGCATGTACTTAAAAAAAAAAAAAAAATAGAAGAAGGAAGGATGGAAAAGAGACAGAGGCAGTATGAATGAAAGAAGAATAAGAGGAAATACATAAAAATCCAAGGCTTTTTGACAGTCAATTTCCCTATTTTAAATACTGATATGTCTAAGCTACTGATATCCATTTATAAATCTAGTATGTCTAGTATGCATGCATAGTTATATATCTATCTTAAGCTGTTTCTTTTTAAAGATATATAACTGGAGGGAAATAATCTCATAATGTGTAATTTAAACAGGGTGGGGCAAAAAAGGTTTAGAGTTGTGAGTATGCAAAATAGTTTATTCTTATATTATTTAGTAGAGGCGCAGTGCACGAAATTCGTGCACTGGGGTGTGTGTCCCTCAGCCCAGCCTGCACCCTCTCCAATCTGGGATCCCTCCAGGGATGTCCAACTGCCCATTTAGGCCCGATCCCGATGGGATCGGGCTTAAACGGGCCATCAGACATCCCTCTCACAATCCAGGACTGTTAGCTCCCAACCGCTCGCCTGCCTTCCTGATTGCCCCTAACTGCTCTGCCTGCCAGCTTGATCACCCCTTAACCACTCCCCTGCCAGTCTGATCGACGCCTAACTGCTCCCCTGCCAGCCTGATTGCCCCTAACTGCCCTCTCCTGCCGACCTGGTCACCCCTAACTGCCCTCCCCTGCCGGCCTGGTCGCCCCTAACTGTCCTCCCCTGCAGGCCTGGTTGCCCCCAACTGCCTTCCCCTGCTGGCCTGGTCACCCCTAACTGCCCTCCCTTGCCAGCCTTGTTGCCCCTAACTGTCCTCCCCTGCAGGCCTGGTCGCCCCCAACTGCCTTCCCCTGCTGGCCTGGTCACCCCTAACTGCCCTCCCTTGCCAGCCTTGTTGCCCCTAACTGCCCTCCCCTGCTGGCCTGGTTGTCCCAACTGCCCTCCCCTGCAGGCCTGGTTGCCCCTAACTGTCCTCCCCTGCTAGCCCGGTCACTCCTAACTTCCCTGCCTTGCCAGCCTTCCCTGCAGGCCTGATCACTCCTAACTGCCCTCACCTGCGGGCCTGGTCCCCCCCATCTGCCCTCCCCTGCAGGCCTGGGTTCCCCCCTACTGTGCTCCCCTGCAAGCCTGATCGCCCCAAACTGCCCTCCCTTTTAGGCCTGGTCCCTCCCAACTGCCCTCCCCTGCTGGCCTGATCACCCACAACTGCCCTCCCCTGCCGGCCATCTTGTGGTGGTCATCTTGTGTCCACATGGGGTGGCCATCTTTGACCACATGGGGGTGGCCATCTTGTGTGTTGGAGTGATGGTCAATTTGCATATTACCTCTTTATTATATAGAATTATTGTATTGCTTTCTTTTTTTTTAAAATATATTTTATTTATTTTTTACAGAGAGGAAGGGAGAGAGAGAGAGAGTCAGAAACATTGATGAGAGAGAAACATCGATCAGCTGCCTCCTGCACACCCCCTACTGGGGATGTGCCCGCAACCAAGTTACATGCCCTTGACCGGAATCGAACCCGGGACCCCTCAGTCCGCAGGCTGACGCTCTATCCACCGAGCCAAACCGGTTTCGGCATTGCTTTCTTTTTTTAAAATATATTTTTATTGATTTCAGAGAGGAAGGAAGAGGGAGAGAGAGAGAGAATAATCAATGATGAGAGAGAATCATTGATTGGATGTCTCCTGCACGCCCCCCACTGGAGATTGAGCCCGCAACTCAGGCATGTGCCCTTGACCAGAATCGAACCTGGGACCCTTCAGTCCGCAGGCTGACATTCTATCCACCGAGCCAAACCGGCTGGGGGAGTGGTCAGCAAACCACGGCTCGGCTTGCGAGCCGTGGTTTGCTGCTCTGTTGACTAATGAGTTTGCCGACCACTGCCTTAGGGAAAAACACTTAAAAAACATTTTAATGTACTAATGTTTTTAACCTGAAGTCAAAACTTCTGGGTAAGGGTAATGTCTTACGCAGTGGTCGGCAAACTCATTAGTCAACAGAGCGGCAAACACCAGCTCGCGCGCCACTTGTGGCTTGCGAGCCGCAGTTTGCCGACCACTGGGCTAGGGTATTGTATTATTTTCTATAGGAACAACTGTAAACCTACTTTTGCCCCACCTTGTACATTTTAGAGTACTTTAACAGAGTACCAAAGTTTTTAAAAATGATGACAACATGGACTATTATAAAACATTAATTTTAATAGCAATTCTCTTATAATTAAATGAAAAAAGTCTTCGTTCATGTTTTTTTAATTCAGTGGCATTCTAGGATTCTTGATTATTATAAAAGTATATAACAGCACAGATACATAAGTTCTCATGATTACGTATACATTTTTTGAATGTACATAAAATTATAGACCAATATTTTTTCTCTATTAAAATAATTTTTTGCTAAATATGTATTACAGGATTAAAGCATTTGGATTGTAATTCAAATCTGTTGGAATCTATACCTTCTGAATTGGCTGGCATGGAATCTCTAGAATTGCTTTATTTGCGGAGGAATAAATTACGTTTTTTACCAGAATTTCCTTCTTGTAAATTATTAAAGGTACTATTTAGTTGATTATTGAGTAACTATATATTTTTCAAAAGTTATTTATGAAAATGAAATTTTTAATCTTGCTTTACATTGGAAATATGTGTTAGTTGTAAGTGCTACATTTTTCCTATGTTAATAGTTTTTGGAATTTTAATATGGCTAAATGCATTAATGGTATTAGTAATATATATTTTTAAAAAGAAATAACTTAAAAATAGAAATTTGTTCATTTTACCTGATGATTAGTTTATACCTGGAGAAGTAGTAGATGAGGCTAACATGGTAAGTTGGGGCCATATTGTAGGAGAACTGGACCAGTATATGTATCTATTTCTGTAAGTTGCCACCTCACGTTTACCTGATCATAATCAGATCTGTCTAAAATTAATTACTTTTGGTTATAAGTATTTAGCATTAACATTATCTTCTAAATTTGCCATGCTTTGCTTTCTTTTATGTATACTTTTTATGCATTAGTGTCAAAAAAATTTCTCTTAATACATGATGCTAATAGTGTTAAAGATACTGTTAATGAGAGATCATATAATAATTATCATTGAAAGTGTGGAATAAAAAACATAACAAGATAAATAACTTTTTAACTTATACTGATTTGTTTTAAAACTTTAATATTTTGCCCTGGCCGGTGTGGTTCAGTGGTTGGAACATTGGTCCATGTACCACAGGGTCTCGGGTTCAATTACCAGTCCAGGGCACGTTCCCTGGCCCAGTTCGAGGCATGTTCAGGAGGTAGCCAACTGATGTATTGTTGCTCCCTCCCTCTGCCCCGCCCCCCCCCCTCCTTCCCTTCCTGTTCTCCCCCTTAAAAAATACACAAAAAACTTTAATCTTTCATCAGTATAGTTCTTGGATTTGTATTTTTATTCTATAAATGTAACTATTAAATAATTTATCTTCTTTGGTTTTGTAAACTTTGAACTTTGTACCAGGTTAAACCTTTAATTATTTGTAAATTACTAGAAAAATTTTGAAAATTTTCTTATTGTCATTTTTCTTTAGCTGTCAGATAGCTTAAATGTAATTGAAAATTTAAGCACTTAGTGATTAGGAAGTTATGTTTTATCTCTGTGCTTTTCAATGATTTGAAATTAAGATTTCAATTTTCTTTTTTTTATGTAATATAACATTGATTACAGAAATATACATGATTGATCTTTGGTTTTTTAGGAATTACATTTAGGTGAAAACCAAATTGAAATGTTAGGGGCAGAACATCTTAAGCATCTGAATTCTATCCTTGTGCTAGACCTCCGGGATAACAAGTTAAAATCCGTTCCAGATGAAATTACACTACTACAATCATTGGAAAGGCTTGACCTGAGCAACAATGATATTAGCAGGTAAGTTTAAAGATCAAGTGAATAAGAAATCATATTTGTATTTGGTTATAATTCATAAGTTAAAATATTTATAAAAAATACATAAAAAGATTTTTTTAAATTTAATAAGTCTTTATTGTTCAGATTATTACAATTGTTTCTCCTTTTTCCCCCCATAGCTCCCCTCCACCTGGTTCCCACCCCACCCTTTGCCCTTACCTCCCCCCACACTGTCCTCATCCATAGGTGTACGATTTTTGTCCATTCTCTTCCTGCACCCCCTCTACCCCTTTCCCCCTGAGAATTGTCAGTCCACTCCCTTTCTATGCCCCTGATTCTATTATATTCACCAGTTTATTCTGTTCCTCAGATTTTTAATTCACTTGATTTTTAGGTTCACTTGTTGATAGATATGTATTTGTTGTTCATAATTTTTATCTTTACCTTTTTCTTCTTCTTCCTCTTCTTAAAGAATACCTTTCAGCATTTCATATAATTCTGATTTGGTGGTGATGAACTTCTTTAGCTTTTTCTTATCTGTAAAGCTCTTTATCTGACCTTCCATTCTGAATAATAGCTTTGCTGGGTAGAGTAGTCTTGGTTGTAGGTTCTTGCTATTCATCACTTTGAATATTTCTTGCCACTCCCATCTGGCCTGCATAGTTTCTGTTGAGAAATCAGCTGACAATTGTATGGGTGCTCCCTTGTAGGTAACTAACTGTTTTTCTCTTGCTGCTTTTAATATTCTCTCTTTGTCTTTTGCTCTTGGCATTTTAATTATGATGTGTCTTGGTGTGGTCCTCTTTGGATTCCTTTTGTTTGGGGTTCTGTGCGCTTCCTGGACTTGTAAGTCTATTTCTTTCACCAGGTGGGGGAAGTTTTCGGTCATTATTTCTTCCAATAGGTTTTCAGTATCTTGCTCTCTCTCTTCTTCTGGCACCCCCATAATTCTGATGTTGGTACGCTTGAAGTTGTCCCAGAGTTTTCTTACACTATTTTCAACTTTTTGGATTTTTTTTTTCTTTTTGCTTTTCCAGTTGAGTGTTTTTTGCTTCTTTGTATTTCAAATCTTTGACTTGATTCTTGTGTTCCTCTAGTCTGCTGTTGTGTCTGTATAATATTTTTAATTTCAGTCAATGTATGTTTAATTTCTAGTTGGTCCTTTTTCATATCTTCGAGGGTCTCATTATATTTATCAGCCTTTTCTAGGATATTCTTGAAAAGCCTTATAACCGTGGTTTTGAATTCTATATCCAGTCGTTTGTTTTCCTCCATTTCTTTCGTTTGTGATCTGTTTCTTCGTCTCCCCATTTTTCACTGCTTCCCTGAGTTGGTAGGAAACCTAGCTTTGTGTGCTAGGTGTCCTCTAGGGCACAGTGGGTCGGCCTCCCCAGTTAACCTGAGGTGGACACTATTGGTGCACCCCTTTGTGGACTGTGTGTACAGCCTTGTTGTAGTTAAGTCTTTATTGTTGTTGGTATCACTGGGAGGAATTGACCTGCAGGCCAGTTGGCTGTGAGGATCAGCTGTGTCTACACTGGGAGATTTTCGGTGCTGGAGACAGCCTTATAGGATTAGACTTGCCAGACTGCAAAAGCCTCTGTGCTCAGCTTGGACGGGGTGGAGTCTCAGGGCAGAGCAGACAGTCTTGGCTTCCCGTCAGCCCTGCCCTTGTGCACGAGTCTCCAGACCTCTGCTTTCCAGGGTTCCCGAGTTTCCACCTTACAGTCCAGATTTCCCCCGTAAGAGCATGGGTCCCCAGGGACTCACCCAGAACTGGGGTTCAGTTCAGTCGGAACTGGGATTCAGTGCAGTCAGGAGCTTCTGACTCCCTTCCGCTAGGGATAGCCTGTGGTAACCTCTGCAGCCAGTCTTTGTGCACACTCGCGCCTCCAGACCCCTGCCGCCACGGCTCCCCTGAGTCTCCGAGTCTCCGAGTCTCTGTGTGCCTTTCTCTCTACCTGACAGTCCAAACTCCCCCTGTATGAGCCTGGGTCCACAGGGTTTCGCCCGGAACTGAGGTTCAGTGCAGTCGGAACTGGGGTTCAGTGCAGTCGGGGGCTTCCTTCCCCCTCCCGCCAGAGAAAGCCAGCCAGGCACTCTGCTGCCCTTCCTCTCTGCGCGCACGTGTCACCGTACCTCAGCCCTTTGCCACTCCTTCTCCGTGAGCTTTTCTCTTTCCTTCTAGTTGTAGAATTTCCACTCAGCCAGCTTTCCTGTGGTTCTGGATGGTGTCCGTTCTGTCTTTTAGTTGTAGTTTTGAAATTGTTGTGCAGGGCAGCACTTTAGGTGCTTACCTATGCCGCCATCATGGTTTCTCCAAAAGATTTTTTTTTCTAAATTAAATAAATATTTTCTGTGCAGGTGTCAGGTACAGACCTACAAACAGTAATTCGATTTTTGTCCTTTACAGCAACCTTAATATGCTAATAGAATGAGATTCACCTACAAGCTACTCTGACCTACTAGAATGTAAACTCTCAGAAGGCTGCATTTTTATCTGTTTTGTTCACTGCTCTAACTTCTAGATCAGTTTCTGGATATATAGCAGGTGCCTGATAAATATTTGTTGAATTTGTTAAATGACTGTAAAGCCATGGGAGAGATATAAAATGCTTTGGGGGCTTGAAGGAGCTATAGGAATTACAAGTTATTGAGAGGTATGGGGGTAGACTTTGTGGAAGAAGTAATATTTTTAGATGATCTTTAGGACTGGGACTAGGGTGAAGCAAGTTAATTGTCTAGACTAGAGCACAAATTTAAGAATGTACTCACTTTCGTGGTACTCCAGCCACTGAGTCATATTTTTGTTTCTGTAGAAATAATTCTCTCTCTAAATACTATCTCTAAATTCTATCTCTAGTTTCACCATGTGACCTTTAAAGGGTATCGCAATTTTCAATTGCACATATAAGGTGGTCAGAATGAATCACTTGGCTGGAGGAAACTGTATAAACAAAGCTTTGAAAGTTCAGAAAATTATAGGGATGTATTCAGAGAACAGTAAAGAGTCAAATTGAACTGGTGAATAGGATGCAAGTAGGCAGATTATGAGAATTTAGGACTTAAGAGATAAGCTGAGGCCTTGTGGAAGAGGTTCTTAAAATACCTGTGAAGAGTCAGTTTTCATTAGTTAAGAGGTGGAGAGCTATTGAAAGATTAAGAACCAAATTTATTATAACTTATTAGAAAATAAATTGGTGATAATGGGTAAGATACATTGGATAAGAGTGGTTTTGTAGGTGGGAAATCTAAGTAAACTCTTAGATTAATCTAATAATGTTTAGCATTAAGGAGCACTTTCTACTATGTCCAATTCACTGTATTGACAGCTTTGTAGATTTCCAGTTCACTATATTGACAGCATCTGTTGGAGATAGGGAGGAGGAGGGTAGTGAGCAAAAAATCATAAAATGTTATAAAACTATAATATGGTTATAGTTAGTTGTGAGTACATGAAACATAGTTTATTCTTGTATTATTATTTCATAATTATTGTATTATTTTCCATTTGAACATCTGTAAACCTACTTTTGCCCCTATTGTATTTAGAGATAGAATTATTTCTACAGATACAAAAATATGACTCAGACTTACCTGGAATTATATACCAGTTAGATGTCGTAGGTTTTGTGTTTGGATGTCAAAAACAAGTTTTGCTGCTTATAGAAGGTGAAAGGTTAGGCAAGGCAGATTTTCTTCTATGTGTATATTTTAATGAGTGTTTTAAAAAATCAAAGCTGTTTTCACAATGTACATATAGTCATATGTACATTGGCCATAGATTTGAATGCTTGGAGAGCGACACTTCACTTCTACTTATGACAGAATTAATAAGTGGCCTGGATATCCCTTAAAGTGCTTACCATATAACTAGTGAATGATATAATCTCTTGCCTCATAGATATTGACATGTAAGTTTTTTCCCATGGCAATTTTATTTTGGCTACTGCATAAAAGCAATGGAAAGCAAATATTTAAAACAAAAACTATGATACATAATATTAAATAAATAAATTGGAAGAAATATTTATGATATATATGTTCCTCTTTTTCCAGAGCTCTGGATATTGAGGAGGGTGGGGGAGAGAAGCGTATGGCTTTTGTGATTCATTCATGTGATTGTGTGTATCAGCAGTTCATTTTCATTATAATAGAGTGTTAATCCATTATGTAGCTATACCACAATTTATTCTTCTCTTCACTAGTTAGCTGATGGGCATTTGAATTATATTCAGTTTATTGGCTATTGTGAACATTCATGTAAATCTCTGTAAGGACACTATTTTCATTTCTCCTGGGTAAATCTGTAGGAGTGGGATTGCTTAGTTGTATGGTAAGTGTAAGACTCTGCTTTTCAGAGTGGCTGTACTAATTTAAATGCTCACCACCAACATAAGATAATTTCATTTTATAATATTTTGGTTAAGTGCATATGTATCTTATACCCTTAGAATTCTTTTAAGGGCAATAATCTTGATATCTTACAACAATGCCTATTTAATTGTAGATGCTTAATTTTGAGATTGGGTATCCAATCTCAACAGGTTATCTTTTTGTGTGACAAAGATAAAAATGACTTTTCTTAGTGAAAATATGAATTGGGCTATTAAAATTAATTTTTTTCTTTTTGTCTTTTTTTATTTAGGAAGAATTTTATTTACTTCATTTAAGGGCAGAATCAAAATATGTAGTATCAGTGAGGATAACTATTTTGAATCACTGATTCAGTCAAATTTATATTTTGACCATTTACTTTTAGCACAGGATACAATTTAGTGAATGTTTTATAGCTCACATTCTTTTTTAGCAATCATAATATGATAATTTCAAACAAATCTGTTTTTTCTTTTACGTGTACAGCTACCTAAAAGGGAAATATTGTAGGCCTATATTACTTGGGTTTTCTTTGACACTTACTTATATGTTGTTAGTTTTATAATCAACTGTTTGGTTGAATTATTCTTACCCTAAATGTTTTCCCTGAAATCAGTTTAATCTTTTGTAGTTTGCCCTATTCATTGGGAAAACTTCATTTGAAATTCCTGGCACTAGAAGGAAATCCTATGAGAACCATTCGAAGAGAAGTTATAAATGTAAGCATATTTGGAAATCAGTTTTTAAATTTGAAATTTATACATATGTGTTGATGTATAAAACTTTTAAGATGTCTTAGTGAATATGTGCCTTTCCACCTTTTCAGAAAGGAACCCAAGAAGTCTTAAAATATCTACGAAGCAAGATTAAAGGTACTTTTCAGTTTTCTTCTGTGTTAGAAAGATGATATGAAAGGTAGTAAAGTACTAATAGTACATGTATTTGGGGTATAAATAATTAGAGGAAATGGTTCCTGCCAGTGTGGTTGCAATAATCAGTCCATATAGGCCATAAGTATGTTGAAGTTATAAAAATATCCTTAAATCCACAATAATAATGTTCTGTCTTTAATCAGTTGATTTGTGTGTTACAGTGTACCAATTAGAAAATGTAACAAAGCAAAACTTGACTTATATCGTATAATATATGGGTTTTATCTATATTTGTCTATCTATCTATATACACATATATATACTTATTTATGTGGTACTAGAGGCCCAGTGCACGAAATTCGTGCACGGGGGTGTGTGTCCCTCAGCCCAGCCTGCACCCTCTCCAATCTGGGACCCCTTGAGGGATGTCCGACTGCTCGTTTAGGCCCGATCCCTGTAGAATCGGGCCTAAATGGGCAATCGGACATCCCTCTCACAATCCAGGACTGCTGGCTCCCAACTGCTTGCCTGCCTGCCTTCCTGATCGCCCCTAACCGCTTCTGCCTGCCAGCCTGATCACCCCTGACCACTCCCCTGCCAGCCTGATTGATGCCTAACTGCTCCCCTGCCAGCCTGTTTGCCCCTAACTAGATTCCCCTGCAGGCCTGGTCACCCCTAACTGCCCTCCCCTGCAGGCCTGGTCACCCCTAACTGCCCTCCCCTGCAGGCCTGGTCACCCCTAACTGCCCTCCCCTGCAGGCCTGGTCACCCCTAACTGCCCTCCCCTGCAGGCCTGGTCACCCCTAACTGCCCTCCCCTGCAGGCCTGGTCCCCCCCAACTGCTCTCCCCTGCAGGCCTGGGTCCCCCACAATTGCCCTTCCCTGTAGGCCTGGTTGCCCCCAACTTCCCTCCTCTGCTGGCCTGGTTACCCCTAACTGCCCTCCCCTGCAGGCTTGATCACCCCCAACTGCCCTCCCTTGCAGGCCTGGTCCCTCCCAAATGCCCTCCCCTGCTGGCCATCTTGTGGCGGCCATCTTGTGTCCACATGGGGCAGCCATCTTGTGTTGGAGTGATGGTCAATTTGCATATTACTCTTTTATTAGATAGGATAGAGGCCTGGTGCACGGGTGGGGTCCAGCTGGTTTGCCCTGAAGGGTGTCCTGGATCAGGGTGGGGGTTCCCTTGGGGTATGGGGTGGCCTGGGCGAGGGGCCTGTGGTGGTTTGCAGGCCTGCCACGCCCCCTGGTGACCCAAGCAGAGGCCTTGGTATCTGGGATTTATTTATCTTCTATAATTGAAACTTTGTAGCCTTGAGCGGAGCCAAGCCTCCTGCTTGCTCCGTGGCCGTAGCCATTTTTGTTGGGATTTATTTATCCTATCTAATAAAAGAGTAATATGCAAATTGACCATCACTCCAACACAGAAGATGGCCACCCTCATGTGGTCAAAGATGGCTGCCCCCATGTGGACACAAGATGGCCATTACAAGATGGCCTGCAGGGGAAGGCAGTTGTGGGCAGTTAGGGGTGACCAGGCCAGCAGAGGAGGGCAGTTGGGGGAGACCAGGCTTGCAGGGAGGGCAGTTGGGAGGGACCAGGCCAGCAGAGGAGGGCAGTTGGGGATGACCAGACCAGCAGGGGAGGGTAGTTGGGGGGAACCAGGCTGGCAGGGGAGGGCAGTTGGGGGTGACCGGGCCTGCAGGGGAGGGCAGTTAGGGGCAATCGGGCTAGCAAGGAAGCTGTTAGGTGTCGATCAGGCTGGCAGGGGAGTGGTTAGGGGGTGATCAGGCTGGCAGGCAGAAGTGGTTAGGGGCCATCAGGAGGGCAGGCAGGCAAGCAGTTGGGAGCCAGTAGTCCTGGATTGTGAGAGAGATGTCCGACTGCCTGTTTTAGGCCCACCGGGATCAGGCCTAAACGGGCAGTCGGACATCTCTCAAGGGGTCCCACATTGGTGAGGGTGCAGGCTGGGCTGAGGGACACACCCTCCCCGTGCATGAATTTCGTGCACCAGGCCTCTATTCTTCTCTAATTGAAACTTTGTAGCCTTCAGTGGAGGCCAAGGCAGGCCAGGGCTGTGGGAACTTGGCTTCCTCCATTGCAGGGGGCAACCCAAGCCTTCTGCTCTCTCCAGCTCCGTGGCTGCCGCCATTTTTGTTGGGATTTATTTACCTTCTGCAGTTGAAACTTTGTAGCCTTGAGTGGAGGCCTGGGCCCGCCAGGGTGTGCGGAAAGTGTGGCTTCCTCCATTGCCGGGGAAACCCAAGCCTCCTGCTCTCTCTGTGGCCGCAGCCATCTTGGTTGGGTTAATTTGCACACTCGCTCCTGATTGGCTGGTGGGCGTGGCTTGTGGGTATAGCAGGGTGATGGTTAATTTGCATATTACTCTTTTATTAGATAGAATAATGTATGGGTTTTTTATACATGGTATAATCTATAATAATAAAAGCATAATATGCAAATTGAGCGAATGACCTTCCAGACGACCACACTATGACACGTACTGGCGCCAGGCCAGCCAAGGCAGGTGCGATGCGATTGGTCTGGGGGCCCCTCCATCGCCCTACGATCACCCCTCAGAGGGAGGCCCAGGACACCCTCTGTGGGGCGATTGATGGGGGGCTCCGCCATCAATCGCCCCAAAGAGGGAGGCCCAGGCTACGCGGCTGGCAGCACTGCAGCAGGTGGGCGGGGCCTCCCTCTGTGTGGTGATTGATTGCCCCGCAGTGGGAGGCCCAGGGCAGCCAAATGATCGCACCCCACGCCTGTCACCCGCAGAGGGAGGCGACTGGTGGCGTGGGTGGGGTAGGCAGCACCGCACACACAGATGGCAAGCAGTGGCAGCGGCGGGGGTGGGGCCAGCTGCCGTCAGCTGGGGGAAGGAAAGCCCCATAGGCCCTTATCACTGGCTAGGCCTAGGGACCCTACGTGAGTGGTCCCGGATTACGAGAGGACGCAGGCTGGGCTGAGGGACACCCCACCCTTCCGTGCATGAATTTCGTGCACCGGGCCTCTAGTATATAATAATATATATGGGTATAAATGATACTGACTAGGAAGTATATTAGCAGGTATTTGAATATCTTTTGCTTTAGCTAAGATCTGACAAAAAATAAATACAAAACACATTTTTCAGGATATGTTCATTAGCACAAATAAAGGAGAAAATGATACTATAAATTTAATTCTTAATGCTTCACTAAAATTGTGATATATCCCAAATTTTTATTTAGTGTATATCATTGTGGCATACATTAGAGCATTAAGCTTTAAGCAAAAACATTAGTTGTATGAGTATATTGCTGCAGATACCACTAAACCACTCCAAAACTTAGTGGCTAAATATAGTAGCTGTTAATTTAGCTCAAAACTCTGTTGGTTATGCACAACTTAGCCTAGCACCATATGGCTAGTCAGTATATGTTATATAAATAATTGTATACTTCAGTATATTCCATTTTCTGCCTTGCCCTTTAAACAAATTATTAAAATCATATTCTAAGACTTATTTCCTGCCAAAGAGTTTCCTTTCTTCTCCAGGTATGCTTTCTCTTCCAGAAAAATTTATTTATTCTGATACGAACCAAGTCATTTAAGAATAATCAGAATTTTTTTAAGACTTAATTTTTTAAATATTTTTTTTATTGATTTCAGAGAGGAAGGGAGAGGGAGAGAGAGATAGAAACATCAATGATGAGAGAGAATCATTGGTTGACTGCACGCCCCCTACTGGGGATTAAGCCTGCAACCCGGGCATGTGTCCTGACCTGGAATCTAATCGTGATCTCCTGGTTCATAGGTCAATGCTCATCCACTGAGACACACCGGCTGGCTTAAGACTTAATTTTTTAAGAATAGTTTAGCCCTGGCTGGTTTGACTCAGTGGATAGAGCGTCGGTCTGCGGACTCAAGGGTCCCAAGTTCGATTCCAGTCAAGGGCATGTACCTTGGTTGTGGGCACATACCCAGTGGGGAGTGTGCAGGAGGCAGCTGATCGATTGTTTCTCTCTCATCGATCTTTCTAACTCTCTATCACTCTCCTTTCCTCTCTGTAAAAAATCAATAAAATATATAGAAAAATAAAAATTAAAAAAAAATAGTTTAAGATTTACAACAAAATTGAGAGAAAGGTACAGAAATATCCCATATATCCTTTGACCCCCATATGCATAGTCTTCCCGTTACCAATATCACTCACCAAAATAGTACGTTAAAAAAAATTTACTTTTTTTTAAACCAAGGATGAACCTACATTGATATATCATAATCACCCCAAGTCCATAGTTATCTTATGTTTCACTCTTGCTGGTGTACCGTCATTGTAATTTATAAAATATTTTCACTACCCTAAAAATTCTCTATGATCTGCCTCTCCATCCCTGGCAACAACTGGTCTTTTTCTGGTCTTCATAGTTATTCCCTTTCCAAAATGTCATGTAATTGGAATCATACAGTTTGTAATATTTTATTTTTATTTTTTATTTTTTATTTTTTTAAAATATATTTTATTGATTTTTTGCAGAGAGGAAGGGAGAGGGAGAGTTAGAAACACCGATCAGCTGCCTCCTGCACGCCCCCTACTGGGGATGTGCCCACATCCAAGGTACATGCCCTTGACCAGAATCGAACCCGGGACCCTTCAGTCCGCAGGCCAACGCTCTATCCACTGAGCCAAACCGGTTTAGGGCAGTTTGTAATTTTTTAAATTGGCCTCTTCCACTTAGTGCTATGCATTTAAGCATTCTCAATATATGTTTTATACCTTGATTGCTCACTTCTTCTTAATGCTGAATAAAATTTCATTGTCTGGATGTCCTCAGTTTATCTTTTAACTTACTGAAGGATATCTTGTTTGATTCCAAGTTTTGGCAGTTATGAATAAAGCAGTATTTTTTTGCTTGTAGATGTCTTGTTGATTTGGTACTATATGAGGAAAACATGACCTTTGCTACATTATATTGCCTTTGCTCATTTGTCAAATATCAGTTGACTCTATTAATAGGGTTCTACTTATGGGCTCTCCCTTCTATTCTTTTGTCTCTATTACTGTAGCTTTATAATAAGTCTCAAAGTTGGATAGTGTCAGTCCTTCAACTTTTTCTTCTCCTTCAATAGATTGTTGGCTATTGTGGTCTTTTGCCTTCCCATATAAACTTTAGGATCAGTTTTTCAGTATTGGCCAATTAACTTGCTAAGATTTTTATTGTGATTGTGTGAATCTATAGGTCAAGTAGGGAAGAATTGATCTTGACAATATTTGGTTTTCAATCTATGAACATGGGATATCTCTTATTCTTCTTTGATTTCATTTATCAGAGTTTTGTAGTTTTCCTCAGTTAGTTCTTGTACATATTATGTTAGATTTATACAAAAGTATTTTATTTTGACAGAGGCTAATGTAAATCACATTGTGTTTTTAACTTCAAATTCTACTTGTTCATTGTTAATGTAGATATAGAGAAAAGCAATTTACTTTTACATGTTTACCAGGTATCTTCAACCTTCTGTAATCACTTACTTAGTTCCAGGAGGGTTTTTTCCGATTCTTTCATGTCTTCTACCTAGATGATTGTGTCATCTGTGAACAAAGACAGTTTTATGTCTTCCTCCCCAATCTCTATACCTTTATTTCATTTTCTTGCATGATTGCTTTAGCAGAGACAGTACAATGTTGAAAAGGAGTGATGAGAGGGGATATCCGTGCTTTGTACCTGATCGTAAGGGGATAGCTTTGAGATTTTCACTATTAAGTTTGATGTTACCTTACCTTGTAGGGTTTTTGTACATAGTTTTTATCAAGTTGAAAAAGTTCCTCTTGTGGAAACTAAAAAAGTAATACTTTTCCTCCTTCTAACTTTTTCTAGCTGGGCTAATAAATTTAGAGACAGGATTAGCAGGAGAAAATAAAATTTTAGTACATGTGTATGGGGAATTCACATAAGTATGAAAATTCCGTAAACTGAGATAATATTGGGTACATATGACATTTTGGACAAAGGAGAAAAGGGAAGAAACAAGATACTAGATTTCAGAAAGGACAGTGGGTGATTTACAGGTAGTTGAGGAAGAGTAGAACACATGGCAGGCAAATCCTTGCTATGCAACTCAGAAACAATGCGACACGGGGTATCTAGTTAACAGACCCCTACCAGAAGCCTTCCTATTTACCATACTTATTTCAAATTGGGCTAAGGCAGTAGTCGGCAAACTCATTAGTCAACAGCGGTTTGCCGACCACTGGGCTAAGGCAAACATCATAAGATTTCCTTCCTGAAGCAGGTTTTTTTATCTGAATCTCTTCGGCAAGAAAGGGGTCAAAGGTTTTTTTCCCCTGAGTCTTTTGTTTCTTTTTTTAATTTAATTTAATTTTTTTAAAAATATATTTTATTGATTTTTACATAGAGGAAGGGAGAGGGATAGAGTGTTAGAAACATCGAAGAGAGAGAAACATCGATCGGCTGCCTCCTGCACACCCCCTACTGGGGATGTGTACGCAACCAAGGTACATGCCCTTGACTGGAATCGAACCTAGGACCCTTCAGTCCGCAGGCCAGCGCTCTATCCACTGAGCCAAACCGGTTAGGGCTTGTTTCTTTTTTTAATGGTAGAAAGCTTTAGTTTCATGGAATCACATCCCTGGATTTCTCATGTCCCATTTCCCTTAGTCCAGTCATAGAAAAGTATAGCTGGAGTTTCAGTAAAGTTAGAAGCAGAGTCAAAGTCCAGAGCAGGGGTCCTCAAACTTTTTAAACAGGGGGCCAGTTCACTGTCCCTCAGACTGTTGGAGGGCCGGACTATAGTTTTTAAAAAAAAACTATGAACAAATTCCTATGCGCACTGTGGGCCCAGGACGAGTCAGCTGCTAAGCAGGACAGGCAGTGGCACCCGGCGGTCTGGATAAATGTCCTCGGCGGGCCGCATGTGGCCCGTGGGCCGTAGTTTGAGGACCCCTGGTCCAGAGTTTCCATTCTGTGTTGCAGCTGGGCCCAATATAACATCAGGCTAGCTATAGTCCATTAGTCCATTGGGTGTGGGTGAATGTAGGAAAGCAGGAGCAAAAGAGCCCCCACAAGCCAGGAGTTAAGTGTAATGCACCAAGAACCTGTTGTTTCTTAATAACAGCTTAAAATCAACATTCTAAAAGGAAGCTTCAAGGTGGCAAGACTTTGGTCCCCTTCATCCTCTATTCCTAGTTTGCTGAGTGTGTTGTTTTTTTAAAAATCATGAATGAGTGTTGGATTTTGTCAAATGCTTTTTATGCATCTGTTGCTATTGTTATCGGTGGGGTGCCATCTGTGTCCCCATCTGTTACCGGTGGAAGTGGAGTTCTTGGGATGTCACAGGAAAGGAATTTCCTGAGACTCGCAGGGAGGTGAGTGATCTTTATTTCCATGGAATTAAGCCCCTGGGTTCCCAATGTACCATTTCCCTCTGTCTTGCCATGAAAAAAGTCCAATCTTGTCTTCAGCAGGGCTAAAATTAAGGCCACTGCTCACAGTCTCTGCTCCATATTAAAGCACAGTCCAGTCTGGCATCTGGCCAGCTTAGCTTGTGTTCCCAGCTGTACTCCATTGTGTGTGGAGTCCACATGCCATGAGCCATGTGGCTTCTAAGGCCACATGGCTATAGAGAGAGAAGAGGCAAGCACACAGGGCGAGGGCGGGTCACAGAGCAAGAATGTCAGAGCACAAGAGCAGAACAAGAGAGTGGGAACTCTTTGGGAATTATGTAGTTCCAAATTTTCACGAGCTTGCATTGGGGTCCATGCCCCTAACCAATCCATTGTTTCCCAGGCTAGACTGATAGGCAAGTAGCTTCCCTACGTCACCCCGACTTCACTATGCATGCATCCTTCTCCCCCTTTGTTGGATCTCTTCCTCCAGTGTTCTTTAGAGAATGGACCCATGGCTTCCTGGTGAAGCTGCCTAAATGACCATGCTTATAATGTCTTGCCTCACCTTTGCTCTCTTCCTATTATTAGTATTAATAACTAGCTAATTATGACAATAACAGTATGGTCATGTCATTTTTATTTTTTAGCCTGCTTATGTGAAGGATTACATTAATTGATTTTTGAACCTTGAACTAGCCTTGCATACCTGCATCAAATTCCACTTGGTTGTGGTGTGTAATTTTTTAATGCTTTTTTAGATTTGATTTGCTAGTGAAGGGAACCAGCGTTTTGCCATCCTGAAGTTGCCTTTTTGGAATATTGATTTTCAGAAACAAGACTCAAAGTAGGCTTTGACTCTCTTCCCTTTCCTGCCCAAGAGATTCAGAGAAACCTGCTTTAGAAAGAGAGCCTGGCTTACTCACCTTAAGAAGCTTTACGCTAGCATTAGTTAGGAAGACTCCAAGTGTGTTTGCTAAATACATCCTATGTCCCATTGTTTCTGAGTTGTCTGGCAAAAATTTTCCTTCTATGTTCTGTGTTCTCCCGTAGGTTCTGTAAATCACCCATTCTCACTTCTGAAATCTAAGACTCTGTTAGACTCCATTTTTCTTCTTTGTCCAAAATGTCTTATATATACATTGTTGCCTTTACTGTCTTTTGAATTTTCATGCCTATGTGATTTCCCTATGAGCATGTATTAAAACTTTGATTTTCTGCTATTAATCTGTCTCTGATAATTTGATTTTTGGTCCAACTAGAAGAACTTAGAAAGTGGAAGGAAAAATATTAATATTTTTTTAGCAGCCACACTAGTATTGTGTTAATGACTTGTGCATGTATGTTTATGAGAGATATTGCTTTCTAGTTTTCTTATAATATCTTTGTCAGTTATTAGGGTAATGATGGCCTCATAAAATGAGTTATGAAGTATTCCCTCTGCTTCTATCCTCTGAAATTGGTATAATTTCTTCCTTAAATGTTCGATAGAATTTACCACTGAACCTATCTAGACCTGGTGCTTTCTGTTTTGGAAGATTATTATTGATTCAGTTACTTTACTAGATATGGCCTTTTGGGTTTTCTGTGTCTTTCTGTGTGAGTTTAGCAGACTGTATCTTTAAAGGTATTGGTCTATTTTATCCAGATTATCAAATTTGTGGGCATAGAGTTGTTCTTATTATTCCTTTATTACTCATTTCATGTCCATGAGATCTGTAGTGATGTCCCATCTTTCATTTCTGATATTAGTAATTAGTGTCCTGTCTCTTCCTTTCTTAGTCTGGCTTAGAGGCATATCAATTTTATTGATCCTTTCAAAGAACCAGCTTTTGTTTTCATTGATTTTTCTCTATTGATTTTCTGTTTTCAATTTTTTAAATTTCTGCTTGAATTCTTAGTCTATCTTTTTACTTTGGATTTAATTTGCTCTTTTTTTAATTTCCTAAGGTGGAAATTTAGATTATTGATTTTGGATCTATATTTTCTAGTATATGCATTCGGTGCTATAAATTTACCTCTATAACCACTCCTTTCACTTCATCCAACAAATTTTGTTAAGTTGTATTTTCATTTTCAAGTAGTTCAAATATTTAAAAATTTCTCTTTAGATTTCTTCTTTGAGCCATGTGTTATTTAGAAATGTGTTTAATCTCCACATAATTTGGAATTTTCCAGTTGTCTTTCTGCTACAGATTTCTAGTTTAAGTATCTAAAAGCAGATATTGCATGATTTCTATTCTTTTAAATTTATATATTTAGAAGTTTCATTGTAAACATATGTTTTCATTTCTCTTGTGTTTATATCCAGGAGTAGAATTTCAGGGTCATATGGGAACTTTATGTTTAGTAATTTGAAGAACTGCCAAACTATTTTACAAAAAAGTCATACCACTTTTTATTCTCATCAACATTGTATGAGGGTTTTGATTCTTCCACATCTTCACCAACACTTTTTTTTTTCTGACTTTCAGATTCTAGACATCCTAGTGGGTGTGAAGTATCTCACTGTAGATTTGATTTGCATTTCCCTGATTACTAATGATTTGAGTACCTTTTCATGTACTTATTAGCCATTATACATTTTTGGAGAAACATCTGTTAAGATCCTTAGTCCAGTTTTTAATTAGATTATTTATCTTTTCATGATTGAATTGTATTAGTTTTTTATATATATATATAAAGGCCTAAGTGAGTGAACGACCAGTTGTTGACAGTCGCTATGACGCTCACTGACCACCAGGGGGCAGACGCTCAACCCAAGAGCTGCCCCCTGGTGGTCAGTACACTCCCACAGCGGGAGTGCCGCTCAGTTGACCGAGGGACGCCAGACACCAAGCTCGTGGCTGGCAAGTGCAGCTGTGGCAGCGTGAGCCTCTCCTGCCTCCGTGGTAGTGCTACTATGTGGCAGCGGCAGCAGGCGCAGTGGGGCCAGGATGAGCAGGAGCGGCATGGTGCCCGGCCCAGGCTCGGGCTCCTCCCCAGCCGTCTGCCGCTTCGCGCACTACTACATCCCCCAAGGGGTCCCGGATTGTGAGAGGGCACAGGCCAGGCTGAGGGACCCCACCAGTGCACGAACCTGTGCACTGGGCCTCTAGTCTAGTTATAAGTATCTTGTCAGATATCTGATTTGCAAATATTTTCTAGCTTTGTATGTGTTGTCTTTTCATTTTCTTGATGGTGTCCTTTGAAACACAAAAGTCTTTTTGAATTTTGATGAAGTTATTTTATCTGTTTTCTCTTTATTTGCTTATGCTTTTGGTTTCATATTTAAAAATACTTTGCAGAATCTTATTTTATTAAGATTTGCCACTATATTTTTCTTCTAAGTTTTGTACTTTTGCTCTTACATTTATGCTTCATTTATCTCTTCTTCTGAAGAATTCTCTTGTTCTTTCATTTGGGGATTTTTCTTTGTATCCTTATTTTGGCTGTCTGTTTGAGTTTGTGACTATGTATTAAGTAGATCCTCTACGCCTCTCAATCTTTAGTGCAGGACAGTGTCAAACGCTTTATGAATAATTAGATCAAGCAAAGACTCAAAGCCTCCAGAGACTGCCTTTGCCTACAGACTGATAGGATTCTGACTTGAATGGTCCCAGACAGTCGTCCTTGGGTGTGCTGAGAGTTTTTATCAACAGGGTGGGCAGTTGCTTCTGCCTGGAGGCTAATTATTATTTTTAATCTCTTAAGTGGCCTCAGGGCAAGGTGTTTTCCAATAGGGTGGGTCAACTGTCTTCCCGCCAGGCAAGGCAAATGGTGTGTGGGAAAGATGCATGGGGGAATGACTCAGCACAGGAATCTGGGGGTATCTGCCTTCTGAGCTCTAACCCCCGAGTCCCCAATCCTAGCTTTTGCTCACACAGCTCCAGTCCACTCTGTCCTTCCTCTACCAGAGCACAAGGTGGGTGGCTCCACAGGGAATGCTCTTACATTTATGTCTTTGATCTATATTGAATAATTTTTAAAATCTGGTGTGACATATGGGTTCAATTCCTCTTCTCTTCTCTTCTCTTCTTCTTCTTTTTTTTTTTTTTTTTTTGCATGTGGCTATCTAGTTTCCCTGTATCATTTGTTGGAAAGGCTATTCTTTTCAACAAGATCTTTCCTTCCTTGTTGAAAATCAGTTGTCCGTAAATGTAGGGTGCATTCTGGCCTCTCAATTTTATTCCACTGATCTCCATGTCTATTCTGTGCCAGTACCACACTGTCTTGATTACCATTGCTTTGTAGTAAGTTTTGCAATCAGGAAATGTAAGTCCTCCTACTTTATTCTTTTTCTCAGGCTTGTTTTGGCACTTTTGGGTTTCTTGTAATTCCATACGAAATTACAATCAACTTAATTTCTACAAAGAACTCAGCTGGGATTCTGTTAGAGAATTGCATCGAATTTGTAGATCAGTTTTGGAAATATTGCCAAGGCAATGTTAGATATCTCTGGAGATCAGTGAGAGGGGTGATTTGTGTGTGAATGTGTGAGTACACAGACATATTAGGAAATATTTACTGAAAATAGCTCAGCTCAGTAGTTGAGCGTCAACCTGTGAACCAGGAGGTCATGGTTCAATTCCCAGTCAGGGCACATGCCTGGGTTGCAGGCTTGATCCCTCAGTGTGGGGTGTGCAGGAGGCAGCCGGTCAATGATACTCTCTCATCATTGATGTTTCTATCTCTCTCTCTCCCTTTCCCTCCTTTTCTGAAATGAATTAAAAAAAAAAGAAGAAGAAAACAGTCTTACATTTGCTAAAAAAAAATCTTAATGTAAGTAATATACTAAAAGTTTCCTGGATTAGACAAATTGCCAGATTTTAAATGATTGAGGATAATCAGCTTCATTATATTCTAAAATGAAAAGATAGGCATATGCCTATTTGGTAGACATTTGTGGGAAATAATTTTTTTTTTTTTTGCTGTTGTTTTAATATATTTCTTTTAATGGACTATATTATTTTGCTTAAGAGGAAGGATTACTTTTTTCTTCTGAGACATTTTAGTTATTCTTTTTAAAAAATATATATTTTATTGATTTTTTTAGAGAGAGGAAAGGAGAGGGATAGAGAGTTAGAAACATTGATGAGAGAGAAACATCGATCAGCTGCCTGCTGCACACCTCCTACTGGGGATGTGCCCACAACCAAGGTACATGCCCTTGACCGGAATCGAACCTGGGACCTTTCAGTCCACAGGCTGACGCTCTATCCACTGAGCCAAACCAGTTAGGGCCATTTTAGTTATTCTTAAAGGTTCTTTTCTACTTCTGAGTTTCCTTATGTTAGGATTTATTAATAGATTTTGAAGCCATATTATAGTAACTTTATTTTCTATTAATTAAATATTAAATTCAAACTCAGATTTGAGTTATTGGAAATAAAGCATATGACTAAGACATTCTCACCAATTACATAAAGAAATCATATATATAATTTTATGTATTTTCTTAATTTTCAAAAATAACTTTATACTATATATATTGGTTTCATATATAACATTTCCTCCCCCAGATGATGGACCTAGCCAAAGTGACTCTGTTATTGAGACTGCCATGACACTACCAAGTGAATCAAGAGTCAATGTACATGCCATCATCACATTAAAAATATTAGACTATAGGTATGTAATTCATTTTTTTAAACATAACAAAATATAGGAAATTTTCAGAAATCTTTTGAAAAACTGCATTAGTATGCTTGACTTAGAATAATAGCAATTGTAAAAGCAATGATGAGATAGAAACATGTTAAAAGTTCTTAAATGAACTTAAATGCCCTTTTCTTAGGTGGTTTGTATGTATTATGCTAGAGATGAATCAATGGTTATTAATAGTAAAATGTTTATAATAAAGAACCTTTTGCTATTATGAAAAATAAAAGGGTGATTGTATTGGTTAGTAATAAAATTTTCTGACTCCAGCATCTAGAGAGGATTTTTATATTGGTACAGGGTAAGGGAGAGGGGGAGGGAGGTGTGTCTATGTTGGTAAATTAGAAATAAATGTAATTTAGTTAATGAACACCCCAAGCAGGCAAAGCTTGAAAGGTTGTATTGTGTTAATATATCTGAATGAAAGTAAAATAATGTCATAGTAACAATGTGCTCTGGTAGCACATATATTCAATCTGAAACAGTTACAATGTTGGTATGTAAACTGAGACAAAGCTAAAAAATTTTTATATATTATGGAAGGGCATTTGATTGGGGAATGAAGATATTTTATGCAAAGTTTGGGAGTGGTTGTCAAATGTTCCATCAGTACTGAAGCAACAATGATAAAAATAACCAATACTATCAAAGCTCTTGCAATGATTGGCTCGGTAACATAATGAAAATACAGAATTACACCAATACATCTATCTACACAGCCAGCTTCAATATCTTGCCTCTTTTCCTCAATGTGTCAGTAGGAACCACCTTCTCAGTAGTCAGTATCCTCCAAAAAACATCTATACAGTAATAGTAATACAGTTTTATTTGAGATAATCACTCCTACTTTTTAAAGACACAAATATCACAAAAGCATAACAAATACAACACTTAAGACTACTCTGTAGGTATTTCTTTCTTTCCATGTCCAGTGCGGCTAGAGAGCGGGTCCAGTTCCTGAGTAGGGGCGGCTGGGGATTGAGAAATAAAAGAAAGAGACAAGACAGAGAGATAGGAGGAAAAAGCTGGAACTGGGTGGGACCACCGTCCTCTTCTGGAGAGTCAGGGACAGGGACCCAGAGCCAATCCAGCGAGTTTATTTTATATCCCAAATACCAGGAAGTTTCACCAAAAGGTCAAGACAAAAGGAGATTATTTGCATTCTTGAGTAGGCCCTGAGCATTCCTAGTGCTAGGCTGGATTTAGATATCAAAACCACTTCCCCACACCACGGGCTGAAATGAAGGTCAAGCTGACAACACCATTGTCCTTTTGGTAAGGTGTGTTTCCAGGGCGTGGCTTTGCCAACGCCACTGGGTTCAGCTGACAATAATTAAGGAATGCCTATGTGCCTTCCCAGGGGGCCCTCTGCACTACACATCTTAGATCACTCAGATTCTGAATTTATTGTAATTTGTTTTCCTCAGAGACTTTAATTGGAAAAGAGTATACCATTTAAGATACAAGTTAATTCCCAATTTTAAGTTATAAATGCCTTCAAATATATTTTTAAAAATAGCATGAATCTTCAAAGTTTGATTAGAATAAATCAGTTTCCGATGACTTGAGCATTGCTGATTGAAAAGATAAAAATGCTTCATCTGCCCAGCAGAAAATGGGGCCCTTAGCAGAAAATGTAGAAGGCATAATACGTATGAAATTTAGGATGTCTTTTTTCCTATCTGTATTACAATAACTTTCTTACACAGTTCTCCCATACTGCACACATTATATTGCTTTCTTGTACATAAAGTCATTCAGTAGACATTCTATCGATGATGCTTTTAAGTGGATGATGTATTAAGCATTAAAAATTGTAAAAGAACTTAAAAATAATGGCTAATTATAACATCAACAAATTGTTAAATGTCAGCAGTCTATAGTTTCATTTAAGATTAAACTTATATTTTATTAAAAATCTTACTGTAAAATTTAATTTTACTGAAAAGGAAATTTATATTTACATTTTTAAAAGAGCTGGCATAAATAACAATTAATAGCTCTTTAGATTCTAATTTCAAAGAACTGAGGTTCAGGGAAGGTGAATGATAAAGCTCCTTAATGGTAGAACCAGGAATTGTTTATTCTAAGGCCACTACCCTGTCTACCTTGTAACATGCTAAAGGAGAGATAAATTGGTTTAGGTTATGAGAACACTAGTTTAGTACAGTATTGAACATTTAAGAATGATTCTTATCTTGCAGTTAAATATATACCTAAAGAAAGTTGACAGATAGCCTGTATTAAGGAGCAAAAACAGTTTTTAAAATTACAGATTTAGTTCTACTCTGAGGTAGAGGAATCCATTTACTGAATTACTAGCTATTTACTATATGACTTCTAAACATTAGACTCTGAAGATATATCTCTATTTTTATTAACATTGAGTATATGAATGCTCAGAAGGTACATTGTGTTGTGACACAGTATGTTGTCTGAATTCCTGACAGTTAACATTTTGTGGGTTGGCAGGTTTTTGTGGCATTCTTTACAGAACTAAATTATCAACTACCTTAAAAAATTGTCTTATAAAATCTTCAAAGTTCTTTAAAAGTGAAAAGTAATAATCATATTTTTCTGGACTTCTCAAAGTTAAACATTTTTCATTTAGCGATAAACAAACAACCTTGATTCCTGATGAAGTGTTTGATGCAGTAAAAAGCAATTTTATCACTTCTATTAACTTCAGTAAGAATCAGCTATGTGAAATTCCAAAAAGGTAAGAACTGTTCATGATGCCATTTCTATTAAGTTGTTACTCATTCTAAGTTTTGTTTCATCTTTGTTGCAAAAATATTTATTTTTTATAGTTTTTAAATTTGAAAGTATATATAAAATTTCTTGCATTAATAATACCTAAGGGATTTAGCAAAATTTATTTAAATATTTCCTGAGATACTTTTACTGTTTGTTATGAGAGGTGTATATATGTAGATTTTTTTTCTAAAACTGTGTTTCTTTTTTTACATTTTAAACTTGGAGACTAGATATCAGAATTATTAAAAGTATTAAATTACTTTTTCCCACATAATGAAAAATACATAAGGAAGTTTTAAGAGACTATCCAAAGCCAGGTTCATGTAGATAAATAGGAATTTTCATTTGGGGCTTTATATTAATGGATTGCCAACCCACTGAATTTTTCCACTGATAGCAAAAATAAAATTGACTGAATCCTGTTAATATTTTTCTCCCAGAAAAAGGATTCTTCCAAATATTAGAAGTCTTTCTCATTATATTTTGTTTAAAACATCTTTTTTATGTAAATTATAGCAGAATTTTAGGTTTTGAGAAAAAAATTAGTTTAACGTTGAACTTTTACAAATGAATGTTCTCTTGCAATTAACTATATACCCAAAGAAAGGTGACAGATAACTTTGCAATTAAGACAACAATATGGGAGGCAGGATTAGTCAGTGTTAAAGAACTGGGACAATATAGTTGATTGCTTATATCTATATCCCAGATCTACCAGCTGTGTGGCTTTGGACAGGTTAACTAGCTGCTCTTACTAGTAGCTTTCTCACCTGTCAAGTAGAGATAATAATTTATTATTACCTACTAGAGGCCTGGTGCACAGATTCGTGCACCGGTGGGTCCCTCGGCCTGGCCTGTGGGGATTGGGCCGAAACCGGCTCTCCGACATCTCCCAAGGGGTCCAGGATTGGAAGAGGGCACAGGCCAGGCTGAGGGACCCCACTGGTGCATGATTAGGGCTGGGGGGGGACCTCAGAGGGCTCCAAGGCATGTCTGGCTCATCTCGCCCAGTCCTGATCAGCTGGACCTCAGCAGCAAGCGAACCTACCGGTCAGAGCGTCTGCCCCCTGGTGGTCAGTGCGTATTATAGCGACTGGTTGAATGGTCAGACACTTAGCATATTAGGCTTTTTTAAAAAATATATTTTATTGATTTTTTTTTTTTTTTTTACAGAGAGGAAGGGAGAGGGATAGAGAGTGAGAAACATCAATGAGAAACATCAGCTGCCTCCTGCACACTCCCTACTGGGTATGTGCCCGCAACCAGGGTACATGCCCTTGACCAGAATCGAATCTGGGACCTTTGAGTCCGCAGGCTGACACTCTATCCACTGAGCCAAACCAGTTGGGGCGCATATTAGGCTTTTATATATATAGATATTAATAGCTATTTGTAAGAATCAAATGGCATAATCCACATAAAGCATTTAACCAGTGCCTAGCATGTAGCAAGTACTTAAGTACTTTTTAAAAAAGAAGAACAAGTGATATATTTGGAAAATAGAATGACTTTCATCTGATTGCAAAAAAATTTTTTTTTGATTTTTAAAAATTTTAAAAAGTTCAACAAACTATAACTTACTTTACAGAGCATAGTTTGAAATTGTAAATCTTGAAAGATGATAACTAAGAGTTTCCACTGCAAAGGGAGATTTAGTTCATTTCCTCATTCTCTCTTACTTTAAGGGCTCAGAAGATATTTGATAGAGTAGTTAAACATTGATATTTGCTGTCAGATAGGATAAGATTGTCTTGGGGATCCTGGTTCAACCAAGCTAATTGGGGAAAAAGATGAATGGAGTTAAAAGACTTTACCTTATTGCTTACTTCCTTATTTTATCTCACAATCTGGTTATGCAAAACAATGTTATTCTGTTACCACAGTTATTTTATCATAATTTTCACTGTTTAGAAGGCCAAAGAAGAATACAGTGAAGACGTACCTTGCTGGAGAGAGTTTCTGAGCCACTTTCTCTCTTTCTTAAATTTTTATTTCACATGTTACAGTTTTCACCATATTATTATCTGATTGTAAAAATAATATTTATTCATAAAATTTTATACTAAATGAAGGGAGAGATTGCTAATAGTTCAATCACTGATTTATTAACTAATGGCATATTTTATTTCAAGCTATTCTCCATTTATAATTATACGAGGGGCCCAATGCACGAAATTTGTGCAAGTGGCTTGGCCCCCGCTGCCACGGTGGTGGCCTCGGCCCCCGCCCCTCGCCACTGTGGCCAGGGGCCTCTGCTTCGGCCCCTGCCTGCTGTGGCGGCCGCCTCTGCCTTGGACCCCGCCACTGCGGCTTCTTCCAGAAGGTCGTCTGGAAGGACATCCAGAAGGACATCTGATCTAATTAGCATATTACGTTTTTATTATTATAGATTACAATTTGTATCTTGACTGGTTTATTTTTCCTAAATAATTCACTATGTTGTAAACTACTTTAAAAATAGATCCAGCCCTAGCCGGTTTGGCTCCGTGGCTAGAGCGTTGGCTTGTGACTGAAAGGTCCCAGGTTCGATTCCGGTCCAGGGTACATGTCCGTGTTATGGGCTTGATCCCCAGTAGGGGTTGTGTAGGAAGCAACCAGTAAATAATTCTCTCTCATCATGGATATTTCTATCTCTCTCTACCTTTCCCTTCCTCTTTGAAATCAATAAAAATACATTTAAAAAATAAAATAAAATAAAAATAGATGCAGAGTCCTAGCCATTTTGGCTCAGTGGCTAGAACCTCGCTCAGCCCAAGGACTGAAGGTGCGGGTTCAATTCCATTCAAGGGCATGTACCTGGGTTTCAGTCTCGATCCCAACCTGGGTTGGGGCACATGCAGGAGGCAGCCAATCTATCAGTGTTTCTCTCTGTCTCTCCCCCTCCCTTCCACTTTCTTTAAAAGTCAATGGGAAAATACCTTTGGGTGAGGATTAACAACAACAACATAGACCCATAGACATGGAAGCATGGAATGTACTGACAAATGCCAGAGGGAAAGTGGGGAGTGGAAGGGGCAGCATGAGGAAATTAACCAAAGAATTTATATGCATATATGCATAACCCATGGACACAGAATATAGTGCATTAGTCCTCGTGGGGGCGGGTAGGTGCAGGGTTGAGGGGGTCATTGGGAGGGAAAAGGGGACATATACTTTCAACAATAAAGATTAAATACAGAAAAATTTATCTATATATTATAAAGTTGGTTATGGCAATAAATAAAACATTTCTTTAGGCCAGATTTCTAGATGACTTACTAAATCGAAGAGTATGGCTATCTATAAATATCCAAACTCATTGTATCTTTCATTGTATCTTCTTTAGCACAGTATTTGATATTCTTTGTTTATTGCTAATACAGACAAAAATGATTTATAGTCAATAGTTTAATTCATTTCTTGGCTAACCATATATAGCATTTCATGTTTTTATAGTTAAACTAGAGGCCCAGTGCACGGATTCATGCACCAATAGGGTCCCTCAGCCTGGTCTACGCCCTCTCGCAATCCGGGACCCCTTGGGGGATGTCAGAGAGCCGGTTTCAGCCCGACCCCCACAGGCCAGTTTGAGGGACCCCACCGATGCACCAGTCCGTGCACCAGGCCTCTAGTATGCATATAAAATCTTTGGTTAATCTCTTTCCCTCTTCCCCCTTCCCCCCTTCCCTCTGAGAGTCATCAGTCTGTTCCATGTTTCCATGCCTGTGGTTTCTGCTCCTGCATTGAGCGTCTGCCCCCTGGTAGTCAGTGCACATCATAACTACTGGCTGGTCGGACAGTAGGACAGTTGCTTAGACTTTTATATATATAGATTAATAGCATACTTTTAAACTACTTAGCTTGATTAGGCTTACTTAGAAACTAGTGGCCCAGTGCACGAAATTTGTGCACATTAAAAGGGGATTAATTAGAGGAAATAATTTAATATTGCTATTTGCCCTTTCTCTATAATAGAAGTGTTAGAGATGAAAGAAAATTAGTAAAATGTATATGAAAACCTTCCTCCTGTCAGAGTCTGGGGCACACCACAAGACCCAGAGTCAAGTCCCCGCCCACCCACATGCACTTCAAAATCGCGTGAGACCCAGACTCAGCCAGCCCCCGCCCCCATTGGGCTAGATCCAGACCTGGCCAGTCCCACCCTTGTCAAGCCCTGCCGGGCAGGGGACGTAGCCTCAGGTCCCCTGGCCTGGTGGCAGGACAGGGACATGGCCTGAAGTCCCCCAGCCCAGACTGGGGTGGGGGGTGTGCCTTGAGATCCTTCGTCAAGCCCCGCCAGGTGGGGGGCATGGCCTGAGGTCCCCCGTCAAGTCTCGCCAGGCAGGGGCGTGCAGCTTCAGGTCCCCCGTCAAGCTGGGCTGGGCGGGGGGCGTGGCCTGAGTTCCCCCGACCCAGCACTGGGGGTGCACCTTGAGGTCCCCTGTCAAGCCCTGCTGGGTGGGGAGCATGGCCTGAGGTCCCCTGTCAAGCTTAGCCAGGCAGGGGGCACAGCCTCAGGTCCCCTGGCCCAGTGCTGGGGCGGGGGGCATGGCCTGAGGTCCCCCAGTCTGGCGCTGGGGTGGGGGGAGTAGCCTGAGGTCCCCTAGCTCAGCACCAGGACAGGAAGCGCACCTTGAGGTCCCCCATCAAGCTCCGCCGAGCGGGGGGTGTGGCCTCAGGTCCCCTGGCCTGGCTCTGGGGCGGGGGTTGTGCCCTGAGGTCCCCGGGCCGGGTTCCAAGGCGGGAGGTGCGGCCTGAGGTCCCCTGTCAAGCCCAGCTAGGCAGGGTGGCGCATCCTCAGGTCCCCTGACCCGGTGCTGGGTGGGGGGCACGGCCTGAGGTCCCCCGTCAAGCCCTGATGGGCGGGGGGTGCGGTCTGAGGTCCCCTGGCCTGGTGCCAGGGTGGGGGCCGCGGCCTGAAGTCCCCTGTCAAGCCCCACCTGGTGGGGGGTGCGGCCTGAGGTCCCCCAGCCTGGCACTGGGGTGAGGGGAGCAGCCTGAGGTCCCCTAGCCCAGTACCAGGACAGGAAGCGCACCTTGAGGTCCCCCGTCAAGCCCCTCCAGGTGGGGGTCATGGCCTCAGGTCCCCTGGTCTGGCGCCAGGGCAGGGTGTGTGGCCTGAGGTCCCCCAGCCTGAGGTCCCCTGTCAAGCCCTGCTGGGTGGGGGATTCGGCCTGATGTCCCTTGTCAAGCCCTGCGGGGGCGGGGGAGGGCGTAGCCTCAGGTCCCTGCTGATTGCTCATTAAGGCTCCTTATGAGAACTTGGCTTCAGCTGTGGGTGCAGCCATCTTGGTGGCGGAGTGATGTTCAATTAGCAAATTCCCTCTTTATTAGATAGGATGTTCAGTTCTTCCTTGTTAAGTCTTTGACTTAAGTTGCTTAGTAGTGACACTTATCAAACCTAGGAATTAACTTAATTTTTCTTGCAGTCATGATTAAATGTAATGAAAGGATAACAAATACTATACTATACTTTTAAAATGTGGATATATAATATTTAAAAAACATTTTGAAGTACCCAGATGGTGTTATATAATGCACTCTAAAAAGAAAACTACTGTGTTATAGAATATATGGCTAACCATTTATTTTATGGGTTCAAATCATTACCAAATTGCCTAGATTTGACTTTTCTTCTTTGTCCATAATTGGTTTAAATATAAAATAAAGGCTCTGTTAAGCTTCATCATACATTTAAGGATAAGTAGAAATTCCGGGACAGATAATATTAAGGCTGTTTTTAAAAACGATTTTTATCAGTTACAATCCAAGCTGATTAAAATTTTTATGAGGAAAGTAAAATTTACAGAAGATCTTAATTAGCAGAAATAATACAGGATTTTTTCCCCTCTATGGTCTTCTTATAGTTTGAGTGCTAACATTTAAAAATTATTTTTGTTTCAGGATTATAGAACTGAAGGAAATGGTTTCTGATGTCAATCTTGGTTTTAATAAGCTTTCCTTTATATCTTTGGAATTCTGTATGCTTCAGAAATTGAGTTTTTTAGATCTCAGGTATGTATTGATACTATTCTTCACTTTTTCCATTATAACTTGTCTTTGAGTTTTGCCTAACTTTTGCCCTATCCCTCATATTTTCCTAAGTAAGTCTGGAAATTGGTCTTTAGTTTATTAGTAATATTTTAGGATAACTAAAATATAGCATTTAGGAAATATTTTAATCAGTTATCTATCATTGGTAGGCAATTTACAAGTTAGGTTACATGACAAAATTATTTTAGATATTGGAAAATATTAACACATTTTTTAGATTCTTGTTTATGCAAAATTACAAATAATATGTGGAAAGTATTTGCTTCACATGGTTTCTTTTCTGGAAGTAAATAACATCAAACTGTCAATCCTGTACTGGCATACCAGCTAGCTGGCATGGCTTCTCTCTTTCTTTCTCTCTCTTTATAAAAAAAAAAATATATTTTTATTGATTTTGCAGAGGAAGAGAAAGGGAGAGAGAGATAGACACATCAGTGATGGGAGAGAATCATTTACCAGCTGCTTCCTGCACACCCCCTACTAGGGATCAACCCACAACTTGGGCATGTGCCCTTGACTGAAATCGAACTGGGGACCCTTTAGTCCGCAGGCTGATGCTGTATCCACTGAACCAAACCAGCTAGGGCTAGCGTGGCTTCTCTTAAAAAAAAACTATTTGGTTCCAAAATATTATATTACACATACATGCCAGAAATAATGAAAAGGAACACTATGAGTGGCAACAAAAAGAAAAGAAACTAAGGTTCTGCAGATGTAGTAGGAAGTTTAATTATGTTCAAAGTTGACATGACAGGATCAGAAGTATCACAGTTCTCTGAAGGTAATAATATATGTCTCTGGGTTAGATAACCATTTATTTGCATGGGCTTTAAAACTATATGTCTACTACCTAGGCTTTCTACTGCTCATATTGTTACTAGGAGTGTTTTTTAGTTTAAGTCTAGCTCCTCTTGTTCTGCTCAAACAGTAGTCAAATAACAATAAATTAAGTTATATCTGTTTTTTACTTATGGGATGAAAGCAAATCTACTTTGCTCCTACTAAATGTAGATTAGTTTCTATTTTCAGGTGGCAGCATTTGCAAAACAGTGTAAATCATATTTTAGTTCAGTATTAACAGAGTAAAGAGGGTGAATTCATGTCCACATTGCTGTTGTATTTATTTCTTTTTGTCCATTCTTCAGTGGTGTGTGTATGTCTGAATGCCTTTTTCTGTAACCATATCCAGAGGTTTCTAATTAAGTGACTAAAATATGCTTTTATGTCTAATATCAGTAGGTATAAGACTTTCTAGGAAAAGGATAGAAATGAGCAGTAGGTTATATTCAGTACAACTTAATAAAGACAATAACTGGAGAAAAGAAAAAAAACATAGGTTGAACTGTAACTATTACGTTTGACTTCTGAATGTAAAGAAATAATTTAGAGGAAATTATTCAATTGTAATATGTAGCCATCAGGTTGGATATAATTTTTTCACAGATATTTTCTATTTTAGGTATATAGCCTCTATAATCCTACCTTTTTATTAACCTTCCTTCTAACATTGTTTCCAGATCCTTCCAGCAGTAAATGAGATTCTGTTTTCTGCCATGGTTCATCATAAGATCTAAAAAAAAAACAATGCACTGTGCAAGTTTAAATTCTAAACTTAAGAGTAGAAATGGACTTGCATAATACCTATGCAGTAGAAAGTTCCACATATCTAAATGTGTAGAATCTCTCTACTTTCCTTTGTCAATTTTTTTATATAATATTTTAAAAAATTTTCAGTAGAATTTCATGTCTGTATGCAAGATATCTGTGTATTAACACCAATCAAATACCTGTAGTAGCAAAGAATGTGGTATTTACAGGCATGATCTAAAGGGCCCTGTTCTGGAGAAGTATTGCTGAACTCAGTTTGAAGGAGATAAGGGGTTAGTTAACAGTGTTTGTCCTGTTAAATCAATTGTTAAAGCGTTGATTATATTATTATTGGGATGAATATTGGTATTAGAGTTTGGCACAGTAATCAAATACTTGAGGTCGCCAACTGATTTAGCATTCTCAGGACTCAGCCTTAAGCAGATCAGATCAAAGACTGATAAGAAGAGCTGTGTATTTTTTGTGTGTGATCAACACTAATTATAAATTGAAGCTGAACAAAATTTTTTTGTAAATCATCTTTTTCTTCCTAATTTAGAAACAATTTTTTAAATTCTTTGCCTGAAGAAATGGAATCGTTGATAAGACTACAGACAATCAATCTTTCCTTTAATAGGTAAGAGAAAGAACTGACAAATCTGTGACTAACGATTATTCTATGGAAAAATTGTAGGTTTAATCAGAGAATACAACTAAAAGAGCAAACAAAAAAGGCCCTATATTTTTACTTCATTTAAATATCCAGGTTTATTTTCACTTAGTTCTACTTAGAATTTAAAGTGTTGTTGCTTTCTTAGAATTTTCACCACTGATATGTAGTAGATTTTTTGTTCCTTTTAATCATTTTAATAATTATAATTGCTATATTGGAAGCATTGCGCACAGACAAAGGTGTTTCCTGAGATTACCTGAAGATAAAGAAGTAGCATTGAAACTGAGACTTAGGAAAAATAGGCAGACATTTGCCAGATACACACGGGTAAGGCACCCCAGGTAGAGCAAGTAGCATGTGCTAAGGCACACAGATATGAGAACATGCTGTGTTTGGGGCACTTCAAGAAGTTTAATATGGCTCTAACCATAAAGTATGGAGCTAGAGGAGTGAAGGTAACAAATGAAGTTGGGCATGTAAGCAGTAAAAACCCCTCAAGAGCTTTTTATCTCAAATGAAACTTAGATTTAATTCTTTTAACACTATAAAACTACCGCTAATTATTAAGAACTAGAGGCACAGTGCATGAATTTGTGCACCAGAAGGGTCCCTCGGCCTGGCCTACAGGATTGGGCTGAAACCAGCTCTCCGACATCCCCCGAGGGGTCCCGGATTGCAAGAGGGTGCAGGCCAGGCCAAGGGACCCCACTGGTGCACGATCAGAGCTGGGGAGGGGCATGGGAGGTTGGCCAGCTGGGGAAGGATTGCGGGAGGGCTCCAGGATGTGTCTGGCCCGTCTCACTCAGTCCTGATCAGCCGGACCCCAGCAGCAAGCTAACCTACTGGTCAGAACGTCTGCCCCCTGGTGGTCAGTGCACGTCATAGTGACTGGTCGACCAGTCAACTGTCTGCCCCCTGGTGGTCAGTACATGTCATAGCGAGCAGTATTACACTTTGATTGGTTGAATGGATGACCGGACGACCGGACACTTAGCATATTAAGCCTTTATTATATAGGATAGCTAATACTTACTGGGAGCTTATTATCTTCTGACACTGGACTAAATATTTTTACGTGTATTTCTCATTTAATGCTCACAAAAGGCTGACGTAGGTTCTGTTATTATGTCCATTTAAAAAATTGAGGATATATGGGAATAGAGAGATCATACCTCAACATAATAAAAGCCATATATGACAAACCTACAGCCAACATCATACTCAATGGGCAAAAACTTAAATCATTTCGCCTAAGAACAGGAATGAGACAGGGATGCCCACTTTCACCACTCCTGTTCGACATAGTTCTGTAAGTGCTAGCCATAGCAATTAGACAAGAAGAAGAAATAAAAGGTATCCAAATTGGAAAAGAAGATGTAAAATTATCATTATTCGCAGATGACATGATACCATACATAGAAAACCCTAAAGACTCCATCAAAAAATTATTAGACTTAATAAATGAATTCGGCAATGTAGCAGGATACAAAATTAACGCCAAGAAATCTATGGCATTTTTATACACCAGTAGTGAACTTACAGAAAGAGAGACTAAAAAAACAATCCCGTTTGCCATCGTACCAAAAAAATTAAGTGATGCAGGAATAAACTGAACTAAGGAGGTAAAATACCTGTACTTGGAAAACTACAGGACATTGAAAAAAGAGATAGAGGAAGACATAAACAGATGGAAGAACATACCATGTTCATGGATTGGTAGAATCAACATCATTAAAATGTCCATACTACCCAAAGCAATCTATAGATTCAATGCACTCCCCATTAAAATACCAATGGCATATTTCACAGACCTAGAAAAAACTCTCCAAAAATTCATCTGGAATAAAAAAAAGACCCCAAATAGCTCAGCAATCCTGAGAAAGAAGAACAATGTAGGTGGGTTCTCAATACCAGATATCAAGCTGTATTACAAAAACACTGTTCTCAAAACTGCCTAGTACCAGCACAAGAACAGATATATAGATCAATGGAATAGAGAACCCAGAAATCGACCCAAACCACTATGCTCAATTAATATTTGACAAAGGAGACAAGAACATACAATGGAGTCAAGACAGTCTCTTCAGTAAATGGTGTTGAGAAATTGGACAGATACATGCAAAAAAAATGAAACTAGACCACCAACTTACACCATACACAAAAATAAACTCAAAATGGATAAAGGACTTAAACATAAGATGGGAAACCATAAAAATACTAGAGGAATCCACAGGCAGCAAAATCTCAGACAGATGCCGAAGCGGTATCTTCACCAATACAGCTCCTAGGGCAATGGAAACTAAAGAGAAAATAAACAAATGGGACTACATCAAAATAAAAAGCTGCTGTACAGCAAAATAAACCACCAACAAAACAAGAAAGCCCACTGCATGGGAGAACATATTTGCCAATGTTATCACCGATAAGGGTTTATTCTCCAGCATTTACAGAGAACTCATATAACTTAACAAAAGGAAGATAAACAATCCAATCAAAAAATGGGCAACAGACCTAAATAGATACTTTACTAAAGAGGATATAAGGCCAAGAGACATATGAAAACATGCTCAAAGTCACTAATTATCCGAGAGATGCAAATCAAAATGACAATGAGGTACCATCTCACACCTGTCAGAATGGCTATCATCAACAAATCAACAAATGACAAGTGCTGGTGAGGGTGCGGAGAAAAAGGAACCCTCATACACTGCTGGTGGGAATGCAAACTGGTATAGCCACTGTAGAGAACAGTATGGAGTTTGCTCAAAAAACTAAAAATGGAACTCCCATTTGACCCAGTGATCCCACTTCTAGGAATATATCCCAAGAAACTAGAAGCACCAATCCAAAAGGATATATGCTCCCCTATGTTCATAGCGGCACAATTTACCATAGATAAGATTTGGAACAGCCTAAATGCCCATCAGCAGATGAGAGGATTAAAAAACTGGTACATCTACACAATGGAATACTACACTACAGTAAAAAAGAAGAAATTCTTACCATTTGCATCAGCATAGATGGAACTGGAGAGCATTATGCTAAGCAGAATAAGCCAGTCACAGAAAGATAAATATCACATGATCTCACTCATTTGTGGAATACAATGAACAATATAAACTGTTGAACAAAAACAGATCCAGAGACAGAGAAGCAACGATCAGACCGTCAAACCTCAGAGGGAAGAAGGTAGAGGAGGGTGGGGGTAAGGGGGAGAGATCAACCAAAGGACTTGTATGCATGCATATAATAAGCCTAACCAATGGACTCAGACACCAGGGGGGTGAGGGCATGAGTTGGGGGGTTGAGGGGGGGGGCAATGTGGTGATAAGGACACATGTAATACCTTAATAAAAAAAATATTGAGGATTAGGAGCTAACTCACCTAACATTCACATAGATAGTAAATGATAGAGCTGGCATATGAAATCAGGTGGTTTGACTTCAGAAGTTGGGCTCTTAACAATGTCATATTGCTTTCTGTGATGAAAGTTGATTTTGGTAACAATTTAATTTAAATATTAATAGCTAACATTTACTATATTTCAGCTACTATCTGAAGGTCTTCAAATATATTCATTTAATCCTGATAATCCTATATAATAAAAGGCTAATATGCAAATTGTCCCTTCCACCAGGAGTTCGACCAGGGGGTGGGGCCAGCCTGCCAACTGTCTGTGGCCCCTCCCCCTGCCAGCCCCGCCCCTGATCTGCCCCTCCCCCCCCCGATCGGGGATGGGACCAGCCGGCCAAACTCTTGCGTCCCCTCCCCCCAGTTGGCCTGGCCTGATCCACCCCTATTGGGGTGGGCCGGCCAGACCCCACCTGTGTACAAATTCGTGCACCAGGCCTCTAGTGAGTATATAAGTTTCATACTATTATTATTCCTCATTGACATAGTGATGTTAAAATGCTGCCTGTTTAAAGTTTTGTTCTGTCTGCTCCATTATTTTTGCTTTCTCATGGGTAAGTTATACTACTGTTGTCATTATTTTAAAATGTATGCACTTCTCAGACCTATTAATTTTTATTTGTGAATTGAATTATCATTTCTCTCTTGAATTGTCTGTTATCAGTTGAATTGTCAAGTAATGTCTTTGGAGAAGTGGCAAAAATTAACCCTAACTTCTGTGTTAACAGTTGAGCCATGTCATTTTTTTTTTCCTTTAAAGTGTGCAATTATTGATTTATAGTATATTCACAGATATGGACACCATCATTACAACCAATATTTTTATTGCCTTAAGAAGAAACTCTTGTACACTTTAGCTGCCACCCTCTTATATCCCCTTCTGCCCCTTCTCAGTACTAAGCAACAATTAATCTATTTTCTGTCTTTAGATTTGCCTATTCCAGACATTTTATATAAATAGAACTATATGTGGTCTTCTGTGACTGCTTTGTTTCCCATAGCATAATGTCTTCAAGATTCATTCAAATTTTAGCATGCATTGGTAATGCATTTCTTTTTATTGCAAAGTAACATTTTTTATATGGATGTACCACATTTTATTTACCCATCAGTTGATGGATATTTGCATTGTTTTCAACTTTTTGGTTCTTATTGTTAATGATGCTATAGACATTTATGAACAAGCTTTTGAATGGACATATCTTTTCACTTCTTTTGGGTATATTCCTGGGAGTAGAATTGCTGGCTTATATGGTAAATCTGTGCTTAACTGTTGGAGGAACTGCCAGACTCTTCCAAGGTGGCAGCACCATTTACAGTCCCACCAGCATTGTATGATTTCTTCACATCCTCTGATTTCTCCCCATCTCTACCAATTCTTATTTGATTTTTTTATTTTAGCCATCTAATGTTATTTGACTTTTTAAAAAATATATTTTATTGATTTCAGAGAGGAAGGGAAAGGGACAGAGAGATAGAAGCATCAATGATGAGAGAGAATCTTAATCAGCTGCCTCCTACACACCCCCCACTGGGGATCTAGCCTGAAATCCAGGCATGTGCCCAGACCCAGAATTGAACCGTGACCTTCTGGTTCATAGGTCAATGCTCAACCACTGAGATACACTGGCTGGGCTAAAGTGGTATCTTATTGAAGTTTTGATTCACATTCCTATGATTTCTAATGATGCCAAGCATCTTTTCATGTCCTTATCGATCATCCTATATAATAAAAGCCTAATATGCTAAGTGTCTGGTTGTCCAGTCATCCGTTTAACCAATCAAAGCATAATATGCTAATGATATGCTAAGGCCGCTCAACTGATTGCTGTGACGTGCACTGACCCCCAGAGGGCAGACAGTTGACCGGTCGACCAGTCGCTATGATGTGCACTGACTACCAGGGGGCGACGCTCTGACCAGTAGGTTAACTTGCTGCTGGGGTCTGGCTGATCAGGACTGAGTGAGACGGGCCAGACACACCCTGGAGTCCTCCTGCGGTCCTTACCTGGCTGGCTAATCTCCTGTGTTCCTCCCCGGCCCTGATCGTGCACCAGTGGGGTCCCTTGGCCTGGACTACGCCCTCTCACAATCCAGGACCCCTTGGGGAATGTTGGAGAGCCGGTTTCAGCCTGATCCCACAGGCCAGGCCAAGGGACCCCACTGGTGCATGAATTTGTGTACCGGGCCTCTAGTTTGTATATATTCTTTAGAGACCTGCCTATTCAGATCCTTTCTCCAATTGTCAGTTGGGTTGTCCTTTTATTATTGAGTTGTAAGTGTTCTTTATATATTTTAGATACAAATCCCTTATTGGATATATGACTTACAATATTTTCTTCTATTTTGTGGGTTATTTTTTCATTTTCCTGATAGTGTCCTTTGAAGCACAAAGGTTTTAATTTTGGTGAGGTTGTTTATTTACCTTTTGTTGTTTGTGCTTTTGGTGTTATATCTAAGAATCCATTGTCAAATCTAAGGTCATAAAGACTTAATCCCTGTTTTCTTTAGAGTTTTATAGTCTTAGCCCTTACATTTAGGTCTTGAATCCATTTAGAGTTAATTTTTGTATATGATGAGAGGTAAGGGTACAACTTGTCTTTTTGCATGTGAGCCACGCCTTTTCATGGGTTGGTGGGAAAGAAGAAGAGGAGGGACTACTTGGAGGCAGTTTGGTTGGTCTGTACTCCTAGGTATTAACTCCCAGTCCTCTGGAAATACAGAGCTGCCTTGAGTTTACCCTTTACTATTGCATTTTTTTTTTTTTTTATATCGAGGCAGCAAAGGAAGGGCAATATAGGGAAGTGAAAGGCCACAGCTGTAAAGTTCTACAGCCCATCCTTATCTTTTCTAATCCATTTTATGAGATGCAGTTTGGCTCACACTATCCTAGCCTCTGTCCCCCAAGAGACACTCGAGGATTTTGTATTAATTGTTCTGAGAGCCATTAGTTTTCTTATCTCTTTTGTGGCATCTTCAGCCTTGCTTTGGAAGAGGAAGCTGCCAGCCTATGCTAGTTTGTCATCTTTTCAAGAACCAAAAATGCACTCATTTTTGAAACTTTAGTCAAAGCAAAATAGGAACCTTAAATTTTTACTTAATATTGGCAGTAATTCTGTTTCATAATAAAAGTGAACTAAGGAAGAATACCTACACAGAGACATTTTATGTAAAGAATCTCAGGAAGATTTCATTGTCTCCTGAATGTGAAGAGGAAAACATTGGAGAATTTACTCTAAACTTTTGTTTGATTTTATACAATAAAAAAAACTGTTCCAAATCTCTCCACTTAACATGTATTTCAAGGTTTCCAAAATTAGTTCATTTTCTTTATTTTCTGGGTAAATTTGAACATAGGACTTGAACCAATTATAAAATAACTTACACTAAAGAAAACTTTATCTCGATACGAAACTTAAGATCGTTGTTTGAAGGAATGATTTTGCCTCTGATTCCAATATATTTAGGTGTGCTGTTCATCTTTAAATAGGTTCAAAATACTACCTGAAGTTCTGTATCGCATCTCCACACTTGAAACAATTTTAATTAGTAACAATCAGGTTGGATCTGTGAACCCTGAAAAATTGAAGATAATGGAGAATCTGGTCACATTGGACCTTCAAAATAATGACCTCCTACAAATTCCACCAGAGCTTGGTAATTGTGTGAACTTAAGGTAACTACTCCATTCTACTAAGATTTTCCATTTATTTGCTTGCTTTGTTGAAGTGTCTGGGTTTTTGTTTGTTTGTTCTGTTGCGGTACTCTACCAGGAGAGTTGAAATAAAAATGTAATGTCCTGTTAAAAATAATAGGTAACAAACCCAGAATCCCAATTCTGTTTTCCAGATTTTACCAAATTTATTTTTGAGTTTTGTTTATGTGGTATTATATATGTGTAGATAAATTGATTGTTTCTAGTGATACTTTTCTCATCACTCAGTGTAACCTGAAACGAATGTGTAAAATGTCAGGGGAATAAATTTAGCTGTGCACATGGGGTTTTTCAAAATCTGAGTACAGATTATCACCATTTATTTCAAATGGTCTTCATGCTGTGGGTCATGGTCTTCCTCACTCTCTGTGTTCGCTGTCACCTTAGTCTTCAATGCTTTTACCCTGCTTTTATTAATAATCAACCTAAATATCATATTTGAAAACCTTCCTTATTCTTCAGGCAGAATTAGTCACTTCTCTAATTTTCCATCCTGCTTAGTTTAGACTCATTTATACCATTTCTTTGTCCTCCTTTAGAAAAGAGTTGTTCCAGTGCCTGGAACATAGAAAGCACCCAATAATGCTTGTTAAGTGACTATACAGGGAGTTGGAGATGTCAACAGAAAGCTAAGTAGTGAAGCAGAATATGTCAGAAGTAATATAATTATTGAAAACTGCACATGATGGTTTGACATATTTTACTTTGCTCAGGCAGCTCTGGCATCTGCTCTGGTAGCCCTTATTAGTGCATTATAGGAGGCAAGTACAGTTGATTCTCCTTACAGTTGTATTCTATAAAGTTTCTGTAAATATCAAATTAGTGAATCCTGAACTGTTACTCCTAGGGGAAGTACAAGAGGTAGGTTCTTTTGAGCCTCTGGTCATGACATTTTCATTCAGTACATTACCCCTTTTTTAATGTGTTTGTATTAAGACACCTTATTTAATATTGTTAATTTATTAACATTGAACTATGGCCAAACAGCTCTATAATACATACCTGAATGAAACTTACTTAATATGTATTTTTTCTGTAAGGCACCTGGCAGTCTTCTTTTAAGAAAACTAGAGAGTACTTTAGCACTACACTTGCAGGCCACTTTAAACAGTGAATAAGGACAAAAATGAAAAAAGATGCCACATGAAATAGACCAGGGATAGGACACTTGTTTACAGAATGAGAGCTGAAACAAGAAGGCAGTGTCACATGCTCAACTTCAGCGGAGAATGTGCCCATCCAACAACTCAAATTTTTTGCTGTTCTTTGTGTGTCAAAAAATGGCTTTCAAAGTGCCAGCTGCGTTCATTTTTGGGTTGCAAATAAGTTTTAGTGAGTAGGCAAATTAGCAAATACTGAGGATTGGCTGTAATTAACTTCTTTTTCTATAAATTAAGAAAGTCAGTCTTTAAATGAATTCCCAAGGCACATAGAAGTATTTGAAGATTTAATTTAGATCTGCTGTATATAGTGTGGTGTGATTCCTTTGACTTTTGTTTACACAAACACTCAAGTTATTGAAAATTAATATAAAAGTTTTTTTATCTCATAAGTTAAGGTATTTCATTAATTATTAAAGAAACCAATTAACAAGCCCTTAAATCTTAAATTGGAACCTCATTTCAGAACATGTAAATAGATTTTTATGTGTGTATCTTATCTGATCAAGCGGGGGAGAGGGCAGACATGTCAATGTTTCCCAGGGCGGAGGGGGATATTTTGGTTACTAGACCTTGGTATGAGTACTTGTATGCTCATTCCATACTTGTGTAAATACAGGGTGGGGCAAAAGTAGTTTTAAAGTTGTTTGTATGGAAAGTAATGCAATAATTAATAATAATAATACAGGAATAAACTGTGTTTCACGTACTCACAACTGTAAACCTACCCTGTATAATTCAACCTTTTAGTATGTGGTCATTATAAGATTGAGAAAAGGATGGGTTAAATGATGGTTCAGATGACAACTCCTCTCAATAATAGCTGTAGGATCTTGGACAAGTCTTTCTTACCTCCCTGAACTTGTATTTCCTTATCTCTAAAAGAGGAATATTAATGCGACCTACATTATAGGTTGTTAAGATAACTGAGTGAATCAATGAATTTAAATTACTTAGCAGAGGTCCTTTCATGTAAGTATTGTTAATGTTGTCTTGGTTATTGTTGTAGTTATAATTCCAACTATTTAAATGGTTAGATTTGAAAGAGACAAATAAAAAAACTACACAAATCTTATTTATAATATTATAAATGAAATTAGAAGAAAAGCTTCCCTAATGGACAGTGTTAAAGTTCTTATTTCTCTCTTTTGCTTAGAACATTACTGCTAGATGGAAATCCATTCCGTGTTCCGCGACCAGCCATATTAATGAAAGGAACAGCCGCTATTCTGGAATATTTGAGAGACCGAATTCCTACATAAATTGGAGTTGTTTTATAATCTTGGTCATGCTAATTCTTAGAATTCTTACATTGATAATGAATGTTTTTCTAAGGTGTTGTGTACATTTGTAACGGTGATAACAGTGTTCTGAGTGTTTTGCACAAGATTTATCCTACTCATTTTCATTCCATTGTAACAGAAAACAGTTTCTTCAAAAGTGAATTTTTATTTAATGAAGTTTAATATTTTTATAATGACAAAGTGTTTTTGTAGAAGTTGGTTTTTCCCCCCATTTCTGTTTTTGTTACATATCATGTGACCAATTGACTTGAGTATGACCATCCAATTTCTTTTGTTTAATATAAAATTGACTTGAATTTTATTCAATGTTGTTCTTTGACATTTAAAAATAAGACTTTATTACTGGTAGGACTTTTGTGATGTGGTTGGTTTCAATATAAGTTTTACATTAACATGCACTGTATTGTTTTTGTTTTAATCTAGTTGAAATGTCTTTAGCCTTTTCCCCATGTCTTAGGAAATCATTTTGTCATGATTTCTAATGTCACAGAAATGCTACACAAGATATAGTTATAGTTGGAGAAAATAGTAAGTGTTGTTGTAGTTACTCTCACCATTTTGAATTTAAAAGTTGACAAGGTTTTTAAAAATGATGTTTTACTATTAAGCTTCCATAAAATAATCTGGTACTTCTAGATGCAAGAAATTTAAAGAGATTGGATCTGCATATTTTTCCTTCAGAGTGTTAGCAGTTTAAAGGTACTTTTTCTTTTTTTTTTCTAAATATTGAAGAACTGATTTTATTCTATAGATATTAGAAACAGGACATTACCAATAATGTATACTGCATAGAAATCTTGAAATGTGCTTTGTTTAAATACTTACTAATCAAGTATTTGTATACATCTATTTTGTTGGTGTGTTTTAATCCATACTTGTATATTTTTTTTCCAGGGCCTTAATTTTAAAATTCGCTTGTAATCTTCATAAGATTAAACTTGTAATCAGGCAGTAATTTTCTAAAAGGGAAGTTGTGATAGGTGAACTTCATTTAATAAATATCAAATATAAACATTTTTATTTACATCAGAAATATCAGAAGTAGGCTAGGCTGATCAGTCATTATAAAACTTACCATATGATTCCATTAAGTAGCCAATCAATAGAATGTATATTAACTTACATAGATAGATGGGTGGATAGATAGGTAGGTAGGTAAGTAGGCAGATAGATAGATAGCTTTTGTATGATCGAGGCATGCTTATATGAAAAAGTCAATTGCTACTAAAGATAAATAGTACATGTTCATAATAAAAGTTACATTTTCAAATGTTAATTACAATGTTTGTGTTTTTGGTTTAAAACAAACATGCTTTTTTCATATTATAACTTTGGTTGACTAAGAAAAATCTGCTTTGACATTAAACAAAAGACACTTTACAATAAGGTGACATTTTATTATTTATACAATAAGGAGACTTTTATGTTATTCAAAACACTTTTTAAATACTGAAAAAGTTGAGTACACCAAAGCCGAAAAATGGCTCTGCTATACACTGCACAGCATTATTTTAGTCCCTGTATTTTTATCTGTACAGAAAGCATCTTCAAAATGCATTCTAATCACATTGTACACCTTTGCCAATTAGTGTCAATACATAAAATAAAACTGCAGAATACAGCTTGCATTTGCAAATTAACTGACCAAGTAATTTCACTGATTCAGTAAATTTAAAATATAGATTCATAGGACTTCTTTGCACATAAAATGAAAGCAGCTTTCAAGGTTGTTAGGTTCTCACACTGCAAAAAAAAACCCCATTAAGTACATTCACAGTCTATGTTAATAAAGTAGTAAATGTCTTCATTCAGTTTTATTTACATCAATCTGTAGTTCAACTAAAAAGTACTGTTAATTGTGGTACTGTAGTTCTTTTAACACATACAAAAATGACAATTTTTATATATAATTTAAGCTCAAAATCACAATTATCTCAAAATATTAATTACAATACAGCCATTTCAATTAAACATGTTGTGATTTATTTTTTTATAAAATGGTAAAATTTTTTACTAAAGTAAGCAATTAGTTTTGAATTGGCTAGAGTTCACCCATGTAGAAAACCTTAAATGTTAAGAGGTGTTTCCTGCCCCCTCCCACTCGAATTTGTATACAGCCACCTAGGCTAGCAAAGAGACAGAAAAGGCCCCAATTTATAAAGATTAAGCCTCTTTTGCTATACTGATGTGGCTTGTTTCTTCCATAAAAGCTTTACAAGGGGAGTGTCAATAAACTATGCAGTGAAATGCATGCATTAATATACAATATGTTTATGTAAAATGTTAGTATTTACTAGTGCATGTTAAAATGTTCACAAAGACTGCAAAAGAAGTCATAAATAAAGAAGCACTTATAAAGATCTATCAACTGCAAATTGTAAACTTGAAAACTACTTGATAATACAATGGAATTTCTGTGAAAACAAATCCCAATTCAAGGTCTTTCTCTGACTAAAGGAGCTCCAGTTACTTGGCCTTAAGATGTCACTGTTGCACTGCACATATGGTAGTGAAGTCAGTTATCAAAAATAATATGAGTCTAGAGATTGTCTTAATTTTGCTAAAGTACTGGCCTAATGTTGCATCACTGTGTAGGAATTTTTCTTAAACTTACAGAAGAGTGAAATATTTCACTACCCGAATTATATGACCTCAAATGAAAATTTGTGTATGTACATGTGTTTAGCTTATGGAAAAATACTAATATAAGGAGGTGGAATTAGTACTTACTTACATAGTAATAAAAGGATTATGCCCCCAAAATAAATAAGGTCAAAAGTAATCAATTATCAAATAGTTTAGGAATGAAAGAATATTTTTCACGGCTACATAAAAAAATTCAGACACCCTAAAACCCTTTTACTTACAATTCTTTCAATTAAAAACCTATCACTATCTTTGTTTAGAATTGCTGCTGTTAATATTTCTTCTCTGAATAGAAAGAGACCATAGTTCATATTATGGTTTACCTTTATACAACTGGGTGTGTGTTGAGGGGAGGAGGGGTACCCTTGCATGGCTATAAAATGGGAAAAATTAAAGTACTTGCAAACTACTTTTGCAAGGTTATTTGAGATGGTCTTTGAAATTTACAAATAGAATTCAATAGATTTGCCTCTGAATTTCAAATAGGAAAAAATTTATCCTTCATATGAAGACAATGTCATGTTAAGCTTCCTTTAGTCTCTTCTATACACTGAGGACAAAGAGAAACTTGATTAGCTCTTGGGACAAAAATATCTGGTTTATCTATCACTTATTTTTCTCTTCATTCCAAACAGAAAATAAGGCTTTCCAGGAAGAAAATGTAGTTGAGGATGTTAAAGGAAAATGCTCAAAATTATAAAGCAGTATTAAAACATTTATTGCATTCCATTGACACTAGGTGTCATCAAAGCTAAAACCAAATTTCCTAGAGTAAAACTTAGCATACAACATTCATTACAGCCCTGAACGGGTGCCTTTTCCACATTCAAGACCAATAAGGCTCCTCTGAGTGGAAAGACTCTACAAATATTGAAAATAAAATTTATTTCAGCACCACATTGTGAAAATAAATTACCATCCCAACAAATATGAGAACTGCTTTGTGTTCTATCTGCCTGAGAGTTTCATCTTGGTTTTCTTACAGACTTCCAAAAAATTACGTAAGATTTCCTGACTAAGAGAAGGTTCTTTAGTAGAGTGATGGGAAAGGGGAAGAGGGATGGAAAGATACAAAGAAATATAATGTGATTTCTTTTGTCCATCAAATGCTTTCCTTAATTTAGCTTTCATAAAGATTAGTTGACCTGAATACTTGGGCATTATTTAACCTCATTACCTGTGCAAAACAAATGCACAAAGAAAAACACCTATGTACGTGTGTCTCTATAGAGACACAAAACCTGAGTCACAATAAAAAGTTTTTAATATAAGAAATCTTTTCTTAATGTAGGAAAATAACCTTTAAAGGGCCAAAAATATCTTTGTACAATATAATTAGCTAACTAAAACTTCAATGTGCTTAAGTATCACATATTTTATAAGACCTAACAAAAAGGGAATAATTTACATTTGATAATTTTCTTAACTATAACTGATACCCCCATTTTTATTTCTAACATCTATGTTCATTCCCTTGAATTCATTAACTTTTCAAAAAAAAGCATATTTAAATATGAGGACTGTTTAATTTCTGATGAACAGTTTTTACTTTTATCTAAATATTGAGGACATAGGAGATTTGGGGTTGCTAGGCATATAACAATGCCAAACCAAAATAGAACTCTAAAATTCAAAATATATATTTTGAAGGAAAACATTACTTGGAAAATTATATTGTAGAGTTGGGCCAAAGTCTGTATGAAGCTATTCTCTTATGCGCAGGCTCCCTTTCTGCAGATAGTTATCTCTTAAAAAATCCCTTTTCTCTGTGCACAATTTCCTCAGCTTTCAATGGGTTTCTGACCTTTTCCATACTTGAACCCTGAATTCTCCCAACTGAATGAAGCTCCCTTGCTCACATCCAACCACCAGTTACAATGTCCTTTCTACTCCTCTACATCTTTGTTAGCTCTTCCTCATCTTCAGTAGCTGGGTTCTCTGTGATGACTCCTTGGCTTCCCCTCCTGTGCCACTTAACTACTCAGTAGGAGGAAATCTGTTTATTTGTCCACACTGTGTTATCATTGGACACTTTAAGGCTCGATTCAGGACATACTTACTCCCTGGGCTGCATCCATCCCAGATGCAATCTGGGAGTAGTTTATAGGAAAATGAGTGTGAGTTGCTGCTCCACACTGCCCCCAACTGGCCATTGTCAGCTGAGACATTGCATTGATTATGCATTTATGTCAGTTTAGTCACTGATACCTAGAAGAGGAATCCTGAACCAAAAGATTCAATCCTTGCATTTGTAAGTGAATAGTTGTACCAATAGGGATTCTGGACAGTATTTTTGAATGCTGTCTTTTGGGTCAGTGGGACTGGTTTGGGGATAGGGTGGTAAATGCACACGGTAGGGTGAGAGATTAAAGGCATTAGCCTAGTGAACTAGTCTCTTTTGCCTTTTTGTAATGACACTTGCCTGAGGATCATGAGAAGGATTCTGTATTGTGCAGAAGGCTAAAAGCAGAGTCACACTTTCTCTGCCAACAGACTAGTTACCATGGGAACCAATGCAGAAAAATGAAAATCTGACAAGAAGCTGAGGATTAAATGTGGAGAAAATTGATAGGGAGTTGGTTTCTACACGGCAATTTGAACATTTGGGATTTAAAGAACAGGACGTTCCTCATGTGACCAGACCAATGACAATGAATAAAATGATTTGCCAGTCGCTGGTCCTGGCAGCTGAGATGTGAGGGATACAGAGAGGAAGCAGTAAGCATGTAGTAGCTTGGATAAGGGGAACTCTATAAAATCCAGTTCCATTCCTGGGAAGGCTGAACACCAGTTCAAAGGGTAAATTAGCCATGTGGTCCAAAGGTTCCCCTTGAAAGGCATATCCATCTTCCCTTGATAAACCAAAGCCTGCTGTAATTCTCACCCTTCCAGGGCCAGCACACACTACTTGACAAAAGTATTGCACATCTAATATATTATTGCTTGAAACATCTTCCTAAGTATTAAAACAAAAAATACCACTTCTAAATCTGCAGCCATCCCCTTCCCCAACAAGGCAGCTATTGCAGTGACCTAGAATTTAGTTTTTCATTAAGGAAATAATCCCACTTCACCGGATACAAGTCCTCCCTGCGGACACCCCTCTGTCATTCTAACAAACCAGACTCCAGGATTCTAGGACAATCTATAACAAGGGCTTGGTTTCAGCCCAGTCTGAGAAAGTCGACCTACGTTATGCATTGTACTTTCAGAGGCTCAGGGGAGACCACACATCTGTCCTGTCCCCTAAGTTTCCCCAAAAGCTGTTTTCTGAGATCCTATGATTAATGCCTCATTCCTATGACTTTAGCCTTTGGTCCACATTGAAATGCAATTGCCCTGAGGAGATAAGGGAAGGTCACACTATAGATGACCTGCTTTGACCCTTCCTAGAGATCTAATTTTCAAGTAGTAGTGATACCCTTCACCCGACCCACCCTCCCAACACACAAAAATTAAAGACTAGAAACAACAGCACCCAGGAAGTAGGAGGCAAGCCATTGTTAGAGAGTTGTCTTTAGGATACAGCTAACTATACATGGTCTAAATAAAACTTGCCCTTAGTGCAGTGCTAGGTTCACTGGACACAGGTTTCACCACACATGCTCATTTCTAGCTCACTAATGATAGGCTGTTCTATCTGTCAGAGTTCCTTTGACCATCTCAACAACGAGTTCTTGAAATGCCCAAAGCCCATGAATTTCTGTTTTCCCAAGAGAGCTTACAGAGTTCTAAAATCCAATAAAGTCTGAATTTTCTCCCACTTGCAGAGTTTGAAGGCAAACTTGATAATAAAAAGAGATCTGAGTACGGTGATTTTGCTTATGCTAAAATAATTTCATCAGGATTCCAGTGAATTTCAGAATTTGAGACTTCTAGGGCAGGTGTTTGCAGGTAGGAAGCATGAGGATAACCTGATGCAGGACTTGTCTTGAAAGCTACACAAAGCATGGTGTTACTCTAACAGGTAAGCAGATCTCTTTCTGAGATAGGCAAATAGACTCTAAGAGGGTCTTCACAAACCGCTCTACCTTTGGAGTTGACAGGATAAGTAAGAGAGTGCCTTTGTTCATTTCTGATATGGTCTCTAAAATCAGGCAGCAGAGGCTTGGAAGACTTTCTGGTCCAGGTTAAATGAAGATTTCTGTGGCTTGGTACTGGTTCTCTCACTGGTAAATCACTCATTGGACTTGCTTGAGCTCCTCCAGGCTGAAAGGCCACCTGACACTACTGTATTTAATAGTTTTACCACATTGTTCATTCTTCAGACAAGAAGATAAAAACAGGTTATAATAAAGCACATAACGTCCTGAGAATTTAAATTTGATTCCAAATTTTTTAACCAACTTGACTTTTCTCCTTATTTTCTTTGAGGTTGTATAAATGATTCCCTGCTATATGTTCCTTAAATGGTTACTGACTTTTATGTATTTTTTCATAGTTTTCTTTAGTTTATCATACAGGTGAGTATATAGTCTGCAAAAGAACCAATCTTGCCAATATTAGGACATGCATTGCTTTCAACCACAAGTATTTGAAATAAAAAAAGCTGACTTATCTGTAAAAAGATTGTGTCTATCTCGTGGGCATCTGATGAATAAGTCTGCAGATCGAATGGACAGCGTGATGACTGTGGTTAATAACATTGTTTTGAACACTGGAAATTTGCCAAAAGAATAGATTTCAGATGTTCGCTCTCAAAACACACACACACACACACACACACACACACACACACACACACACACACGACAAACCTGTGAGGAGATGAGACATTAACTAGCTTGACTATAATAATCATTTTACTATGTCTATGTATACTTTAAATATATGCAATTTTTTAAAATTAAAAACACACACACACCCAAAACAAGAAAACAAAGGCATCACACTCCATGGCTTATATTTCTGGATTAAGATGATGTGTTAAATAAGCAAATAGTTCAATTTAATTCTGAAAAAAAATGATGGCTTTTTAATGTTGGCCATTGAATAAATGTACATAGATAGTGGGTGTTTTTCAACCTTTCACCCTTTATCTCCAGCAATATGACCAGAGTAGTACTCTAAGGTCAGGAGCCCTGTGATTAAGTATTTAAGAAGCACAATCTCATGTTCAAATGTAAGCATGCTACACAATCTGCTACATATAGTTTTAATAAACTCACACTTTCAAAGTTAATGCACAAAGACACTAAATTGCTCCAAGGTACAACCTACCACTTCATCACCAAATGGCAGCCAATTTTCCAGACCACGGTTGAACTCATATAATTTTGAATCCACTATTTAGGAAATCCTCAATTTTAATCTCTAAGAGCAAACACAATCCCTGGATTTGTTGGCTATAAAAACCTATCTGCCATTTCTTTTGCCAATGTTATCTCTGAGGAGACTCTTCCGTCAGAATAACTTGTGGGAATTTAGATGGCTGCCAGTTCTTAGTGCTTAGCTACATTGCCAGGGCAGCTCAAATCCTCAGCTTTGGAGGCCCTTCGAGGAAGGTCTGGGGGCTAGATCACAAGCTATTCCAGCTGTCCATCTGACTGACACGGCTGAGACTTGTCTGTATGTTCTGGGCACTCTTTCGTTTTTTACTTCCTAGGAAATTTTGTCATAGGTGCTGTTCAAGTTGCACTTCTTACTAAATTCTAATGGATCCTATTCTGTTCTTAAAACACGAAGCATCCCCCGAATGGTGGGGTGTTTGCTAACAGGGGAGAGTGCCACCTTTTCCTTGCATGTATGTGCATGATGAGTATTTAGAACATGCAAACGCACCAGAACCATGCACATTTTTCTTAGATGTTTAAAACAAATACGAATTGTTTTAAAGCAGAGATTTTAAGAGAAACTGTGTTCAAGTGGAAGAGTAGCCTTTGTCATGCAGCCTCAGTGCTCTCCCTCTGGGAGGGAGGAGTTGCCCTTGACTCCTGCCACCTCTCTGACTTTGACTCCGAAGAGGCAACCACTTGGAAGGACAAAGTCCAATTTCAGTGGCAAGTGAGAACTTAACTAACGAAGTGACTATGGCTCCCTGATATGGTTCATTCAAGATGAGACTGCAGTTATTTACATTCTCACTGTCTAGAAAAGAACACATATGAGAAATAAGAGCCTACCTTCCTAAGGGAATAGAAAAGATTCCTCATCCACATCGTAAAACAATAAAGCTGAAAGGAAGCACTTGCCGTTTTATTAGACTGGGAGAGAAAGTGATACGCTTCTGTTCTCTATTCTTCTCTCCTATTTTGTATCTGCACAGTAGCATTTATTAGACTTCTTATGTGTCTATCCCCCTATGAGACTGTGTTTCTTAAGGGGAGAAACCATGGCTTTTTATATTTATATTTCTAACTGCCCTCAAAATCCTTTGTTCATTAACATTTGTTGATTAAATAGCATGTACAGCAAGAAAAATAAATGAATTGTTCTAGTCACTGATATATGTGTTTTTAAGAATAAACACATAGATGGCTAGAAGGCAAATCTTAGGATGATGCAGAGGAAGACTTAGGAGAGAATTAGTTAAATACCTCTTTGGATAGTTGGGTCTGTCCAAACTTACATACAACAATGAATACTCTATGAGTATGTATCGTTGTGGAGGTGTAGGTGAACATGCTGGAGATATTATGGAAAGTTAAAAAAAAAAAGAAGAAAAGCTCAGCTGGCGTGGCTCAGTGGTTGAGGGTCAACCTATGAACCAGGAGGTCATGGTTCCATTCCTGGTCAGGGCACATGCCTGGGATGCAGCCTTGATTCCCGGTTGGGGGGCATATAGGAGGAAGCTGGCCAATGATTTTCTCTCATCATTGATGTTTCTATCTCACTTTCCCTCTCCCTTCCTCTCTCTGAAATCAACAACAATATATTTTTAAAAAGAAAAGAAGACATTGTCCCTTACCTTTGAGTAGTTTGTGAAGATTTATGTCTCTAGGCCACATTACTAATGATTATTTTTGGTAAATATGTGAAACATAAAAAACAAGTTCCCGAGTGTGTGTGTGTGTGTGTGTGTGTGTGTATGAGAGAGAGACAGAGAGAGAGAGAGAGAGAGAGAGAGAGAGCAAGAGAGAGAGCACATTGAGTTAGAATTTCTCTAGGAAATGGTCATAAATATAGATCTTGATAGCAACGTTCATGGTTTTATAAACTATGTATCACAAGCAAAAAAATAAAATAAACAACATATCAGAATGATGACTTGCTAGAGAATCTGTTTGATCATAATGAGACTGTGATTCTTAACAAGTACAAAACACTTATTGTTAAGTTGAACGACACCACAAGGATGGCTGAAGAGTTATGTTCAAAGACTGGTTATCAAAGATGGATAGTTTAAAACAAACATAAGGAAAACAAGTATTATAAGTCAGGAACAGTTTGTATAATGATAATGTAGATGAAAAATCAAATTTGGAGATCATACACGCCCAGTACCTACTACCTCTTCTTTTCCAGGTGCATTCTGGCTAATAGGCACCAAGGAAAGTAAGTGGAAGAAACCAAGATGGTGGCATAGGTAAACACCTAAACTGCTGCCATGCACAACAATATCAAAACTACAACTAAAAGACAAAACGGACACCAACCAGAACCACAGGAAAGCTGGCTGAGTGGAAATTCTACAACTAGAAGAAAAGAGGAAAGCACATTGAGACTCAGAGGAGCCACAAAAGGCTGAGGTACGGAGACTCGAATGTGGAGAGGATGGGCGGCTGTGTGCACGGGTGGCTGAGTGCGTGGCTGGCTTTCTAAAGTGGGAGGGAGAAGGAAGCTCCCGACTGCACTGTACTCCAGTCCCCGGGCGAGACACTGGGAAACCAGACTCATTCGGGGGGAACCTGGACTGTCAGAAAAGAGAAAGCACACGGAGACTCGGGAGCTGCAGAAGGCAGAAGTCCGGAGGCGTGCGCACGCCACGTGCAGAGAGGACTGACTGCTGAAGGCACGGGAGGCTGAGTGCGTGGCTGGCTTTCTAAAGCGGGAGGGAGACTAAAGCTCCCGACTGGGCTGAACTCCAGTTCTGGGCAAGTTTCTGGGAACCCCGACTCATTCGGGGAGAAACTGGAGAAACTCAAGTGCGGCTTTCTCTCAGAGGTGCTTGCAGCGATTACTGAGGGACACTGAGACCCAGGGGCCTCATAGGGCAGGGCTGACAGGAAGCCAAGGCTGTCTGCTCTGCCCTGAAACTCCGCTCCATCCAACCTGAGCACAGAGGCTTTTGCAATTTTGCAAGTCTTGTCTCATAAGAGTGTCTCCAGCACAGAAGTTCTCCCATCATAGACACAACTGATCCTCACAGCCAATTGGCCTGGAGGTCAGTTCCTCCCAATGATACCAACAACAATCAAGACTTAACTACAACAAGGCAGAGCACACAGTCCACAAAGGGGTGCACCAAGAGTGTCCACCTCAGGTAACTGGGGAGGCTGAGCCACTGTGCCCTAGAGGACACCTACCACACAAAGCTACTCTACCAACTCAGGGAAGCAGCGAAAATGCAGAGACAAAGAAACAGATCACAAATGAAAGAAATGGAGGAATACAAACTACTGGATATAGAGTTCAAAACCACGGTTATAAGGTTTTTCAAGAATTTCCTAGAAAAGGCCGACAAATTTAGCGAGACCCTCGAGGATATGAAAAAGGACCAACTAGAAATTAAACATACACTGACTGAAATAAAAAATATTATACAGAGACCTAACAGCAGACTAAAGGACCGCAAGAATCAAGTCAAAGAGTTGAAATACAAAGAAACAAAAACCTCTCAGCCAGAAAAGCAAAAAGAAAAAAAGAATCCAAAAATATGAAGATAGTGTAAGGAGCCTCTGGGACAACCTCAAGCATACCAACATCCAAATTATAAGGGTGCCAGAAGAAGAGAGAGAGCAAGATACTGAAAACCTATTTGAAGAAATAATGACAGAGAACTCCCCCTACTTGGTGAAAGAAATAGACTTACAAGTCCAGGAAGCACACAGAACCCCAAACAAAAGGAATCCAAAGAGGACCATACCAAGACACATCATAATTAAAATGCCAAGGGCAAAAGACAAAGAGAGAATATTAAAAGCAGCAAGAGAAAAACAGTTAATTATCTACAAGGGAGCACCCATACGACTGTCAGCTGATTTCTCAACAGAAACTATGCAGGCCAGATGGGAGTGGCAAGAAATATTCAAAGTGATGAATAGCAAGAACCTACAACCAAGATTACTCTCTACCCAGCAAAGCTATCATTCAGAATTGAAGGTCAGATAAAGAGCTTCACAGATAAGAAAAAGCTAAAGGAGTTCATCACCACCAAACCTGTATTATATGAAATGCTGAAAGGTATTCTTTAAGAAGAGGAAGAAGAAGAAAAAGGTAAAGATAAAAATTATGAACAACAAATACATGTCTATCAACAAGTGAATCTAAAAATCAAGTGAATAAAAAATCTGATGAACAGAATAAACTGGTGAATATAATAGAATCAGGGGCATAGAAAGTGAGTGGACTGACAATTCTCGGGGGGAAAGGGGTATGGGAGGTGCGGGAAGAGACTGAACAAAAAGTGTACACCTATGGATGAGGACAGTGTGGGGGAGGTAAGGGCAGAGGGAGGGTTGGGAACCGGGTGGAGGGGAGCTATGGGGGGAAAAAAGAGGAACAATTGTAATAATCTGAACAATAAAGATTTATTAAATTAAAAAAATATTTAAAAAAAAGAAAGTAAGTGGAGTCTCGAGTATGACTGTCACTCACTTCCTACTTTGCAGGGAGGTGACACGTGCACAATCAGTATCCTGGTGGGAGTGGGGAGGAGTGCAAAGAGTGCTTCAAAGAGCTCCAGGCATTTTAAGTAACAGTTTCTCACTACTTGCTTTTCTTCCCTCAGCTGCTGAGGGCCCCACTCTCCCACCCAACGCTGGTGATCTTCCTTTGTTGTACCTAAAAGCAGAGCTTCCCAACCTCTGCATTATGGCACAGGGAGAAAATGATCATATTTGTTCTGCATATTGGGGTACAGGCGGGTAAAACAGAGAAGGCCTCTCCAGGCCCCAAGTGAAAGCAATAAGCCACCAGCCCCCATGCTCTTAGGGAATCAATAGCTCAGCACTTAGGGGACCTATGCTAGCGGCTGGGTAGGAAGTACTGTCCTATGGATTGCTCCCAGGAACACAAAATTAACATTCTCTCTATATTACAAAAAAAAATTAAAAAAATACTTTAGGTAATAGTTGACACCAAAAATCTAGAGATGCCACCCGCAGCAACAAAACAAAAACAAAATGGGAGTATAGAAATAGTTTTCAAGCCAGTTTTTTCATCAGTATCAGTACAAATTCTTCCTAATTTCCCTTCTAATGCTTAGTTCCAGGTTCTACAGTGAAACCTATGAGGGAAAGCTAATGGAAGTTTGAGAAGGGATGCAAAAAAAGATGAAACAGGAAACAAGGCAAATGAAAGCGCCAAGAGCTGTGTTCAAAAGAATGGAACAGCGGTGGCCCCCTGCTGCACCCGCTTTAAAACGTGTGGCCACATTGTTTACAATTTCGATTTGTTCACTCTGCTGAGAGAAATAAGCCGGTCACAGAAAGGTAAGTGTCACATGATCTCATATGTGGAATCTAAACGAACAAAACGAACTGGTGAACAAAATAGATCCAGAGACACAGAAGCATGGAACAGACTGGAATCTCAGCGGGGAGGTGGGGGTGTGAGTGGGTGGGGAGAGATTAACTGGGGAATTTATATGCATAACCCATGGGCACAGACAATAGTGTGGTGAAGACCTGGGAGGGGTGGGTGCAGGGTGGAGGGTGTCAATGGGGGAGAAAAGGGAAACATCTGAAATACTTTTAACAATAAATTAAAAAAAAATTTTTTTGTTCAGGAGGCATTTATCTCCCTTGAAAAGAGAGGCAGTGCACTTGTTAGGCAAACCCAAGACTGTGCACTAACATCGTCAGTTTGAGGTCATAAAGACGTTAGAAAACAACCACCAAAGAAGGCTGAACTGATTTTGCTAAGAAAGCCCACACTGTGCTCGTGGCTGGGGATCAGGTGGCCTGAAGGATCTGCTTCCTCTGGAGGAAAAGGCCAGAGGATTTCAATAGTTTCTCCAAGACTTGGGGAAAGAACACCTTGTTCTCTCTGCTTTTGCTTGGGGTTGGAAGAAAAAAAGATTAAGTGGTTGGCAGAGAAGCACCAGAAACCTTCAGATAAGTAGGGCTTTGATGGAATCTGCAAAGGCGAGGCCCAAACAAGGGTGCTGGCTAAAGGAAGCCGTGAGGGTGAGGATATAATGAGCTTAGAAGAAGTAAACAGAAACGTTCGGCTTTTAAATGAATAACCCAGTTATTAGTGGCCCGGAAGTTCCAAATATCTAAGAATCAAAACAGCTTGAGGACACGTCACCAAAGCTGCCAGAGGCTCTGTGCCTCCCTCGCCCAGGCGTCCTGACTGAGAAGGGGCTGCAAACTGCCCCTTGAATCTGATGATCACTTTATGGCATATACTGTATTTTGAAGTACATTCCCTTGTACTTTATAGTAAGGTAAAATCTGATGATAATATTGTGGTACTTTCTTGTACACATATATAAAATGAAAAATTAGTAGTTTATACTGGATGCCTAGTTACTGCCAGAGATCACCTGGAAATAAAGCTATACAGACATTTTCAGATTGGACTAGTTTTAGAATATTAGGAAGGCTTTGCTAGGCAAACTTAACTCCCGATGTTTAAATTTTGGAGAGCTCATTTAAAAAATATATTTTAAATAAGTTGAAGCAAATATCTTATTTTGGAATGAACATATGTGAAGGAAGCTTAGTTAAAACAGTGGCAGATAGGCCCAAAATATTTGGAAAGCACAAGAATGTTGGAGAACTATTAAATTGGCAGGTGTGATAATTAAACTGAACAATTAGGAACAAACTTTAAAGCACATATTCACCTGACTAGGCTTAGAGAGAGAGCAGATTCTTTCTATGATTGAGTTCTGGGAGTGGTTGATACACACCTGAGAGATTTAATAAAAAAAATATAGAAACTGCTGCCAGGCCAGTGTGGCTCAGTGGTTGAGCATCGACCTATGAACTGGAGGTCACAATTTGATTCCACGTCAGGGCACATGCCTGCGTGCGGGCTCCATCCCTGATGTGGGGCATGCAGGAGGCGGCCGATCAATGATTCTCTCTCATCATTGATATTTCTACCTCTCTCTTCCTCTCTGAAATCAATAAAAATATATTTTAAAACAAAATAAAAAATCTCTCTCATCATTGATGTTTATCTCTCTCCCTCTCTGAAATTAAAAAAAAAACACCACACCTGCTTAAAGTAAGCTAACAGCTCTTAAATATTTCTGCTTATGGTGTTTAAATTTAGAGCATTGTTTCAAATTAATTCTCTCATGAGAATATGGAAAGGGGTGTTAATATATTTCTTAACAGCTACATTAGTACAACAGGTATAAAAATAGACTGTCCAGAGTGTGGTCAACCTAGCTAGAGAATTGCCAAGACTCGGATATAAAATATAGCTATAAGGTCGCCATCTAGTGGCGCCTCTTCCTAACTGCGGACATCTTCCTAAAAAGTATGTGAGTCTGTCCAACTCTACAAGAAGACTGTATTTGTTGGACTTGAACCCAGTAATTTAAACAGGGGGTCTTATTGGGATAAGACATATGGTTTGTTGCTTTATAAGAGTGTTTTAGTGAGGGGGAATGATAGCATCTTCTCTGGAGGTATTTAAAAATAGCATTAATTCTTCCCTGAAGGTAGACAGATGAATCAGATCCCCTCAAGGTCCTTTTCTGTCTTATGGTAGAACCATGATTTTTCTCATTTCCCCACAGAACTTTTATCCATACTGTACTGTTTTTTTAAATATATTTTTTATTGATTTCAGAGAGGAAGGGAGAGGGAGAGTCTGATTTCCCTCTGTTCCACTTTATCTGTCTTTTATGTTCTTTCTGATGGCTTTCTCATTCTTACTCCATTAATTACTTATTACCTTCTCTCCTTCCTCCAGTCCTCATGTCTATTACTCATGATCCTAAAATATCTACATATATAAAAGGCTAAGCAACTGTCCAACCATCTGACCATCTGACCGGCCGGTAGGTATGATGCACACTGACCACTAGGGGGCAGATGCTCAACACAGGAGCTGCCGAGCTGCAGTGACTTGGCAGCAGTGGTTTTCGGGTGATGCACCCCAGAACCAGAGAGGAGGGAGTCTGATTCCTCGCGGGGCTGTGCAATTCCACCTTTGGCCATGGGTTATGTTGTTGCTGGGGTACTGTGAGCCCCGAATCTGGTTTACTGCTGAGCTGTGGTGACTGCAGATGCCCTTCGAGGCATGGCGCTGCCCCAGGTGTGGCCAGCCGGGGCGAGACCTTGGGAGGTTGGCTCCAGGGCGTGTCTGTCCTGTCTCGCCCAGTTCTGCCCCACGGGCCACCTTCTAATTAGTTTCCTTTCAATGTGCACGAATCTGTGCACTGGGCCACTAGTTCTTAAAAAAATTAAAAGTACTCTTAACAACAAAAAAAGAAAAAAAGTACTCTTACTATTCTAAAATACTTTGCCCACTTACTACACTAAAATAATGTTTCCCTTTCAATTAATATTTTACTTTTCATTTTCACTTCATTTCTGTTCAAACAGACATTGACATTCTTTTCCTCATAGAGACACTGGGCTATAGGACCAAAGTGTAGGCCTCTGGAGAGCAATAGGCACCATAACTGTAAAAGAAAATGATAATGGAAGTTTCATGAAAAAAAGCCAAAATGACAGTCTCTTCATACAAAGAAATTAAAAGGCAGAAGCAGATGAAGCAATTTGTATTATTGGTATAAGCAAAATAGCATATGAAAAGTAGATTTGTTGGGGAACATTCATTCACATCTGTAATCAACTTGCTATGAAACATGAATAGAAAAATATGGGAAATATTTTTGAGAGAATGCTAAGGAAGAAATGCTTTACCTGCAAGAAAAGCAAGAGCCTATGTGGTAATATAGGAAGTGAGATTAGGAGCTTACCAACCTAGGGCTCTCCCCACTTAGACATTTTTTTTTCTTTTCAAGGATTCCTTCCCCCCCACCCCCGCCCACCCCCTTACAAGGGAGGTATCTAATTAAGCCAATGCTCATGGCAGTATAAGTAGTGTTCTTTCAACTTGGAAATCAACAGGCCAGATTCTGACCTCTATAAAAGTTTGGGAGGGGGCATGTGGTTTTTATCAAGCTAACCCAGATTTTTCATGGTTTATCTAAATAGTTAATCATTTTAATTCTATAGCTTTTGCAGTGGCCTGAGAATTTTGGCTGGAGTATATAACAGTTTCACTTTAGGGATGCAGGAGGTGGAATCTGTCCATGAAAGGATGCCAAAATGCAATGTGTAAACATTGTCATGCTGAACTATGGCCAAAGGCCTGTGCTCAGATTTTTCATTTTTTTAGAACAGGCAGCACAAAGCAGCAGCTGTATTCATTTTAGAGCTAAAATAGGATTGGGGACTCCCTCTTCCCAACTACCTTTCCCTATCCCTATCCCTATATCCCTATCCCTATCCCTATCCCTATCCCTGTCCCTGTCCCTATCCCTATCCATATCCCTATCCCTACTCCTTTACTGTTCCCCACACCTCCAAATTTTAAACAATAGCCTGGGTAAAGGAATCTACCAAGTCACAAAGTACAGGTAGAAGAACATTAAAAATGAGTCTCAAACCAGATCAAACCATCTACTTGTGTTTCCTGAGTTCCCAGAGTCACTTCACCTGTCTAGACCTTGGGCCTCTGGTGAAATGAGGGAGCAGGGCTGGTTATTTCGAAGACCCTGGCAAGACAAAAACCGTGGCTCTGTCAGTTCAACCTCACATGTTCTTTTCTCTGCTGACATATAGATACATGACTTCTTCTAAGAAGAGAAATAAAACCCAAGCAAATCAGAAGGATAGATATGATGTACTTCAATTAAATGAATGAAAGACACTTATTAAAATTTTTGGGTAGTGTTAAGGTCCTTTGGACACATTAAAGGGAAATGAAACACAACAGCTGAAACTTAGCACAAAGATCCTAACAGGTCCTTAATCTTAATTGGACGGAAGTTCTCTTTCTTAGTTTCATGGTGGTGATGTTCACGCTGGACCCTGAAGGATGCATCTAGTTTTGATAATTTATAGTGGGAAGGGGGAAAGGAAGACATTCCAGTAGGGGACCTGCATGGGCAAAGGCTGAGGTTGAAAACCCCAGGGAGTACTCAGGGGAAGGTAAGGATTTCCAGGTCTCTAAAACAGAGTGTGCATAGAGTGAAGGAAAAAACAACACCCAAGCAATTCCTGTGTTCAGAGGATCAGACTTTCCTTGGAAGAAGAAATAGAGGTCTATGATATATGGATATGGGAGACCAACCTCATGCCAACAGTATTTTCATGGGATGGGCTGAACAGCATGCAGTGAAAATGTTCTTCACCCCACTGAAAGAAGTGAAGCAAATGAACATGAAATGCAACTGCCTCAGTGACTATTCAACTCATTCATCTCTGAGTACGTCATTCTAATATTGGATCTTCTGGACTCCCATGCGCCCTGATAGTCTACAAGAAGCCTCGGTCATAGGAGAAACCCTATAGGAACCCTCAGTATAGACGAATCCCTCCAGTCAAACACCCCAGGCCTTTTAAAGTGCTGACTTCTATCTCTTTTCCCTATCATGTCAGGGGCATAAAGACACGGTGCTAGGCCATGGCAAGGGACATCTTCATTATATTCTCTTTCCTTTATGACAAACTGACAAAATTCTCTTCCAGAGATTCAAGGGAGTCTGGCTGCTATTTACCTCGCCCAGTAGAAGTATCCACTAGCCTACCAGATGTTGCCCAAATCCCAGCAAACAATCATAATGGCCTCCCAAAGGCCGTAAGACCCAGTAGGGAGACTTATCTGTACCTTCAAATGGAACAACCATGCTCTACCCAAAAAGAGATTTGATTAAAGAGGCTGCTTCCTTTTGCAACACATGAGTGGGGGGCTGGGACAAAGGGACTCACCACATGTCTTGTACCATCTTTGATCCGGAAATTCTCTCATCTTTCCACTTGATTATGAGGTTCTGAGCAGAGGAGACCATGTAATATCCCTTGAAGTGCCTGGTATATAGTTGATGCTCAACAAATATTTATGAACTTCGCATTTAATGTTTTTGTTATGTTCTTCAATAAAATATCCCCAGATGTTTTGAATTTATGAATGACATACCTTAGGCAATTGCTTTCCTGTGGAGGAAATATGCAGTTGCTGATGAAAGTAAAAGTCTCTGTACTAAGATATGTTTCTCTAGGAATAGAGATGCCTGTTTGTAGGCTGCTTACTCATCACGTTATTGTAAAGAAGGAAAAAACTGGCACAGATAATATAATTACATATAATACAACTGACAGTTTTAAGAAAAAAATGCACTTTCAAAACTAGAGAAAGATTGGTTGATTCATTTAATTTTTCCCCTTAATACCCATTCCTACATACACTGAAAATGATGCTAGCTTAAGGAATGTTTTTTTAGGAGAGGAAAAAATTATGCTAGGTTTGAAAATCACACCTATGGAAATTTGATCCATGGTTTTGTCTTTGGGTCAGGCTTACATTGGTTCCAATCCCAGACTCATTAGGGTCACAGGATTTCAGTACTTTCTACATAAACATTGCACAGATTTTAGAACCTTCCACTGTTTGAGGTGCTTCTATTAACAAAATCAGGCCAAAAAAACCCCCCAAACAAAACAAAACAAACACCATACGTGTTTTGCAGGCAGGATCATGTGGAGAAGTACTGGTGCAACTGATCCTTCTCATCAGTGCCCGCCTTGCAGCCCAGTTAGTGACCACTGGGTTTTCACAGCGTGAGCTGACTGTCTGACAGCCTAATCCAACTGGGCAACCACCAGGTGACGTGAATGCTTCTAAAGATGGAACCAGTGAATTATTTCCCCTCTCTTAATTCCCATACAACTGCTCTCATGTAGTTAAAAGCCTAGGGATTCAATATTCCTCGATTGTAATTTATTCTTTTTTTAACCAAATCTTAGAGTGGACTTTTCCCTTCATTTATCAGAAATCTCTGAATCCTCCAAAGTAGAAGTTGTGCAATGTATATCCTCAACCAGGAAAGTTTTCCCAAGCCATTCTGTTGGAGACAGTGTCCATGTGCAGCAAGAATGGAACCTGTCCCAATACCAATCAGGCAGGAGGAGACTAAGAGAAGGTCTTTGGGAAGGTAACCGGCAACATTTTAAAACCGGAAGTGGAAACAAAGTTCTATTAAGGCGTTGCCACCCTCACCCTTGTGCACAAGCTTTGTTTGCAGTTGTCAGAGACATGACACGAGGTCTGCCTTGGTTAATGGTCCTATTCCAGGTTCCGGGATCACCCAAGAACGTTTTTCCCAAACTGGAAGCTGGAACCATCATCAGCTGATACTTAAGGGTCTCCGAACAGGTGGGACTCTAAGGGGGCCTCTTATCCTGTGTCCGCAGGATGGAAGCAGCCACTCACGGCCTGTGGAACATCACCGGACTTGGAGGGATGATCTACAGCACCACTAGCAGCAATGAAGAGAGGTCAGTTTTACACACGAGAAACAGAAATGACCCAGAAGGTTCAGCATATAACTAGAGAACTTGGCTGCATCTGCCTTACTTTTGTATAGTGGGGTGTTCTGGAAAATACATTCTCTGAATAGTTTAGATCAAATGGAGCTCCAAGGATGCATAGGAGAGCCGACACCTAGGATCTTCTATAATATGAACCCACATGCTTCCAGTAGTGCCTATTTTCCCACACCCGTTCTCTGTCTTCTTGCTATGACGTATACTTGGGGGATGGTCTTGCTGAGGTTGGGGAAATATTCTGGGCCAACCCAGGTTGCTTTTCTTAATAAAAGGCAGTTATATTGCAAAGGAGAAAAGTACATGCCCGTGATCTTAAATATGAAGATTTCCCTCTAATTCTTGAATGATCAGATAACTAGAACCATCAAACACATCACCAACCCAGTGTTTGAACATTTTATTGAGCCTCAGAGAGATCTGGCATTTCTGCGATTGAAACTCTACTGGAATCTCAACCCTGCTTTTCTTGATGCTAGTAAAGGACCCATCTTCTTAACTTACTAGATTTAATTACCTGCATAACTTTTACTGACCCAGTGTTTCAATAAACCTGCTGTTTGGTCAGTATATCAGGAATCAGTGAAACAGGTTTTCTGAATGAAAATGCCAAAGAAAGACCCTTAGGGTGTAGTCCTATCCTAACATGGCTTTTTATCTGGTGATGCTGTACTGTCGCCTCAGGATGAGTTTATTCATCGGAATAGATATCTTGATCTGTGTGCCAATGAGGGCAGATATTGACTGAAGACAGCATTAACAGCCAATGGACAGACGAGTTGGCAAACGCTATGTTTTTTAAAGCTTTATATTGCAGTGGGGACACTAAATACATTTTATCGTTAGAAGTAAAATGTTTTCCTGGCTTCCCTCATCAATTGTTTTGGTCAATTCAGGTACTTTTCACTTAATATTTGAATATATGAATCTAATTTCTGACAGTGCCCTTGGCGGTCCCGGATCTGTCTCTGCTTCAACAGTGGATGGAACAGACCCAGGGACGCCCCTTCTTCCAGACTCAGGCCACTCTCCAGCCCTCTTATCCAGTCACCACCTTCAGAACCACCTCCGGGACCAGCCAACACACCTTAACTCTTATTATATTTAAAAAAATTAAAAATAAAAGAAAGCTACTCTAATTGGTCAGAGATCTGAGGTTCACCAGCCACATTTTTTTTAAGCCTCTAAAATTCAAAATTATTTCTCTGAGATTCAATAAGAGTTAAGGTGTGTTGGCTGGTCCCGGAGGTGGTTCTGAAGGTGGTGACTGGATAAGAGGGCTGGAGAGTGGCCTGAGCTCCCAAATTTGTCAGAATTATTTTACCGAGGTGGAGGCTGCGGTCACCGGCCTGGCCAACCTGCCTCTGCGGGCCTCCCACACCCACCTCTCTCTGGGCTTCTATTTTGACCCTGACAATGTGGCTCTCGAGGGCGGGGGCCACTTCTTCCGCGAGTTGGGGAGAAGAAGTGCGAGGGCGCTGAGCATCTTTTAAAGATGCAAAACAAGCGCCACGGCCACATTCTCTTCCAGGATGGGCTGGAGCCTTCCCAAGGTGAGTGGGGTGGGACTCAGGATGCCATGGAAGCCTCCCTGGCCTTGGAGAGGAACCTGAACCAGGCCCTTGTGGAGCTGCAGGCCCTGGGTTCCACCCGCACAGACCTTAATCTCTGTGACTTCCGGGAGAGCCACTTCCTGGATGAGGAGGTGAAACTCATCAAGATGGGCAAGCCCTGGCCAGTTTGGCTCAGTGGATGGCCCATTGGCCTGCGGACTGCAGGGTTCCAGGTTCGATTCCTAGTCAGGGCACATGCCTGGGTTGTGGGCTTGATCCCCAGTAGGGAGTGAACAGGAGGCAGCGGATGGATGACTCTCTCATCACTGATGTTTCTATCTCTCTCTCCCTCTCCTTTCCTCTCTGAAATCAATAAAATACATACATACAATACATGCATAAAATACATCCACAGGCTGGCTGGCCCCCAGGCTGGGCTGGGCGAGTATCTCTTCGAAAGGCTCACCCTCAAGTATGACTAGGAGCCTTTGGAGCCCAGCGGCCTTTGAGGGGTCCCTCTGCATCCCTCTGGTGTCTGGCTTTTGCCTGAGCCTCTCCCTGAAACTACTAGCCATTCTTTTAACCACCCTGAAGCCCTGTCCCATGCATTGGACCAAATGAAACAAAGTTTTTGCAGCAATAAATAAATAAATAAATAAATAAATAAATAAATAAATAATTAAATAATTAAATCTAATTTCTCTAGTGTTTTTTCCTTCCTCTGACTATTCTCTTTTTAGTTCTTCAGGTAAAAGATATTTCAAACCTAGTTTAAATAAGCAAATATATTAGTGATATGTGTGTAATCATCTTCGAGATTAAAAATTTTATTTTTAATGAAAACAAGATTTGTCACCCCCTCTTTAAAACTACTGTCCAAGGTGGTACTCCCAGGTCAGGCCCAGAAACAACCAGAATTGTCTGATGGCTACATAAACACAGTTCTAATGAACTGGGCCACATGTATTTTTTAGGTTTCAGCAGTAAAATAGCATGATGTAAAGATTTGATGATTCCTTCTCAAAAGCACACTTATATTTTGAAATTATTATGTTTGTTTAGGGGACATGTGTTATTTGGAAGGTTCGAATTATGGTAAGACAGCTTTTGCAACAATGTATTAGAAGCCATATGAATAGTTTTAAAAATCACCCAGTAATGCCTATTTGACTTGCAAAATCTGCAGCACTTCTATTAATAATTTTCAGTGTTTGTTCTTCTCACCTCTGATCTTTCTCATTCCCCTCCATTGTGTCTTACAGATTGGTCCATCAGATATAGACAGCCTCCTCAGCAGGAAGATTCCAATAACAATCAAAGACCAAGAGGTAGAGTCTCTTGGAGCCATCACCAATGCCACCCTTTTGTTGTTGCTGATTTTTCCTTTTTTAAAGGCACATCTTTAACTATATATATATTTGGTTTTGGTTTTCATGAACATAAACCAGATTCTTATTTCAGGCAGCAAAACCAGTTACTCCGAAAAAAGCCAATACGAAAAAAATCAATGTATTATTTGGTCACCTATGGAATCAATGAGCTCCCCCTCTCCCCTGCCCTTAAGTGCTTAGTGGTTTTTTATTCAGTCAACCTAAAACAATGCCTCCTTTCATCATTACCTGCCTTTTCTCGGTCTGCAGCATGGCAGTGCAATTGACCAAGAGGTGCTTTGGCAATCGGAGTTCTTTTCCAGTTGGTCAGGGCTCCTTTTCTCTTTCCCTCCTTCCTGAACTGCAGAGCATCGGCCAAGACACTGCTGTCACATCAGGAGGGGCAGAGGGTTTGCTAGGATCATGGTCCTCTCAGCTTTGTGCCTTAGAAGCACCTCCTGAAGCCTGGGGTTGGTGTGGAGACCTGACATAAGGAAAAAGACTTGGGAGGGCCTATATCTGGCTCTTCTCCCACTGCTGCCATAAAAGATTCAACAAAACTGACGGGATGATCTGAGCTGCTTCATTGCCACCAAACTATACCCTTGAGTTTGTTTTTTCTTTGAGTGATCTCGTGAGGCCAGTGTGGGCCTCTGTCTTGGTTAATGATAATTATCCTCTAACAGCAGCTGGATATGGTGGCTTGGTGCAACTTTTTGACAAAGAAAATTAGGCTCTGAAAAACATTTCTCATCAGAAACTGTAAGTATATTAAAATGCATTTAAAAGTTACTTCTGGGAAACATATTAAATAGGTCAATCATTTAATCATTTGTTAAATGTCAAACTCTATAAAATCATGGTATAATGTCACCCTGACATAAAGCAACATCAAAATTAGTGCATCATCTATAAAGTGAAGTATCATTTGCCTTTAAGTGACAAATTCTACTGCCAAAAAATACCATTATACTTCTAATAAGTGACATTCATTTTAATAGACCCTACAAAAATACAATATTTTCAATGTCCCCATAAAACATTTAACTTACAAATATTATTCTCAGAGCTTCAGTGACATCAATATGGGATACTACTGTGAAAATCCTATAGAGGACTTGAAATACTAGTGTGTAAAGTAAATTTATTATATGTGTATATATATTAAAAAGAGCTATGTGGAAATATGAGAGAGAATTCATACAACCAACTTTGGGAAATTATTCTAAAATTTCAAATTAACATTTTAATCAAATTAATGATAAATATATCAAAGAAATGTGTTTAAAGGATTAGAAAATGAATTTATTTTTTATTGAGGAAAACAGTTCTAATGTAAAAATAACTAAGTCCATATGAACTATGCTTGTCTTCTTCTCCAGGGAGACAAAATTCAGGATTTTATATACTTTGAAACTTTTTTGAAACAAAAGTATTTTCTCTATTTCTGCCCACAAAAACAGGCATCAAAATGAATACTACAGGTAGACTATCGCTCTGAGAAATTATATTTGAAGTTTCATATTTAAATACCAAAGTTTTTAAATCTCCCACATCAACTTTCTAACAGCAGTCTTTCTTAATGATAAATTTTATCAATCCCCAAAACTCATTTCAAAGTATTTAAAAGTAGCAAATTAGAGAAAGCAACACACAAATAAATTCCACATTTACAAGTAAAGAAATCACAAGGGCTACAGTTTATAATCAATATAAACTTGAAAGAAATAAAGCAATACTTTCCTGCCACCCATCATCCACTGCTTAAATTTGTGGTGAAAAGATTTACCTATAATGACCTTTAGTCTGTGTTTTAACTCTGCAGATTCTGTAATTAGCTAAAGGCATTGAATAAATTAGTTCGTCCTAGTTTTATTCAGGTCCCAGAGATAAATGGCTAATTTATGAAATATTTCACTCTGTTTTATGAGAATTTAGCAAATGAATATGGAACCAAATATAAACACTTTATACCATATGTACAGTTACTTTCATAAGGCATTATCATGTAATTTTTATTGAAAAAGAGTCAATATAGTAAAGTCTTATTTTAAGATATATTTTCTTTCTCAATCCGAGATGTTTAGTTTATGAAAATATTGTTTTGCTCTATATTCTTTTTTTGTGTATATGCCAACATACACCTTGTGCTAGAAATATTTTATGGGAATTACAATTCTTCATATTTGTATTTTCTATATAAAGGCAGATACAACATTGAGGCAGTGTTTCTGATGGAGAGCAGAATTTGTAAAGAGCTTGTGTGTGCTTCCGTGCTTCCAAAATCATATGAAATCCACTTTGAGAAGAAACTTATTTGGTTAAAAACAAACAAACAAACCAACAACAACAACAAAAAAAACTGCACCAATGCACAGCCAGAGGCTGATAATTAAAACTAATACATAACTACATGAACATCATATTTATATAGTTAACATTTGTAAGGATGATCAGTGCTAACATATAGTATTATACATTTGGCACTAATGTTTGCCATTGGTCCAGCAATTGGCAAAATTTGTCTCTATGTATAAATTTATTTTTGAACATTAGGTCTGGCTAGACGTTATCTTCACTATTTATAAAAAATATTCAGACAGTAAGCTCACGTTGAATAACTAGGTCTACTGTGTTCTGGAAACTCTTCAGTAGCAATACAGCTTTTTCATGTTCCATATGTACAAAACTATGTCCATTTGCCTGTAAATATGCAAATAAAACAGGGCAATCAATGCAAGACATTTGTTTATCACTTAATCACAATTTCCAATCATAAGAGTCAAGGGAGTATTGAGCAACCAAAAGTTATCAGTTTAAAAATTCACAATAGAATTGCAATTGTGGAAACAACTAATTAATTTCACCCAGCTTCAACTCTATTAATTCAACAAATGTTTTTCAAGTACCTAGCATGTTCTACCTAGGACCGTCCTTGTGTAGTCTTAGCCACTGTGCCAGCTGCAGAAACGCACCGGTGAAGAACAGACATTCTTGAACTACAGCACGAGTTCAGTTTTGTTGTTCTGATTTGTTTTGTTTTTGCAGGAACTTAGTTGAGACAGTTCTGAAGTGCCCACAGGACCGCTGCCTTCTTGTTATAAATCACTGATACAAACCCATCTGCATGGTCAAATATTTCAGTCATGCAAAACATGACAAATCTTATTTTGACTCACTTGAAAGTTCTTAGCTGGTACATTTTTATATTAAAGAGATCATTTTTACTCCCCCCATTGTTAAATGCAGGTATATCCATGATCTACAACAGTGGTTCTCAATCCCATCTAGATTGCTAAGAGATCCATCCCTTAGGGATAAGGTACACTGACATTAGTGACAGTGGACATGCCCACCATTCTTCTAGTCAAGATGCCTCAGTCTATGCAATCAAAATTCATTTTTAAGCACAATTGGCTTAAGGTTACATTTTCAGGATTCAAACGTGCTATTGTTCGATACTTATTTCACAAAATGGATGTGCTTCTCTGTAGTGAGTGCTCATGGGTCTTTGGTTTTCCTCTACATTAAATTGCAGATTTTCTTGATTGGAATGAATTTTATTATTAATAGAGAGAGAAGTGGATCCCATAAAGCTTTGCTGTCATGAAGGCCAAAGTAAAAGACAACCTTATTGAAACGTGGAAACTGAATGACTGACAGATATGTAACTGTTCTCCTGTAGTCTGAGACTCAGCTGATTTGGAAGAGCCAGCCCAATTGGCTGCTTGGCAAAGTACAAGTAATAGAGCCAGCTAGTTGGCTGATTTTTTTTTTTTCAATTTTCAGTTGACTGATACTAATTTGGGGCACCCATTGCATTTGTGATTCTACATTTTTATGCTTCCTTAAAATATGATTAATTTAATTTCAAATAACCGCTCATTTAAGGTATTTCACACCTTTGGGTTTTTTGACTTTAAAACAGCAGCACACCTCTAGCAATACTGTATAATCTTTATAACTTAGGTGAAAGTTGTCTGTTTAATTTATTACTAGTTCATTAAAATTGGTTGGTTAAAGACATGATAAAGAAGGCCCTAAAATAATTGATTTTTTAAAAAACCATAGTACATCTCTGAATAAGAAAAATACTAGGAAACAAAAACGTAAACTCATGGAAAAATATGTACAAATTTATTTTAAATTAAAGAATATTTCTCTCTCTATATATATTATTTAATAACATTTACTTAATGCTATCAGAGTTGGCACTGCCTGTTGCCGTGGCAGGTAATAGCAGCTGAGAAGAATTTTTGTGTGTGTTCACAGCCCAAATTTCTTGCTTTAATTTATGGTAAAAACCAGACAACTGGGTTCATTTGATGTTATTTGATCAGATGGTGAAGTGGAATAGAGAATAGCATATGGTACACTCCGCTTTTTACTCTCCTGTTTCTGACATCAGGAAAGTAGCAAACTTGGGTGAAATATAGTATGTTTATCCCACTATACTTTTGAAGGTGATACTAACTACTTTAATGTCGTTAATTTGACCAAAATTTAAATACCTTAATTTAAAATTTAACTAATAATGGAATTCTTGAATGTCAAATCTTAAAAATAACTCGAGTTGTGAGTGCTCAGATTTCTCTAGCTGCAGACTAAAAAACTAGAATTGCAATGAACTCAAATTCACTGAGAACTTTCAGGGACTTGTTCAAAGTTTAAATATTTCATTGTCTGGGGAGAAGGAATGCTCTAGTATTTGGAGCCCATGAATGGTATATTGTCCAGTATCAGATCTGATCATGGTTTTAGAAACTATTGTCACAAAATAATAGGGCAAAAGTGGTGCGAAACTCAGCCAATTGATCCTAGTTGTTAGTTTTGAATGGTACTTTTATTAAAAGATCTTTGAAGTAGGATGGTCCACATTCACCACCTTGATTTTTTTTTCCCAGAAAAAAATGTCTGTTATATGCTGACTGCACCCAAGGCGTTGTGCCAGGCACTGGGGATAGAAAGTAAGGTAGATGAAATAGGAGGCTTCCCTCAGACACGACCCCCCAGAAGGGGAAACAGCCATGGACATAACTAAAAATAACTTGCATGTAGTAAGCACTCAGCAAATGTATGCTGAATTGAATTAGCATCAGAAGAGAGAAAGAATTAGCGTCGTTCAGAAGAAGGAAGAGAAGAGGGACAATATCCAAGAAAGCTGTTTCTCTGAGGAACTTAACAAAAGAGTTTCTTGGTACTCACACCCGGCTAGTGTGATTAGCAAGAGATCACAAGTCCTTGTCTAGTCTCAAGCCTGGAGTCTCCTCCAGCCATGGGCAGAATGGTTGACCATTTCAAGTGAATTCTGCAACAGTCCATGCAGGGAGAAGAGTTGATTCACGTACGTAATCATTTTTGTGAGAATTAAAAAATAAAAAATATTTATGAATTTAGACGACTTTAGCGTAAGAAGCAACCATAAAAATAAGCTAATGTGTAGGTAAGGTTAACTCATAGATCTTTTCTTCCAAAGGAAGAGAGAAAGCCCAATATGTAAAACATTTAAACAGACCTTTCTGGATAGAGAGACTGAGAGCATGAGAGAGCCAGGGAGAGAGGTGAGAGTTGGAGTGGGGATTATGCCCATAGACCAGTTTGCTTGCCAATACCTTCCAACCCCATGGTTTTTATTATTATTTCTCTCAGTACTGAAATAATAAGACTACTATTGCTTTCAGTAATTTGAACTGACATTTCATTGATTATGATAAAATAATGAACATTTTTCTCCTTAAAATTGTTACTATAGCGCCTCCTAACATAATTATGGTCTTTTACAGTGGTTGCAAGGCCGTAATTTAGATTCCTATCAGGTTTAATTTAACTTATTTAAAAAATAATAGTGGAAATAATATTTAGTCCTAAATTAGAATATACAGAAATGCTGAATTTCTTTTTCTCACAGTTTTAACTCTAGCTTAATTGAGTTTTTGGAGCCATTTGTGAACCTTCTCTCTCAAAAGTAGAATATCTGCTAGAGCAGTGCCAGGAGAATTGAGAGGAAATAGATTAAAAAGGAGAAAGCTTTTAGGGTAGAATCTATAAATTTGGCACCTGATCAAACAAAGGAATAAGAAACAAACAGGAATCAAATTGTGATGGCCTTAACAGAAAATGGACACCCTGGTGGAACAGCAAAGCTTAGTTGGGAAGACAATGGAGTTTGTGGTGCGGAGGATGTATGCAAGGGAAATGTTGATCATTATTTAGAAAGAAGAGATTGGAATTCAGGAAGGAGGTCAGAGTGGCAGCATTAGCAAAGAGGTAAGGTTGTATTGCAGCTTGGTATTCCCCACATGAAAGGCTGAGAGATTGATCAGAAAATAAGTTTAAAGGGAGCATGTGAGTGAAGGGAAATCTGACTAGGGGAGCAGGATATGATTGCAGGCAGCTTTGGAATGTAGAGCAGAAATGAAAGCTAGTGTTTGCTGTCTGTGGGCCTGGGCAACCAGGAAAGTCTGTCTGCAATGAGGGAGGGAAAGGTGACACAGGTCCTAAAGGATGGGGATTCTTAGGGGGACCAATGCACTGAGGGGACAGAACAGGAAACCTGGTTCCCGAGAAATCCAGGCAGGAGGAGAGCAGGGAAGAGTCATCCTGAAGGGGAGTATGGTAGAGTGCTCATAAGAGAGCAGGGAATCCTAGAGAATCAAGTACTTTCTAGTGGCCCCAATTAAGCCTAACTTTGTGTAGCACAGAGGAAAGAACAGGGAAAAGACACGGCCAGGCTAACTCTGGCCTCGAATCCGGGTTTGTTTCAGAACCACAGTTCAGTTTCTGAGTCAAGGCTAGGGAGGCCCTTTGTATGACTTAGCTTTTAATATAAAATCAAAGCCTCAGCTTTCAGTTTTCATGCTGTATAAGTACAAATGAGAATTGGAAACACAAGCAGAGAGCTGATTTCCCAGAAGAAATAAGCAGACTGATAAATTAGATCACCGAGTCAAACAAACATTAGGACTCTATCTGTAATTCCAGTCCCCCTAAATGTTTTGGGTCTAAACCAGAGCTTTGGTGAACCTCAAGAGGCCGGCTTAAAAGACCACAGCTAGCGACTGCCTGGGAATGGCTTCAAAATAACAGAAGGAGTCTGGGAGATCAGAAAGCATGTCATTCTGGAAAGTTATTAAATATCAAATGAATTAATATATGTCAAATGCACAGGACACCCTATACCTGCTCAATCAATAAATGTTAGCTTCTACTATTAATGTTACTTCACTATTCCTTTCCTGAAATTAAGAAATATAATTTTCATTAAACCTTGAGAATAGAAGGACAAAATGCCAGAGGAAAAAACTTCTGTTTCTTGTTTAGTTAAGCCTAACTTTTTAAAAAGAGGAAAATGTAAAGATCAGAGAGGTTACATGAAAGATCCAAGCTCACACAGCTAATGGCTTTGTGGGAACTTACATCGCAGAGGTCAATGATCTTTCCTCTTGACACAATTTGTTTCACTGAGTGTTGTGAGGTTGTAACAAATGTATTAGTTTCATTAAAAAAATTCACTTTTTAATATGAATTCACTATCTCTTGCTATGGAACATTATGTTAGGCCTCAGGCCAAGGCGGGCAATGACAGAGGGAGTTTGAAGAGGGGTTTGAATGGAAGAAGATAATCTCAGTTCCAGGGAACCATTTTCCATTCAGAGAAATTGAATTTATATTGTTTGTTGAAGTGAATATGGCTATCTGGCTTACATCTCCAGCAGTTCAAACAGGGAATCAAATAATCATGTCACTGCATCTGAGTAGGGCTTTTCCAATTAACATGGAGACCAGAAGAATCACAATATTTCAGCCAGTAAGGTTTTCTTGTTTCATGTGTGTGAATAGAAGAGCTGAGGAAATAAAGGCTGGTACTAGGCAATATTAACTGCAGAGTATATGTTCAATGATGCTTTGAAAAAAATGCATATATTTCACATTTATGCATTTTATATTTTTATTATTATTTTTAAAAATCCTCACTTGAGGCTATTTTTCCATTTATTTATAGAGAGAGTAGAAGAGAGAAAAAGACAGAGAGAAATATCGATGTGAGAGAAACACATCGATTGGTTGCCTCCTGCACGAGCCTCGACCAGGGCCCGGGGTGGGGGAGGAGCCTGCAACTGAGGTACATGCCCTTGACCAGAATCGAACCCAGGATCCTTCAGTCCACAGGCTGATGCTCTATCCACTGAGCCAAAGAGCCTAGGGCCATTTGATATTTTGAAAAAAATATATATATATTATATTAATGCAAAAGATGAGTTGAGGAATACATGCTAAATTAATAAAATTTTAAAATATATTGCCACATTTAACTACATATATGTTTTATGTAAACACAGTTTACCATAGATTATAATAGAATGTGTGCAATTTTGAGGAAATTGCAAGTAATGAACAATGGGAAATAAATGAATGGCTTATTAAGTCAAGATGAAGTTAATAAGAAAACAATCCATGAAAGAAAATATATTCTGAGAATGTTATCCTTTGAAAACATGTAATTAATGGGTTTCTGGCTTTAGCTGGTTTGAAAATGTAAAGGAATATTTTACTATGATCTTCGTTATCTATAGAAGATGTCTTTCCTTATTTTAATTCCACTTGACATCTGTGCCACACATGCCTTTTTAGTCACTCTTTTCCATGATTTAGACATGAAAAGATTAGGGGTTAATGAAATTAATATTTATTATTCCAACAAAAAGTGGAACTTTGCAATTACAGCTCCAGTTTACTGTAAAACACACTTGTTTCTGGATTTCATCCTCCTGGTCCTTCCTGGATTTATCTTTGATTTCTTTCTGGTAAATGTTTTGATAAGTGAATAAATTATGGAGTTTTATTTATACTGCAGATATTCTCCAGAGTCCAGATGATGCTGTCACTCTCCTAGGAATTCTGCCGTATCCTTATTATTCAAAGTTCTAAACTTAAAAATGAGTCTCTGAGAAAGCTTGGCTACAGTGTTGGTGAGGTTATCCAATAAGAACAGCATGACTCTTTTTAGAATCCAAAAAAGATACATAGACTAGATTAGACACATAGACATGTGATTTTTGTTTGATTTAAACTCACATTCAAGGGACAAACATTTAAAGGGCCAGTGCACATGTATTTTGTACGTTAGATATACATTAATACATTAATAACTTGCACTTTGTATGCCTAAAGCTCTTGAGATGAGGAACAACTGAAAATACAGAGCTATAAGGGCAAGCTTTCATGTTGTCAAATCCTGACAGCCTGGCATTATCAGAAACAGTGGGAATCTTAGATAATTATGTTTTACATTTACTACCTGGAATTAATTCCCACTTCAGAATTTTAATCTGTTAGAATATTCTCCTTAAATATTAGGATAAATTTAGGGCTGAGTGTACTGCATAATCAATACTACAATGATTCTATGCCAAGTCATTAAATTTTTTTTTTTACTTTCTATAAGATATCTGAACTACAGGACTTAAAATCTTAGAGCGTTCACATGAAAAATTTATATTGCTCTCTTTATAGTGCACTTTTTAAAAATGAGAAAGTTTGAAGTCTTTAGTGGCTTTTACTGTAGCATTAAAAAATCTTAATAGAATAAAACACAGATATGAATTTTTCTTCTGTCTTAAGTGCACACATGTACTGTGGCTTGAATGTTTCATGAATTCAGGCTCAAAAAAGACAAGTTAGAATAGACTCAACTGAAGACTTCGCGAATTATTTGTGTAGTAATGCAGATATAGAACTGATAATAAATAAAGATATTTACTTGGTTATCTGTTCTGATTTTAGAATATCTACTTTCTACGTATCAAACGTGTTGACTGAACATCTCTAAGAAATGAATTCCCTACCTTGGTTTGCAAAGCAGTTTTCTGACGAGCTACACTTTATTCCTTTTACTTCTGCCAAGAAAAGAATAACTGTAAAAATCAGCGTCTCATTTTCAGAGGGCTCTTTGTAGCCAGATTGCTGTCTGTTTTGGTGAAAAGCTAGGTCTTAAAAAGAAGACAGAGTAGGAGTTCATTTCATTAAATGTTTGATAGTCAGCTCTTTCCTGTCTCTCTTCCTCCTTCGTTTTCTGCTCTGTGTAATTTTGGGCTTGTCTACCTTCTGGACTAGGCTGTGTAGAGGCAGGGACTTTGTTACAGCCCCCATTACATTGTTCACGTGGACATTTAATGTATATTTTCCAAATAAATAAATAAATAGAAAATGTGATGACTATGATGCCATCAGTAAAATTTGCTACAGTAGCGTCAGGCATTTGTAATTTAAGAAGTTCAAATAAGTTATTTAACCTCTGCCAACAATATATATCTTGCAGGTTTGTTGCATGATATAAATGAGATCATATAGGTATTTAATTAATATTATTTTAATTTCAGCCAAATTATGGAAGTTAGAGCCAGCCTAATGAACCTAATTTGTTTTTGACTTTCGTGTTTTACTTAATACCATGTCATTGTTTTGATTTGCAAAAAGTTCCATATTTCTCAATTTTTAAAAAAAGTAATCCATGCTGAACTTTATAGATTAGAATAAAATGAAATAATAAAGATATGCAGTGAAACTCTGGCATATAAAATCATATACATTATTTAAACTTATTTTTGGTTGTCTTCTAATGGAACTGTATTTTAAAAAAATCCAGTTCCTCAAATGTATTATATCATTACTAGAGGCCCAGTGCATGAAATTCGTGCATGAGGGGGTGTGTCCTTCAGCCTAGCCTGCACCCTCTCCAATCTGGGACCCCTCGAGGAATGTCCGACTGCCCATTTAGGCCCGATCCCGGTAGGATCAGGCCTAAACAGGCAGTCAGACATCCCTCTCACAATCCAGGACTGCTGGCTCCCAACTGCTTGCCTGCCGGCATTCCTGATTGCCCCTAACCGTTTCTGCCTGCCAGCCTGATCACCCCCTAACCACTCCCCTGCCAGCCTGATTGATGCCTAACTGCTCCTCTGCCAGCATGTTTGCCCCTAACTGCCCTCCCCTGCAGGCCTGGTCACCCCTAACTGCCCTCCTCTGCAGGCCTGGTCCCCCCCAACTGCTCTCCCCTGCAGGCCTGGTTCCCCCAACTGCCCTCCCCTGCAGGCCTGGTCCCCCAATTGCTCTCCCCTGCAGGCCTGGTTCCCCCAACTGCCCTCCCCTGCAGGCCTGGTTCCCCCAACTGCCCTTCCCTGCAGGCCCGGTCACCTCCAACTTCCCTCCTCTGCCAGCCTGGTCACCCCTAACTGCCCTCCCCTACAGGCCTGGTCACCCCTAACTGCCCTCCCCTGCAGGACTGGTCACCCCTAACTGCCCTCCCCTGAAGACTTGATCAACCCCCAACTGCCCTCCCTTGCAGGCCTGGTCCCTCCCAACGGCCCTCCCCTGCTGGCCATCTTGTGGTGGCCATCTTGTGTCCACATGGGGGCAGGATCTTTGACCACATGGGGGCAGCCATCTTGTGTGTTGGAGTGATGGTCAATTTGCATATTACTCTTTTATTAGATGGGATAAACAATAACTTCTCTGAACACTAAAAGTCAAATGATCACTGCACACCCCCCACCCCCACATGCCAGGGTCCCCTTACACACTTGCCTCCCAACCTTTCTGTTATTTTTAACTTTTAACCAGCAAATAAGATCAAATATAGAAAAGTGTTAACTTATTTGGCCTTGTTGGGGAATGCTTTAGTGACATTCCCAAATATCTTAAGTTTATTCTTTAAGGGTCTCACACTTCATTTTAACCATAACAAAAATTTCTCACCCTTTACTTTTTATAGCTTTTGGGAGGAGAACTTTTATTTATTTATTTTTAAAAACATATTTTTATTGATTTCAGAGAGGAAGGGAGAGGGAGTGAGAGATAGAAACATCAGTGATGAGAATCATTGATTGGCTGCCTCCGGCATGCCCCCCCCCCCCCCCGCCAATAGGGATCAATACCGCAGCTAGGCACATGCCCTGAGTGGGAATTGGACTGTGACCTCCTAGTTCATAGATCGTCCCTCAACCACTGAGCCATGTCAGCTGGACCTAGTAACATTTTTTATGACCCATGTGCTTTCACTTGTTCTCTCTCACTCTTCTATAATTCAACTGCACAGAAAGTGAGGCTAGGAGGGTCAACTCTCCCAGCACAGTGCTCTTTCCTTTTGCCATGCTGTCTTAAAGCAACATGACTTACTAACCACAGAAAGTCATTTGAATATGCTCATTATTTATAGTCTCTATTCTGGGAAGATGAATAGTAAAATGACAGAAAAATCATGTGAATATGTTTTATTAACCCAAAATGTTTTAACTGACACTATCCTTTAAGAAATTAATGGGTAAAAAGAGTTACATAAAAAGAGATAACTCCTATTTAATAAGTAATGAGTTTAGGGGAGATTTGGGAAAGGTCTATCTATTTTGCTACTCATATCTCTTCTGTTATTTGCTATCAGGTTAGACAAAACTCACTAAGGGGGCTCATTCATTGCTTGTTGTTTTTTTGTTTTTTCCTCTTTTACCTTAATTTTCCAGGTTGTACATTGTCATTAAAGCTTGTAAATAAATTTGCTCCAGTGAGGACATGTTCTATGATTTTGTAAATGAAAGATAACTCACTGGTATATACCCATTCTTTTCTGGTGTTCTTTAAGAGCCAATCTATATAATAAAAGCCCAGCGACCATTACGGCGAAATGACCAGAACAACCGGTCGCTATGATGCACACTGACCACCTGGGGGCAGATGCTCAATGCAGGAGCTGCCCCCTGGTGGTCATTGTGCTCCCACAGTGGGAGTGCCATTCAGCTAGAAGCTGGGCTCACTGCTGGAGAGCACAGTGGCGGTGGTGGGAGCCTCTCCCGCCTCTGTGGCAGTGCTAAGGCCAAGTGGTAAGGAGCGAGCAGGTGGGTGGTAAGGAGCGAGCAAGGGGTCCCAGATTGTGAGAGGGTGCAGGCTGGGCTGAGGGCCCCCTACCCACACGAATTTCGTGCATCAGGCCTCTAGTAACATTATAAATAGAAAAAAATATAACTCTCCCTCTTAGCAGCTGATTTTGACATTTATTTCAGTTTAGAATTAGTCATTCTTATTTCTTTCAGAAAGTATAATTGGCCACTTGTGCTTTTCAACTGGTATGACTGAAACTCTAACTGTAATACTTTATTTGAATTAAGGTCTATGTGCATTTTTCTTTTACTGAATGGAATTTGAATTTATTGTACTAGATGCAAATGAGTTCTATAGCAAAAATAAAAATCTTACATCCTCGATAGTCATTTGTGAAGAGAAGAGACATCCTGATGCAGTTTTTCTGCAGTATTTTTGGCTTTCAATTGATTTGGCTAATAAGTCCTTATTTCTTGCATTAGGACTGCATTCCTCTGAATACTTTGCTGTGGCTGTATAATGCTTAGGGACTAGAAGTACTTAACTTCCATGTCCACACCTATAACTCTTCTAGAATTTTATAGCCAGAAAAGTGGATTCTAACCCTACAGCTAGACACTAACTTAATTCTAATTTTCCTTCTGCAGTATATCTCAGTATCTCTATCTCTGTCTCTGTCTCTATCTCTATCTCTCTCTCTATCTCTGTCTCTGTGTCTCTATCTCTGTCTCTATCTGTATTTATAGGTAAATATAACATATTTATATCCATTTGTGTATATTCCTTTTCTGAATTTAGAGAGAAAATTATTTCTTTTGCTACTTGTCATGGATGAAGGCAATTCCTCAACTTGTCTCAAGCTATTGAAAGCTACTCTAGCTTGGCTGGTGTGGCTCAGTGGTTCAGCATCAACCTATGAACCAGGAGGTCACAGTTGGATTCCTACACATGCCTGGGTTGCGGGATCAATCTCCAATAGGGGGCTTGCAGGAGGCAGCTGATTAGTGATTCTTTCTCATCATTGATGTTTCTATTTGTCTCTCCTTCTTCCCTCCTCTCTCTGAATTCAATAAAAATATATTAAAAAAAATTAAAAATAAAAGAAAGCTACTCTAATTGGTCAGAGATCTGAGGTTCACCAGCCACATTTTTTTAAGCCTCTAAAATTCAAAATTATTTCTCTGAGATTCAATAGAGAAGAAAACTAGCCATTTCCTCGCTAGATGAACAGCAGCGTTCACCAAGTGTTATAGAGTTATGTTGTTAGTTTATTGGTGGCCATTTTTCATGGAAAGTGATAAAATTATTAAACAGTTAAATTTTTGAGCTGGAGGCACATCAGATATGTCAGTCATAGTTCACTTTGCACATAATGAATGCGAGTCCCATGGACATGATATAAAATGCTGAAGATTAATGGTCTAGTTAGGAGACCCAAAAGTATAGAACTTTCAGGATAAAGCAGTAAAGAAAAATTTTAGAATATTTTATGTATCTTTTTGCTTTCCATGTTTCAGCTCAAAAGACCAACTGCTGGTTTGCTCTTCTGCCTGCCTGGAATAAACTTGGCCCTGCTGGACGGTATTTCTGCTGTGAGACTGCCACAGGTTGGAGCAGCCCTTAGTCTTTACAGAGAAATTTCACTTTTGAAAAACTGACTTTTCATAATCTTGATAGTTAAAAATATTTCTGAGAATAAAATGTCCAGGCAATCACACACACCCTGGGTTATATAGGGGTTTTACTTTTGTAGGGCCTTCTGAGAGAGTTCAGTAACTAGAAGACAGAAGATTCCTCAGAGCTGAGTTGAGTGGGGCCTTTGCATTTTTGTAACTGTGTTTGCAAAGCCAGTAAAAACATGAATCTTAAATAGATGATACTTAAGAGCCTTTCCATGTGATGTAGGAAATGATTAAGCACCTTGTATATGGGAAGAAGGGCAAATAAAGCAAAATGGATGAGGTTATACCAAGCATTTACTTAAGTGTTTACTGGACTGACCCTTTTGTGATATGCAGAGCTTTAAGTTAGAGCATCTTTTTCCATCATACAATAAATTTTAAAAAGTCACCTTATATACAGCCACTCTCTACTCTCCCTACTCAAACAGTTGAGTAGGGAGAGTACAGAGATAAAACCATGTGTTTCACGGATTCAAATAGTAACCATGCGTTTCACAGACTCAGATAGTACGTTTACTGTTGAAAAATTAAATATGGACCATCTAAAGATCTCCCTCATCTAAAGTCACATACATATCCTATTTGGGTACTTCATTTCTCTTACATATAAATTGATAACTATACATAGATTATGTATCAATTTTCTTACATTACCGAACAAAATCATTCATGGAACAAAAGTGTGCAGAACAGCTACCAGGTGCTGGATACTGGGATATAGGATTCTATCAGACTAAGTTGGCTTCTGACCTATCTCTCAACCCAAAACAATAAAGGAAAATAAGAAATCTAAGGAGTCATTTAATTCAATGACTTGAATCATGTAATTCAAGTCAGTAAACTTAATAACAGGGTTACATATTTGTTTCAATGTTGGCATTTTAATGCATTGCTTTTTGTCTGTCTTACCTGAAGGATCTTATCGCCTGGCTGCAGCAGGTTGGATGCTGGTCCATCAGGCTGAACCCTAGTAACAAAGATACCCTATAAGTCAGAAGTAACAGAGGTTAGGATTCTATGATCAAGAACTAGGTCTACTAAAAAAACTTCTCATTAATATAAAATACAGTGAAAAAATATTAAAAACAGTTTATACATGTAAACTTCAAAGATTATTATAGTATTTTAAGTAAGGCACCACTCTCCAAGTCAACTTTAGGAAAAACAACATCTTTACTTGCACAAAAGACGTTCATTTTGTTTTTAAAGTGTACTTCTGAGTTATAAATTAATTTCATTGCACATTCTTAATTTCTTTCTCAAATCATTTGAAATATGGTGCTAACCATATTTTGTACAACTTCTAAAATTGTCTTGAGTTATTCTGCATTGAACATGTCTCCCATTTGATATATTGTAAATTCAATGTGCACTTCAAAAACCTTACTACAATTACATACAAGTACTGGCTTATCTTAATGAATGTTACTTTGTATGTTATTGAGATTATTAAATATAAAATGCATATGAACAAATTAAACATAAGAAAACTTCAACATGCATATAAAATATACAGTGTATGTTCACATCGTTACAAAACTTCTATATTGATTAATTTAGTTTATAAAAAAGTCAAATTAAAATTTAAAAAATCTTTATTGCTGAAAGTATTACATATGTCTTCCCTTTTACCCCTTCTAGCCTGCCCCCATTCCCCACCTCAGGCCTTCACCACACTATTGTTTGTGTCCATGGGTTATCAAATTAAATTTTTTGATCTTATATATAAAACAAAAACATTCACATGCTAGGCCGTGACTGATTGCTAGTGTTATAGAGATGTACAGAATATAGTTTTGCCTTCAGTGAGCTCACAATATAGTGGAGGAAAACTCAAGAAAACCACCAATTACAAAACAGTGCAAGTGCTGTGACAGAAGTACAATAAATTATCAAAGAAGTTACACCTAACTGATCCTTAGTGTGCTGGGGCTCTGAAAGGAGGACATACCTGGCAGCTGAATCACGGAGGACTAATAAAATGCATCCCCAAGGATCAGGGGAGGAAGGGTATTCCAGATTGCAGGGGCACCACAAAGGTAAAGTTACATTCAAGAAACTGCAAATAGTTCTATTATGACTGGCATGGTGGAAGGGTGCCAGTGCATGGGGTTGGGAGCGTGGGAGAGAATCAAGCTACAAAGCACATTGGGGCCAGATGAAGATGGACCTTTATTAGTGTGGGGAGCTACTGAAGTATTTCAAGCATGATAGTGACAAGTTCTGAAGAATGAACTGATGAATGGATAAACAAAAGGTATACATCAAGCATGTCAAACTTGCGAACCACAGCGAATATTTTTGCGGCCCAGCCAATATAACGGTATGTAAGAAACATTTTAATAAAAATTTCATAACTTAATTTTTACAATATCCTGTTATACACAATTATTAATAATGAACTACAACTTCGCTAATGACTGATTACTATAGTCGTGTTGCATTCATTTGCCTTACATGTTTTATGTGCAGGCACACTGTTTCTCTCCACTAATACTGGCAGCGAATATTTTAGCAGCCAATTGCCACATCGTTAGTTTTGGGCTGACTTGTTTGTTGTGTGCAACTGGAAATATTTCGCTTTCGAAGAACAAGAAAAATAGGTTTATTTGCATTATGCTTACTAATTTGTGCAGTTATTCAGTGTCTGGTAAGTTAATGTTCAAGAAAAATACTAATTTTTATTAAAATGTTCTATTGTTTTATGCTAACAATTACTCATTTATTTCAGCCCTTTGTAATCAGCATGTCTCTATTGAAACAAACATACGTTTCTATGAAAATTGAAGCTTTTGTTTTTTTGTGGCCCACATAAACTGAAACCTTGTTTATTTTGCCCATGTTAGCCTTTGAGTTTGATATGCTTGCTATACACCTATTCAGTGGACTATTATTTGTCAGTAGAAAGGAAGGATGTTCTGGCAATATGGATAAACCTCAGAAACATGCTGAGAGAAGCTGGTCACTAAAGGCCATTTATTATGATTCCACTTATACGAAATGTTAAGAATAGGCAAATGCATAGAAAAGGAAAGCAGATTTGAGTTTTCCAAGGGCTGGGGAGCAGGGGACTTGGGAGTGACAAGGTGTACAGCATTTTTGTTGAGTAATAAAAATGTTCTGAAATCAGATAGTGTAATGGTTGTACAATTCTTTGAATATGCTAAAAACCACTTAATTGTATACTTCAAAAGAATGAATTTTATAGCATATGAATTAGACCTCAATGTAACTGTTGTTGTTTTTTAAATTCTTAAGAACTATTAATCAAATAGAAAACAATATTTTAATATCCTTGCCTATTATTTAGAAAATCATCTCGTTTGCTGATCCGTAACCTAATGACTCTCACTTAAACCCATTGCAGTTGAGTATGTGTGTATGTAAATGATTTAACAAACTTCCACATGTGTCTTCATTTAGGATTTCAGGTCTTTAGGAAATGTACTCATTTAAGGCTTTCGAATGACTTTTATCTTTCTGATTTTAATCTCTTTTCCTTCATATCTATATATATAAAAGCCTACGTGACCATTACAATGGAACGATCGGTCGCTATGACATGCACTGACACCTCAAAACACAATGCAGGAGCTTCCCCCAGCCCACAGGCCCCAATCGCTGATGGGGCCTGCTGGCCAACCTCCTGGTCCCTCCCCCTGGCCTGCAGGCCCCGATCACCTGATTGGGGCTGGGCCCCCAGGCTGGGATGGGGAACCGGGGGTGGGTTGTGGTGGATGTGGGCGGTGAGGGAAGAAGGAGGCAGGGAGGCAGGGAACCTGATCAGCCCTGATCGCTGGCCAGCCTAGGGACCCCACCCATGCATGTATTTCGTGCACTGGGCCTTTAGTTTAAGATGAATCTACAGATTGGCATCAAAACCTTTAGAAAACTACATAACTTTAAATCTATTAATTCAACTTCTAGAACTTATCTTGAGGAAATAACTGGACAAATATGCAACACACATTTATAATATGTTCATCATAGTAGTATTTGTAACAATAAAGTTACAAACCACACCTAAATGTCTAATAACAGGGGATTGATGAAATAATAAGTGATGATAAATCCATATAATAGAATAATATGTGGTCATTAAAAAATGAAGTCCTAGATGGCATGAACAGAAGTGCACTAGTGCTCAGTGAAACAAGCAGTGTAAATCCCCATGTGGGGTGGGGCAAAAGAAGTTTACAGTTGTGAGTATATGAAAGTTTATTCTTTGTTGTTTTCCATACAAACAACTGTAAACCTATCTTTGCCCCACCCTGTATGTTGGCTGAAATATGTTTATATGTATTTTTGTGTGGGAAAATATCTGCAAAGGTAGACTCTTAAACATTAATAGTGGCTGTAGTGGAAGACATCTTTGGGGGTGGGGATTTTTTTCTGCATGCCACATATTATAAGAAGCAGATAAGAGCATAACTCTGCAGTCAGACTGCCTATGTTCATCCTTTATAAATAGGTGACCTTTGGCAAATTAATTAACTTTTGTGTACCCCCCATCAGTAAAATGGGTATAATAATGGTATGTCTCACTCATTAGATCAAATATATACAAAATACTTAGAACAGTGGCTAGCACTTAAGGTAGGGTCAATAAATATTACTATAATATTGGGAGTCTGGAGTTGGAACTATAATCCAAGATCTGTTATCCAGTGAAGCCCACATTGAGAGTGTATGAGTCTCCAGCTACACCATGTTTATTGCCAGGAAATTTCTCTTTGCTCTCAAGCTGGAGAACATTGAAAGCCCAATGTTTGTTATTGTCCCCTTGCAGTAACAACAGATAAGAGGATTTGCATCTCTTATTTAGGAAAGGGGGTGTGAAGAGGGCGGTAAGTTCCTCCTCTCCTAGCTCATCTGTGATTTTCTAGAGGTGACTCTCAGGGGTAGTGACTCCAACTAGAGGGCTTTCTGCAGGTTCCTGGTAATTTTCAGGGCTACCTCCTTTGGTAGCTCCAAGTCAGTAGCATCAGTTTTTGTTTTTTTTTAAAATATATTTTTATTGATTTTAGAAAGGAAGGGAGAGGGAGAGAGAGATTGAAACATCAGTGATGAGAGAGAATCATTGATCGGCTTCCTCCTGCTGCCCCCTATTGGCAACTGAGCCTGCAACCAGAGCGTGTGCTCTGACCTGGAATTGAATCCACCACATTTTTTTAAAAAGTATGTTTTTATTGATTTTTAGAGAGAGAAGAAGAGAGAGGGAGAGAGGGAGAGAGAAACATCAGCATCGACCACCTGCCTCCTGCATGATCCCTCATAGGAGGATCCAGCCTGCAACAGGGCATGTGCCCTGACTGGGAATCTACCGGGGACATTTTGGTGCATGGGACAATGCTCAACAAACTGAGCCACACCGGCCAGGGCAGGAGCATCAGCTCTTTTTAGTAATGGCTTCTAGAATCTAATTAATGGCTTAGGGTATCACTGAGTGTGTTTTTCTAGTGTCTTGTACCTCAGGACCAGCACTCAGGTTCCTCAATGGCTTGACAACTCTAGGTTTTCCCTCAGCACCACCTCTAGAGGGCATCTCACAGCAGAGCCACAGGACCAGTGCTGCAGCTCTTCCTAAGTCTGGAAGTCTGTGCTCTCTCCTCAGACACCAGCATCTGGGTGTGCTTGAGCCAGACAGAGACCCATGGAACCAAAGTTAATCTAGAGAGGGCTGGCTGAATGTTACAAATAGGCATGACCTAATGCCATGTCATATTTCTTCCCCATTTTTAAGCTAGTCTTCATGCAAGTCATAAATGGTTTTTCCAAAGGCACCGGTAATGCAGTTTTACAAAGTTTTACTTTTCACAAGTAATTTTGAAAAAGGGTGCATATGAGAGGTTTTTCAGGGTGTTAAGGTCTGACCTTGTCTTACTGGTTTCCTAGCCTATACGCCGCTGGACATAAACTTTCAAGTGCTCAGAAAGTTAGTCTACAAGAACAACATTTAACATTCGAACTTTAGAGGAGAAACTTTATATGGCTTTTTAATGATGAAGGTGAATGACTGTGACAGTCTCAGCTACTGTAAATGGAGATACCAAAATAGAACTTGTCTTAAGGGAACTGCAACTGCAGTTTATGAAATATGCTTTTCTTTAAAATTCTGAAAAATCTTGGCTTTAGCTGATGCTAAGAAATTGGTTTCGAGGAAGGCCATATCTCAAGTGAAAATGGTATACCTTTTTTTTTGTTGTTGTTAATCCTCACCCGAGGATATTTTTTTCATTTATTTTTAGAGAGAGTGGAAAGGAGGGGGAGAGACAGAGGAACATCAATGTGAGAGAGACACATCGATTGGTTGCCTCATGCATGCACCCCAACCAGGGCTGGGATAGAGCCTGCAACCCAGGTAAGCGCCCTTGTCCAAAATCGAAACCAAGACCCTTCAGTCTGTGGCCAACACTGTAACCACTGAACAACTGACCAGGGCAAAAAATTGCATACTATTACAATTATAGTTCAAAACACACTGGTTAAATATTATAGAATACTAGAGACCCGGTACACGAAATTCATGCACGGGGGTGTGTGTCCCTCAGCCCAGCCTGTACCCTCTCCAATCTGGGACCCCTTGAGGGATGTCCGACTGCCCGTTTAGGCCCGATCCCAGCCTGCATCCCTCTCACAATCCAGGACTGCTGGCTCCCAACTGCTAGCCTGCCTGCCTTCCTGATTGCCCCTAACCGCTTCTGCCTGCCAGCCTGATCACCCCCTAACCACTCCCTGCCAGCCTGATTGATGCCTAACTGCTCCCTTGCCAGCCTGTTTTCCCCTAACTGCCCTCCTCTGCAGGCCTTGTCCTCCCCAACTGCTCTCCCTTGCAGGCCTGGGTCCCTCCCAACTGCCTTTCCCTGCAGGCCTGGTTGCCCCCAACTTCCCTTCTCTGCCGGCTTGGTCACCCTTAACTGCCCTCCCGTGCTGCCTGATTGCCCACAACTGCCCTCCCTTACAGGCCTGGTCCCTCCCATCTGCCCTCCCTTGCTGGCCATCTTTGGTGGTCATCTTGTGTCCACATGGGGGCAGGATCTTTGACCACATAGGGGCAGCCATCTTGTGTGTTGGAGTGATGGTCAATCTGCATATTACTCTTTTATTAGATAGGATAGAGGCCTGGTGCATGGGTGGGGACCAGCTGGTTTGCCCTTAAAGGTGTCCCAGATCAGGGTGGGGGTTCCCTTGGGGTGTGGGGTGGCCTGGGTGAGGGGCCTGTGGTGGTTTGCAGGCCGGTCACACCCCCTGGTGACCCAAGCGGAGGCCCTGGTATCTGGGGTTTATTTATCTTCTACAATTGAAACTTTGTAGCCTGGAGTGGAGCCAAGCCTTCTGCTTGCTCCATGGCGGCAGCCATTTCTATTGGGATTTATGTATCTTCTATAATTGAAACTTTGTAGCCTTAAGTGAGGCCTGGGCCAGCCAGGGTGTGCAGAAAGCTTGGCTTCCTCCATCACCGGGGGCAACCCTAGCCTCCTGCTCTTTCCAGCTCCGTGGCTGCGCCATTTCTGTTTGGATTTATGTATCTTCTATCATTGAAACTTTGTAGCCTTGAGTGGAGGCCTAGGCCGGCAAGGGCAGGTGGAAAGCTTGGCTTCCTCCATTGCCGGGGAAACCCAAGCCTCCCTCCTGTTCTCTGTGCCCGTAGCCATGTTTGTTGGGTTTATTTGCATATTCACACCTGATTGGCTGGTGGGCATGGCTTGTGGGCATAGTGGAGTGATGGTTAATTTGCATATTACTCTTTTATTAGATAGGATAGTATTTTCATGCTTTCATACAATTATGAAAGTTCCAAGTGTTTCTGGAAGAAAAACTGACTCACGAAAATAACACAGTCACAGATTCAATTGTTTCTGAGGGGAAACTTTTTTTGCCAAAAATGTGGCAAATAATATATTTTTTTCATGAATCAAGTAAAGTTAATATGAAAATATGTTGTGGTTTATACAAGTAGCACCCCATATACACAATAGACTATTTACTTAGTCCTTGTGGTTATTAGAAGACTCTACACATTGAGGATAAAGGTATTATTAATAGTTTTCTGATCTATGGATCAAAAGTGTGATGACAAAATAATTTAAGATTAATTGCTGAGTGTCAAATCGCAGGCTTAGAACAATTTGCCACGGGAAAAACTGAGGAGTTTATATGCACAAGAGATGTGTCCTAGGGCCATTAGAAACTAAAAGGCAAAGAGAGAAAGAAGGAAGGAAAATGGGGAGAAATAAATAGGGCCATTGGCAGCTGAATATGCTGCTTCGACATATGACTGAGCTTTAGCTGACAAAACAGTGAAATGTAAGCTTCGTAACAGATGAACACAAAGGAGAATTGCTTTAGATACTGAGCAAATTTGAGCCCCAAAAGAGAGATACAAATAAAAATTCTCAGGCTGACCAAAGTCCTCTAAACATTTCACAAAAATCTTATGCATAGATGTTTAAAGGAATTCCAAACTCTCACACATTTTTAAATAATGTAAATATCAAAATACTTGGTTGCATTGGTAAGATATTTATTAATAATGTATTGGAGCAATAAGAAGATGAATAAAACCCATAAAAATTACTATGTGATTAAAAATATCTTAGTGGCAACATAATGCAGATAATCCTAACAGAAGAAATACATGTTGTTTGCTCTCTAGACTTGCACCATATTTTTAGGTCATTGTAAAGGTTTATTTATTAGGGAAAAGAGTATTTTTTTAAAAGATACTATTCTTTTGATTTGTTAAAAGCATTAGAAAAGTAAGCAATTTATTCCCTTTTATCTGAGATTCCTATTAAAATGAGAATTTGACCAACTAGAATATATTTTTTTTGTAGTTTGAGGCTGATCATCAGGGGTTGTTATCTTTAGGGGAATTTGAAGGTAAAAGTTAAAATTGTGTTTGACTTTGGTTACTTTATAATTTGTTTTATTAGTAGCTCCAGTAATCCAATTATGATCTAACAGTTAACCATCTCTGGGATGTCTGTCTATTGCTTTCTGTTTATTTCTTGGTGAAATTCTCAAGTTTTAAAAAAAGTTTCTTTCATTTGATTTTTATATTTTCTTTTAAAAGTAAATGATCACACTTTCACAAACTGTATTTCCAGATTTCTTGCCTTTGGAAAAAATAAAAGAAATATTCTTTAAAGCCTGTGTTTAATATGAGACGTCAACGAGTGGGGAATATTTGGATTGCTGAGTTTTATACAGTTTTCTGATTCTGTCAGAGCCCCTAATACCTCCTCAGCTTCACATACAACCTAAAATAGTAGAAACCATTAAAAACAGGAGTGGGTAACTGTAGGTGGCTTCTCCTCCCTAGCTATTCCTAAAATAGTATCAGTAATCAGCTTTTTGATTATCACCCTTTAGGCTTCCTCAAAGCTCTTTCTATTGTATAATTTTTTGACACTATCTGCACCATTTAAAAATAATGAATTGAAAAATTCAGTCAAACCTTTTTTTGTCACTTGTGCTAAAATAAGGTTTTAAAGTAAAAAATTGTTTTTTTAAAAATTTTTAAATTTAACTTAAATTTTACATCACCTTTTATCCCCTCTATGCCCTCTACCACCTCCACCCCTATTCCTCCATCCCCGAAATCACCCCACTGTTGTCCATGTCCATGAGTTCTCTCTTTTGCTTTTTTGCTCAATCTCTCCACCCTGCCAGCCTCCCCACTCCCAAGCTGTCTGCTCTCTATTTATGAGTCTGTCTCTATTTTGCCTAGAACAGTGGTCGGCAAACCGCGGCTCGCGAGCCACATTTGGCTCGCGAGCCGTGGTTTGCTGCTCTGTTGACTAATGAGTTTGACAACCACTGGCCTAGTAGTTCAGTTTGTTTTGTTGTAAACTATATTCAGTCAAATTAAGATTATTTTAGATTTAATATGGTTTTATTTAATGGCTAACACATTGTACCTTATACAATAATTCTAAACAGTTATTTATTTACTGTTTAATCTAACTTTGGACTTATCTTTATATATATATAATCTGGCTATCTACCCTATACACCAATAGACATAATCCTTATCTTTATATACATATGTGTTTGTGTGTATATGCTTTTTTTTTTTTTTTTTTTTTTACAATAACTTATTTTTGATTCTAATCTACTAGTGTAACTTCACAGCATAGTTCTAGGACCTTCAGGTAAACTTGGTGTCCAAGTCTTTCCTGGAAATCTATTCTCATCTGATTGTGCCTCTTCCTCAACTTATTCAAATGATACTAGGGATGGTTTAAGTTTGAATTTACAGAACTTAAGAGTTCTCATCATTTTTTTACACACCCAAAAGAGAAAAATGACACAAGAAAAGTGTTTTGCAGCTACTTGGATTTCTTTTTTACTTGTCTTAGATTCCTCCTATCTGTTTTTATGTTGCTTTTGTTTTCATTGAAGCGTGTTCACTCCAAACTCCCCTGCTCCTTCTGATAAATGTCTAATCTTATATAATAAAGAGGTAATATGCAAATTAACCCTCTCACCCTCACAAAATGGCGCCTATGACAGGTTGGCAGGGGGATTAGTGAGGGACGACCAAATGACTGAAAAAGCAGGCTGCGTGGGGTGACCAGGCCAGCAGGGGGTTTAGTGAGGGACGACCAAACGACTGAACAAGCAGGCTGCATGGGGCGACCAGGCTGGCAGGGGGGTTAGTGAGGGATGAACAAACAACTGAACAAGCAGGCTGCATGGGGTGACCAGGCCAGTGGGGGGGCCGTAAGGGTTGACCAGGCCAGCAGTTGGGACAGTTGGGGGTGACCAGGCCAGCAGGGGGTCATTTGGGAGTGGCCAGGCCGGTAGGGGGGGCAGTTAGGGGCAACCAGGCTGGCAGAGAGGGGCAGTTGGGGACAACCCAGCCAGAAGGGGGGGCAGTAAGAGGCAACCAGGCCAGTGGGAGGGGCAGTTAGGGGCAACCAGGATGGTGGGGGGTGCAGTTAGGGGCAATCAGGATGGCAGAGGGGGGTAGTTGGGGGCAATTAGGCTGATGGGGGGGGCAGTGAGGGGCAACTAGGCTGGCAGGGGGGCATTTGGGGGCAACCAGGCTGGCGGGGGGGCAGTTAGGGGTGACTAGGCTGGCAGAGGGGGGCAGTTGGGGGTGACCAGGTCGGCAGGGGGAGCAGTAAGGGATGACCAGGCTGGAGGGGGGGCAGTTAGGAGTGACCAGACCAGCAGGGAGGGGGCAGTTAGGGGCAATCAGGCTGGCAGGGTGGGCAGTTAGGGGCAACCAGGCAGGCAGGCAGGTGAGCGATTAGGAGTCAGTGGTCCAGGATTGTGAGAGGGATATCCGACTTCTGGCCTGGGATCAGGCCTAAACTGGCAGTGGGACATCCCCAGAGGGGTCCCACATTGGAGAGGGTGCAGGCTAGGCTGAAGGGACCCCCCCGTGCATGAATTTCATGCACCGGGCCTCTGGTCCTATATAATAAAAGCCTAATATTCTAAGTGTCTGATCGTCCAATCAAAGCATAATATGCTAATGATATGCTAAGGCTGCTCAACTGCTTGCTATGACATGCACTGACCACCAGGGGTCAGGCAGTCGACAGTTGACCAGTTGCTATGATGTGCACTGACCATCAGGGGGCAGACGTTCCGAAAGGTAGGTTAGCTTGCTGCTGGGGTCTGACCAATTGGGACTGAGCGAGACGAACCGGACATGCCCTGGAGCCCTCCTGTGGTCCCTCCCCAGCTGGCCAACCTCCCACGTCCCTCCCCAGCCCAGATCATGCACCAGTGGGGTCCCTCAGCCAGGCCTGTGCCCTCTTGCAATCTAGGATCCCTCAGGGGATGTCGGAGAGCCGGTTTCACCCTGACAGCAAACAACTGGTCACTATGATGTGCACTGACCACGGGGCAGACACTCAATGCAGGAGCTGCCTCCTGGTGGTCAGTGTGCTCCCACAGGGGAAGCGCCACTCAGCCAGAAGCCGGGCTCATGGCTGGTGAGCGCAGCGGAGGTGGCGGGAGCCTCTCCTGCCTCTGCAGCAGCGCTAAGGATGTCCGAGTGCCAACTTAGGCTGGCAGTTGGACATCTCCTGAGGGCTCTCAGACTGCGAGAGGGCACAGGCTGGGCTGAGGCCCCCCTCCCCCCAGAGTGCACAAATTTCGTGCACCGGGCCTTTAGTTTTTAAACTAATTTCCTTTAGTTAAAAAAGAACAAAGGATTTGGTTCAGTTAGTGATTACTATCTCTCAGAGCAGTGGTTGGCAAACTCATTAGTCAACAGAGCCAAATATCAACAGTACAACAATTGAAATTTCTTTTGAGAGCCGAAAACCAACTTCTGTGCATGGGCCACGAAGTTTCAATCGCACTGTACGTGCGCGCCCACATGTGGTATTTTGTGGAAGAGCCACACTCAAGGGGCCAAAGAGCCGCATGTGGCTCGTGAGCCGCAGTTTGCCGACCACTGTCTTAGAGAGACTTGGACTCTGTAGAATATAGCAGTCTTTTTTTTAAAAAGAAAAAAATTTAATCAGAAAAATTACAAGGATTTAAAAGCAAATTTATTTATTTATTAATTAAATCCTCACCCAAGGATATTTTTCCATTGATTGTTAGAGAGAGTGGAATGGTAGGGGAGAGACAGAAAGAGAGAAACATTGATGTGAGAGAGACACATGGATTGGTTGCCTCCTGTACAAGCCTCGACCAGGGCTGGGGATTGAGCCTGCAACTCAAGTACATGCCCTTGACCGGAATCGAAACAGGAACCCTTCAGTCTGAGGGCCGACACTCTATTCACTGAGCCACACCAGCTAGGGTTAAACGCAGATTTAAATGGGTCTCATTACAAAAAACATTCTAACATAGTCTCACTGAAGCATCCTTTGCTTTGGCGATCCCTCTGTTTCATGCCATTGTTGAAAGCTCTCAGGCTCAAGGGCAGTACTTCTCATAGACAGAAGCAAATCAGAATCTCTGGTACTAAAGTAATTTAGTCTGAAAAACGGAAAAAAATCTATTGTTTTGATAATACTGTTGTGGACACTTTTGGTGACCTGCCAGATTCCCTTTATCAGACTGGTGCTCTCATCCTGCAGGTGCTGCCCACAGCTCACATCGGACACTTCTCTTGAAAATTACCCTCAGCCTGGAGTCTCCTTGTTGGGAAATTCTTGGCAGGTTGCACCCTCCAGGCTGGGAGTGGCTTGCAGCCAATGGCTGATTGATATCAGGGTACAAAACGTGAGAAAATGCTGTAGTACCATCATGCTCAAGAGCACCCTGTATGATCAAGCTTCCACTCAACCTACATCTTGGCTTAGTTTCTTCCTCTGCCCTATCTTACTTCCCTCAGTCCCTTAGAGATTTCAATGGACAGCCATTTCAGTTAACCATGTGCACACACACACACACAATCCTCATTTAGGGAAACTAACTTTAGACAAATACAAACTACAAAAAGTAAAGCTCTGCAGTATCATCTTGCCTAGTAGAAATATGTAGATTCTATATCTTGCCTACCAGTGATTTTTGGAAGCCAGAGTCAGGAGATAAAATGCATTTCCTCCCTCCCCTAACATAGAACAACTTTGGGGGCAGAATGGGAAAAAAAGTGGATGGTATTGCTATTACATATATATTATTGAGATATATCTTAAATGTTATCTGGGTAAATTAAAAAAGTTAAAAATTATTGCCACAGGCAGACACCTAGCAGCTATTACTTCTTTTCTTTTCTTTTTTTTAAATAAATATATTTTTATTGATTTCAGAGAGGAAGGGAGAGGGAAAGAGAAAGAGAAGCATTAATGATGAGAGAGAATCATTGATAGGCTGTCTCCTGCAAGCCCCCTACAGGGGACTGAGTTCGCAACCCAGGCATGTGCCCTTGACTGGAATCAAACCCAGGACCCTTCAGTCCGCAGGCCAATGCTCTATCCACTGAGCCAAACCAGCTAGGGCAGCTATTACTTCTTATTTATCTTTTTGTTTTGTTTTAGTTCTATTAATTTGGGGTTTCCCAAGAATCCTAGTTGGTTATAACCTTTTCAAGCAAGAAAATAGAAATACCATGAGGTCCCTGACATGCCACTTAAAACGTGTGGTAGTGCCCGACCTATGAAACAGGAGGTCACAGTTTGATTCCCTGTCAGGGCACTTGCTCAGGTTCTAAGTTTGATGACCGGGAGGGGGCATGCAGGAGGCAGCCAGTCAATTATTCTCTCTCTTCATTGATGTTTCTATCTCTCTCTCCCTTCCTCTCTGAGATCAATAAATACATATTTAAAAAATACAAACATGTGGAAGCAACTTTTTAAATGGAATGTGAAAGATTTTACACACTTCCAAAAGATTTATTTGACTCTCAGGAATTAACTTTCTCTCATTGGTGGACCTGTCAATTCTTGTTTATTATAACTAACTTTAAATCTTTTACATTTTGATTGAGAAATGTCTGACATTTTTTCAATGAATAGCAACAAATTTTAAAAAAGTCTCTCAATCCTTTCCCAAGCAATTTTCTGTCTGCTTGTTTTGCTTATTTTGTTCCATGCTAAATGGCTAAGCTGACACAGCAAACAGAACACAGATAATTATATAACTCTAGCAATTAACTACCATAGTGGGCTATGTCTTGGGCTGTAATTTTATTGAAAAATATTTTACTAATTGTTACAAATTATCACAAAGTGATAGCAATTTCAATGCTAGTGATTTTCTAAATATACTAGAGGCCCAGTGCACAGATTCATGCACCAGCGGGGTCCCTTGGCCTGGCCTGTTCCCTCTTGCAATCTGGGACCCCTCAGGGGATGTTGGAGAGCCAGTTTCAGCCCTATCCCCGCAGGGCAGGCTGAGGGACCCTACTGGTGCATGAATCCGTGCACCAGGCCTCTAGTATGCAAATAAGATCTTTGGTTAATCTCTTCCTGCCCTCCTCCTTCCCCCTTTCCCTCTGAGATTCATCAGTCTGTTCCATGTTTCCATGCCTGTGGTTTCTGCTCCTGTGTTGAGCATCTGGCCCCCTGGTGGTCAGTATGTGTCATAGCTACTGGCTGGTCGGCCAGTTGCTTAGGCTTTTATATATATAGATTGCTGAATGAAAATGTCCCAGTAATTGGTATTTAAAATGGTATTTTTTAATCACCTTATTTTTTCATATGAATGCCCCAGTGATATTATCCTAAAGAACCACGACTGTTGTATTTTATTATATTCTTTCATAAGCTGAAATCCATGTCTTCTTTATATTATAATGTCTAGACACAAACATTTCCAATTGGCTAAAGCAGCGGTCGCCAACCTTTTAGACCTCACAGACAACCAGTGGTCCGTGGACCACTGGTTGGTGACTGCTGGGCTAAAGAAAACTGCCATGACTTTTTAAAAAGCTTCTTTTAAGTGGTTATTCCTGTAGGAATCCTATTAAGAGGAGACTGTGAAGACTACATTTCTCTCAATGTTTCTAAATAGAAAACTCAGAATGTTTTTTCTCAACATACAAGACAAAGACAGAATAGGCAAAAAAAAAAATTTATTTTTTAAAAATCTCACTTTTACTGTCCTCAAACAACTAAGTGGTATTGTGAACCTCAAATTGCAATGCAATTAAGATGCAGCTGAAATAATCAATTGTGTTGTAAAATAATTTTGCTTGATATTTATTTAAAAAAATTCAGTTTTACATATCAAAAACATCTATTTCAGTCCCTTCCTAAATTTAGTCCAAAATGCAGTATATAAACAGTATTATATTTATCCCTTGATCCTGAATGTTACTTTTGTATAAAGCATAGACTCTACAAATTACTTTGTACTATGTAATCACTTGAAGTAGAAATAAGAATGGGGCAGACGTATAACATATCATAAAATGAATTTATATATGTCTATATACACACATATATATAAAATAAATCATATTTGTCTAATAGTGGCACAAAATGAAGGAAATGTGTTTTATGGAGTTTAATATTTATGTAGTAAATATAAATCATGTGTAGAGTTCTAGATAAAAGTGTTTGCTAATCTTGATTTTTATACCCATGGAGAATACATGACAGGAAATAGACATATGGTATGTCTATTTTCATAAGCATATCTTTTGCAACCTTTTGCTTATGATTCATCCAATGTCATGAGTCTGAACAAACCTGGAAAATTATTCTTGTGCATTTTCGAACTTGCCACTGCCAAGGCTGCCTCTGGGCATTGCTATCCCCAAGTAAAGGTATCAAATAAATGCTTTGATTTTGTACTTCTAATCCTTCTTCTCTTCTTAACATAATTATTCTATATAATAAAACCCTAAAATGCAAATCGACCAAACGGCGGAATGACTGGCAGAACAACTGGTCGCTATGATGCACACTGACCACCAGGGGGCAGACACTCTGCCCCCCTGAGAGGGAGGCGACTGGTGGTGGCAATTGGGGGCGGGGCCAGCCAGCAGGTGGCATTAGGACACCAGTCAATGCGGTACCAGCGGGGTCCCCGATTGCCCCGTCTGCTAGTTGCCCCACAGATGGCCCTGATCCCTGGCCAGGCCTAGGGACCCTACCCTATATTGGGAATTAGTCTCTTAGATTTAAAAAGTAAAACCTGGCAAGGCTACTCTAACACCGAAAAAACAGGATGATGCAGCGATGACATGCATGGACTCTGGCTTGCACATTTTGTGGTCAGCCCTGATTCTGACACTTATAACTGTGTGACAAAGCCAATTACTTAACTTCTCTCTGCTTCAGTTTTTCCACCCATAAGATGGGGAAAATGGTACTACTGCCCCAGAAGGGTCATGTTATGTACTACTTTTTATAATCAGGGCAAAAAAATGTAGCTGCCTTTCACCTGTACGAAAAGTATGGTCACTGGTGCATGCAGCGTTCCAGATTGTGAAAGGGATGTCTGACTGCCAGTTTAGGCCCAACATCCCCCAAGGGGTCCCGGATTGTGAGAGGATGCAGGCTGAGCTGAGGTACCCCCACCTCCTCCGTGCACGAATTCTGTGTACCAGGCCTCTAGTAAAATTATAACATAATTTTATTTGATGAAATATGCATTTCCGGAGACACAGAAAAATGTCCTATTTTTTTTTTAGGGGTGGGATGTAAAGAACAGGGACTTAAATCCTTTGCTGGCCTTTTTGGCATTTGGAGTCACTCTTTTAGAAGTAATGTTGAATAAGATAATCCAGAATATTTATTTATTGGTTTATTGGTGATTATATTTTATGTTTGCCATGCCTCCAGGATTCTTCCTTGGCTTGGAATTTTACTTGTACCATAGGCAAATTAAGACCTAAAAAGGAGCATGAATTTGTTTCTTCTATTATTTCTGCATCTATATGTAGATTGCCCAAATCAGTGGAAGTACAGGTTGGCTCTCTAAGCACCTTTTGGGTATGAGTGTTTATGATCGCACTAGAGAATAAGTGATTCTTTGACCCCAATGCCCAAGTATATATATTTCCTATTGTCAAGTGTTTCAGGATATCCATAATATAGCTTTCACTTTGATCCTATGACTAGATAACTGTTCATGGACTGTTCAGTGCTATACATTTAGAGTATATAGAGGAAGTGGGGGGGGGGCTTTGAGTTTTCTTTAATATATTTAAACTCTAGGAGCATAGTCCTACCTCCTCAAATGAGGCAAGGAGGGCTATCAGTCCCTGAATGAAGAACTATGTGAATACATCATTAAAAATTCATTAATTTGCAGAGTCTTGGGCTGCTTTATGTTGTTTCTAACAGCTTCCAATTAACCAATACAACATGAAAATTGTATTGGTAAATTACTGGCATTTTGCAATCATGAACTAATATTTTATGAACATATATTATTCAAATATTATTGTGATTTGTTCCACTGGCATAATCACTACTGTAATGATACCTTAGTCCGAAAGTTTTATAATTCCTTAGCAATCCACTGTGTACAGTATGCTTCCAATTACCTAGAGAATACATGCTGACTTCCAAGGACTTGTTGAAGCAAATATCTAGACTACAACTAATTAGAGGATTCTGTAATACTTTTAATATTAGGATATCACGTTAGTCTCAACTCAATAGGGTATAAATTTGTCATGTGGTTCTTCTGTTAAGTGGCATTTGCTTCATAGTGCTTATTAAGAGAAAAGGATTTGGAGTCAGATCAATTTGGGTTCAATTCTTGTCTGCCACAGATCAGCTAAATGATCTTGCACAACTTAATTAACCCCTCTGGGCCTCAGAAAAATGGGGAATAATAACACTCAACTAACACAAGTTGTTATGAAGATCAGATAACTTCATGTATATGAAGAACCTAATACAGTAGACACTTAATAAAAGATTATTATTTTTATTACTTTTATTGCTAACATCATATTTGTTGGATCAAAATCTTTCACCTCTCTTTAGTAGCTTGCTATCTCGACAGCAATGCTTCTCTGTAATAATGAACCTGACCATGGCTTCCATCCACTTTAGTGGGAGGGCAGAGGCAAGCATTAGGGAGGGCTAGTTTTAATCAGTTTTCTCTTTCCAAGTCAAAATAATGAATTCCATGATGAGTGAAGTGGGTTGTTCACCTACTAGACATTGTTTCGACAATGATATGAACCACATAATTGTGCTTCATCCATTTAACCAGAGGAGACAATAATTGTACTACTTTGGGTTCTTTAAGAGAAGTTACGTTTGCAAGATCAGATGCTGTTCTAAGCTCTCAGTCTGGCTCAAAACAGTGCCCATATAGTCTTAATCCTGAATTCTCCCTAAAGCCTCAGTTAACTTTTGGGCTGTCCCAAAGGTTTTTCTGCAAGAATCTTAATGCTACCACAGAATATAAATTGGGACTTCTGCCAGATCGAACAACACAGCTCACTTTTGCTGTAGTCCCACACTCCCCGCCTTCTGGGATGACAACTTCATGCTTTCCTTATTTGGCTGTGTGCCGGGTAATCATTTGTGTGCTATCTCACAATGACCATTGGCATTTGGCTGAAACAGTGGTTTCCATCAATCATAATGTAGAGAATGGAACAAATCTATTTGGCTACATTAGTAGAGAAGGTCCTAATGTCTCTAAGAAATTCAGATATCATGGTTACTTATAATTTTGAGTGGCATTACAAAACATTCAAACATTCATGAACAGTAAGTAAAATAACATAGTTGCTTCTGAGGATATTTCTAATCCATGACTTGTTTCTTGGAAGGAAATATGGCTCATATTAAATTTAAGCTTTTGCATGCATGACTAAGACTTCTTACAAAGGATCCACCTCCAACTCAGGTAGTATCTGTTGAATTTAAACATCTTTTTAATTTGCTTCTCTCATCCCCAGCTGTAAATTAGCCAACTCCTGAAAAAAATAATGTTTTTTTCAGAGAGAGGTATTTTTAAAGTTCATTTTCTTACTGCTTGGTACATTTTTTTTTAATGTTTCTACTGATTTTAGAGAGAGAGTAAGGGAGAGGGAGAGAAAGAAACATCAATGTATGAGAGAAACATTGATTATTTGCCTCCACCTTGACCGGGGATCAAACCCTCCATCCAGGTATTTGCCCTGACGGGGAATTGAACCAACTGAACCACACTGGCCAGGGCAATCCTCTGAACACTTTTAAGTAAGTATCTACTATGTGTTTGGCATGACACCAAAGTAGTCAATAAATTAAGAGCAGTTTTGAGAGTCTTCTGTTGGTTTGGAACTTTTAATTACCAATTTTGCAATAATAGAGATTCACTTTTCAGATTGTGAAGTGTTTTAGAGAATAATCAGGCAAAGCAAAGTGCTTTTGAGGGAACATATTTCAATGGACACATTATACAATTCAACTCTATATCTGTTACATTTAACTAAAAGAGCAAATTATAAAATGATCGAAATAGTTCTGTCTCACTAGAGCCATCAAAATGTTACAAATGAGAAATTAAAGTAATAGTGATAAAGTGTTCAGATTCCTCATAGTGGAAGAATTACAGGCGATTATTTGAAAGCCTCACATCTACTGTCTCCTTCAGTTGAAAATAATAGTAGAAAAGGAATAGCATTTAGACCTCTTGACAATTTAGCAATCTGTTCACCCTTAATTTAAAAATATTTATTACTTTGTGACTTCTAATACTGTAGTGAAAAGATGTTTATGCTGGTGCGAAAGGAAGAGAAAAACATGTCTTTTGAATTTCAACTATCTTCAGAATGATAAGGTTATTAACTTTTCATTGAAAGAACTTATGGAAGACATGTAAAACCAAAGATCGAAAGAGGGGTTAAGAAGAGAAAGATAGAATTATTTGAGGCTTTTAAAAATACTGTCATATGTTTCTAATAATTTTGAACTTTCATATTTTTTATCTTAAGATATATATATTTAAAAAATATTTTTATTGTTGATAGTATTACAGATATCTCCCATTCTCCCCCTTTTCCTCCTTCTCCTAGACCCTATCCACCCCCTTTAAGGTATATTAATAATTTGTTAAAATTCAGTAAACAAGTGGTCCTACTAATCCATGAATATTTAAAATCTATCAAGTGGATGGTTTTCCTCAACAGCATTTCAAAATAAAAATGCTCATGCACAGACTTTTAAAACTGATATTCCCCTAAATATATAGGGCTGCCTCATACACATTCTTATACATAAACTAGAGGCCCAGTGCACAGATTTGTGCACCGGTGTGATCCCTTGGCCTGGCCTGCGCCTTCTCACAATCTGGAACCAGGGGATGTCGGATAGCTGGTTTCGGCCCAATCCTGCAGGCCCGATCCATACAGGAGGGAGCCCGATCCTGTGCGTTGAGTGTCTGTCCCCTGGTGGTCAGTGCGCGTCATAGCAACTGGCCCACCGGTCATTCGTTCGTTTGGTTGCTTAGGCATATATATATATATATATATATATATATATATATATATATATATGTAATTAGAGGCCCGGTGCATGAAAATTCATGCACTTGGCGGGGGGGGGGGGGGGGTCCCCTCAGCCCGGCCTGCGCCCTCTTGCAGTCCAGAACCCCTTGGGGGATGTCCACCTGCCGGCTTAGGCCCACTCCCTGAGGGATCGGGCCTAAGCTGGCAGCCCAGGAGCCCTTGGGGGATGTCCATCTGATGGCTTAGGCCAGCTCTCCGTGGGGAGCTGACCTAAGCCACAGTCAGACATCCTTAGTGCTGCTGAGGAGGCAGGAGAGGCTCCCACCACCGCCGCTGTGCTCGCAGCTGTCAGCCCGGCTTCTGGCTGAGCGATGCTCCCCCTGTGGGAGTGCACTGACCACCATGGGGAAGCTCCTGCGTTGAGCGTCTGCCCCCTGGTGGTCAGTGTGCATCATAGTGACCAGTCATTCCCAGTTGTTCCACCATTAGGGTCAATTTGCATATTATCCTTTTATTATATAGGATAGACTAGAGGCCCAGTGCATGAATTCGTGCATGGGTAAGGTCTGGCTGGCCCACCCTGATTGGGGCTGATCGGGCCGGGCTGGCCAGGGGGAGGGGCTTTGGGCAGTTGGCAGGCCGGTTCCACCCCTGATCGGAGTGGAGGGGTCAAATGGGGGTGGAGCCGGCTGGGGGGAAGGGCCGCAAGTGGTTGGCCAGCAGGCCCCGCCCCTGATTGGGGTGGGAGGGGCTGATTGGGGGTGGGGCCAGCCAGGGGGAGGGGCCATGGGGGGCTGGCTTGGGGGAGGGGCCATGGGCAGTTGGCCAGCTAACCCCACCCTCTGGTTGAACTCCCGGTCAAACTCCTGGTCAAGGGGACAATTTGCATATTAGCCTTTTATTATATAGGATAGCTGCACCAACCAGCTGAACAAAGGAGCTCCCATTTATGGCCACTGAGGATTTCCTTCCAGTCTCTTCCATCCTAATGTGTATAGTGTCTTCCTTTTGGTTCAACCTCTTCCTCCCTCTCTTTTTTTTCCTCCAGAAAGGAAAGGAAGAAGGACAGAAAGAATGGTAGGGCTGGGCCAGTGTGGCTCAGTAGTTGAGCATTGACCCATAAACCAGGAGGTCATGGTTTGATTCCTGGTCAGGGCATATGCCTGGGTTGCAGACTCGATCCCCACTGGGGGGTGTGCAGGAGGCAGCTGATCAATGATTCTCTCTCATCATAGATGTTTCTATTTCTCTCTTCCTCTCATCTTCCTCCCTGAAATCAATTAAAAAATATTTAAAAAGGAATGGTAGGAAGCAAGATTGGGAAGAAGTGGAGGAAAATAAGGGATTAAGGGCCCTGTTTAAGGCTACAGAAATTTCCAGAGTAAGGACATCAGAGATTTTTCAGAAGCAGGTCTTATGATCAGAAATTGATATGTGGGTTATTTTTTTTAATGGTAACTAGAAAGGATCTGCATCAGGTTGCAACTTACAAGTAGGTAGAGAGCTATGGAAGTTGTATTCATATCTAATTTCTGGCTTTCTTCATCACCCTAAAGTTTTCTCATGCCACTTAATGCAATTAAATTTGATTAGGTCAAAAGCAAATAGTTTCAATTATCATCAAATTATAATTACTAATTGATTCAAAGCTGAGAGTATTAAACAATGAAGGTAGCAGGACAGGTTATGTGGCTTAGGATAAACATTTTAAAATAAAAAGTCAGGTGGTCCACCATGGGATCAGACAGGCCAGATGTGAGCATGGGCTGCATGTCAGATGTTCAGGCCATGATTGAGCTTAGAATTGGGGGTGGTGGCCAAACTTTACCTATGGTTTGACAAACAGGGGTAAGCACCAAAGGAGGACCAGATTCCTCGGCAATGGCTAATTCTGATTTTCTCACAGAATTTTTATTTTCTGTGGCTTAAAGTTTTATGATTCTATTAGTGAAATACTTTACAAACATGATGAATTAAAGAGATGTCAGTCAACTGGCCCTGGCATAGAATCATAATTTAATTATTCTGTTCCTACAAGAAAACATCTTCCTAAATAAGTGGTCTACAAATAAACATTTGGACACAACTTATTAGAAATTGCCTGAATAACGTTCTTTATAAATATATACAATTGTGAACAAAACAAAAGGCAAAACAAGTTTCCTTTCAAAAAGAATGCTTCAATTTATTTATTTTTATTCTTAGGATTTGCCAAGCACTGCAGTGAATTCTTTTTCCCAAGGCTGAAAAAGTTTCTAATTGGCTTTATAGTCAGCTAGCTTATTAAAGCACAGTAAACATCTTAACATTTTTTCCAACCTTTTTTTTTTTTTCTGCAGTAAAAGACTTTTTCTAATTAAAATTGTCAATAAGAAATTCACTTCTTACCTTGTCAGAAGGTTTAAATGGATTTCCTTGTCCGCTAATTCCACCACTGATGCTAAATCCAAGGCCAGGATTCTTTTCTATTCTCACACAAAACTATGTAAAAAAGATATAAAAAGGTAATCAAATGCATATAAAAACCAAATATCTTCAAATAACTGCATCCCAGTAGGAAAAATTCACATTTCACTTAAGTTCTCAGTGACAGTTTATGTTAACTTGGTACATAAGACAGTATCAACTCTGACAAAATAGTATTTAGTGCTTCTATAGGCATCAGTTATAAATGAAACTAGCTTGAAATTACCTGGCAAGCAGACATTAGTAAGTATTCATTCATTACTGTGTGCAAGTCTAAATTTTGATTAGCAGAATTAAAAATTAAAAGCCTTATAAAAGGTTGTTAATTATTTAAATTATCTAATTTAAATGCACACATATTCTAACTAATTTGAAAAGATGTATAAATAAGTAAAAGAAAATTTTCAAATGTAGAGTTAGGGGAAAATATGGCTCTTTAAATAAGTTGCTACTACTTCCTAGGTGAGTCGTACAATTCATCTCCTTGGTAGAGAATTCCTTTGTTTAGAAACAGTGGGACTTTTAGCTTGAGAAAGGGGAAAATTTTTGGCCATAACTTGAGTTTGGGTTAAACAAAGGAAAAATGAAATATTCAGTAAAAAGAGTTTTAGATTTAGCAGCAGTTTCTGGCAAAGCAGTTAGGGGTCTTGGAGGAAGAGAACACTGAAAAAGAAAGAGGTCAAGAATATGGAGAAATGATTTGTGACGGGAATAGTCAAGAAATATTTAGGACTGGAGGGATAATAGTTTAATATTCTGTGCTATATTACCTTCCCAAATCCAAAACCATCAATGAAGGCCTGTAAAACACAAGATCCTTGTGCTTTATAGAGCTATGGGAAAATGATGGCATTGGGAGCAGGTCCACCTTGAGATAAGACTGTAGTAAGAATGATAGTCATGATAAGAATTGATACAAAGAATGTAGATCAAGAATTCCATTGGAGGGAAATGAGTACCAAGAATGATCTAGAAAAACTACTGTGTAACAAATTTAGGAATTCTTGCTGATCGTGGGTTGGGGATGTGTGTGTGGTCTGTAGTGAAAATGCTAGTTTTCTATGTGTAATGAGATGGGGGCCCCCAGATGACTGAGAGACAGAACCCAGAGTTAGCATAAACTTTGGTTGGGTAAAGAAAGAAAACTCCTTTATTTATTTGTTTGTTTGTTTGTTTAAAGTATTACATGTGTCTCCTTTTCCCCCCCACTGACCCTCCCCCCGGCCATTCCCACCCCTGAGGGCATGCCCCCACAGCCTCAGTGTCTGTGTTCATTGGTTATGCTAATATGCGTGCACACAAGTCCTTTGGTTGATCTCTACCCCCCCCTCCCCTTCCCCTTGCCTCTGGATCTATTTTTGCTCATCAGTTTATGTTGATCATTATGAGTGAGGTCATGTGATATTTATCTTTCTCTGACTGGCTTATTTCGCTTAGCATAATGCTCCAGTTCCATCCATGCTGTTGCAAATGATAAAAGTTCCTTCTTTTTTATAGCAGTGTAGTATTCCATTGTGTAGATGTACCACAGTTTCTTAATCCACTCATCTGCTGATGGGCACCTAGGCTGTTTCCAAATCTTAGCTATGGTAAATTGTACTGCTATGAACATAGGGGTGCATATATCATTTCTGATTGGTGTTTCTAGTTTCTTGGGATATATTCCTAGAAGTGGGATTACTGGGTCAAATGGGAATTCCATTTTTAACTTTTTGAGGAAACTCCATACTGTTAAGAAAACTCTTTCTTAAAGATGATTGGAAATGTTTACTTTCTTAAGTAGTTTGATGTTTTCCCCAGCAATCTTGCATAGCCTATTAATTTGCTTATGGGCAAATGCAAATGCCCCAAATGCTCTCTATATTTTTATTTTTGAGGTATCTTTAATCGCTCTTAGATCGTTCAAGGCAAATTTGAGCCTTAGTCCTGACTTAATCAGCATATTGTGAGTCTTTAGGAGCTAGGTCAATTAGGCTTGGCCATTTAATGGAACTATTCTGAATTCACTATCATATTTCATAATAATGAGTAGAACATTTAAGTATTACACAGTTCACTTGCAACACAAAGGCAAAAACTATCTGCTAATGTAACTTTTATGGTAGAGTCAGTAATGAATAGTTTCTAAATTATGGGAAACTGCAATTGCCAGAAGTACTCTCCAAGATTTTTATTTTAAAGATATGTTTAATTACAACTTTTCCTTGAATTGAGCTAGATTTCTTAAAACTGGTTATCACGCTGTGATAGAAAGTACAGTTTATAACAGTTTTGTATTTATAAGGCTCACAGTCTGTGAATATGAACATATGATAACTTGATGCAGCTCCAAGGAATATTTTAGCTTTATTCAATATACCAGTTTACCCTGTAGTCCTTTTTGGATTGTTATTGGTTAACTAGAGGCCCGGTGCATGAAATTTGTGCAGGGGGTGGAGGGGCGCTCCCTCAGCCTGGCCTGCACCCTCTTGTAGTCCGGGACACCTCGGGGGATGTCTGACTACCGGCTTGTGTCTGGATGGCCTTCTGCAGCTGCATGGTCTGCTGCTTGAGCTTCAGTAGCTGCTGCACGTGCATGGGCTGGGCCACCACGGTCTGTCCTGCGGACACCATCGAGTGGGTGAGTCAAGTGCGGAGGCAGGCTCTGAGTTCCCTGCACTTCCCTGAGTCACTGAGTTGTTCAGACTGACTGCCTTCTATAGAGAACGGCATTGGGATCAGGCCTTAGCCAGCAGTCGGACATCCCTCTTGCAGTCCCGGACCCCTTGGAGGATGTAGCAGTGCGCCAAGTGGCAGGCGGCCAGGGAGGAGCCTGAATAGGGGCCAGGTGCCATGCCGCTCACGCTCATTCTGGCCCGCTGCACCTGCTGCCACCTCTCAGTAGTGCTGCCACAGAGTCGGGAGAGGCTCCCGCCATGGCAGCTGTGCTCGCCAGCCATGAACCTGGCTTCTGGATGAGTGCACTGACCACCAGGGGGCAGCTCCTGCATTGAGCATCTGCCCCCTGCTGGTCAGTGCACATCATAGCCACCAGTTGTTCTGGTCGTTCCGCCATAACAGTTGCTTAAGCTTTTATTACTAGTATATAGATTAGCAATGAGAAGAACGGAACTTACATGATTTAAATATATTATCTTTGTGTTTTCCCATATTTCTGTGCATTTCTAATTAAATTACTTAAGATATAGGTTATTTCTTTCTAATATAAAAATTTTATATTGCACAATGTAATATATAGAAGGTATATTTCCCCAGGCCACTAAAAAACCTGAAAGGAAACATATGCAACATATTTATTTATAAAGTAAATTGTTGCGAATACTTCCTAGTCCTTCTCCTGCAAGGTAGTGACTATATCCATTTTATATTATTGTCAATCTGGAAGGCACTAAAAATCTAAAGGAAATAAATTTCACATGTGCCAAGTAGATGAAGAACTGCCTCAATATATTTTTTAATATTAGAAATAATAAAGATGACACTGTGATTTTATAAATGTGACAACCATAAATTCTTATCTGAAGCTAGACTACCCTTGGGTATATTGTGATATGGCTAATAGGTTGTGTTGTGACTGTTGTGTCCCATAAAGCATGTCAGAGAGAGTATTCATCTCACATATAAAGAGTTCCACCTGCCTGGCAAGGCCCAAAGGGGCCATGAAAAGATGAGAGAATATCTCACAGCCAAGGAACAGTCAGAAACTAAATAGAATTATCAAAGAGGAAATGCAGTGTTCTAGCAAAAAGTCAGATCTAGGAGGCTAACAAATAGCTTCTTTAGTGAGGATCAGCATTTCAATTTTTTATTAAGATATTGGAAACAATGAATGAAGATATAAGCAGCAGCCCGGCAGTCAGTGGTGCATTTGTTTCTTTCAGAGTCTGTTTTCGTCATGTGACTTCACTTGAAACTTCTGGTCTGTGCCACAATAGGCAGTATCTTAGGTCATGCACTAATTTATTTATTTTTAAATATATTTTTTATTAAATTTATAGAGGAAGGCAGAGGGAGAAAGAGAGAGAGACATCAATGATGAGAGAGAATCATTGATTGGCTGCCTCCTGCATGCCCCCCCTGTGGGGGTCCAGCCTGAAACCCTGTCTGGGAATCGAACCGTGATCTCCTTGTTCATAGGTCAATGCTCAACCACTGGGCCACACTGGCTGAGTTTGTTGCTAACTTAATAGGAAGGTTTGGACAAAGAATTTGGGCTTTAGGTTAGATAAACCTGGGTTAAAATTACAGCTTGACCAGTTATATTTATCTCAAGTTACTTATTTTCTCTGTACCCTGGATTATTCATCTGTAAAAAGAAAATAAGATTATTGTGAGTATTAAATGAAATAGTATGTATAAGCAGCATCAGCTATAGAATTGTTGGGGCCTGGTGCAAAATGTAAATGTGAGGCTCTTTGTTCAAAGATTATTAAGAATTAAGAATTGGAGACAGCAGAGCATTAAACCAAGTGTGGGGCTCTTCTAAGCGCAGGACTTTGTTCATACTTAAGTCCCTTCTTTAACATAACTATAGAATGTTTAAGTTTTTACTTCTCAGTTTGAAAGGCACCTGATGTTTCTAGAGGGGTGAATCACAACACTTGTAAGTGATTCTAAATACAATCTCTGAATCATGATGTTTTACATTTAATAAGCAATGCCCTGGCTGGTGTGGTTCAGTTGGTTGGTCATCGTCCCATGCACCAAAATGTTGCTGGTTCAATTCCAGGTCAGGGCACATGCCTGGGTTTTGGACTCAATCTCCAGTAGGGGGCATGCAGGAGGCAGCCAGTAGATGCTTCCCTCTCACATGGATGTGTTTCTCTCTCTCCTTCTCCCTTCCTCCCCTCCCCGCCAAATAAATAAATTTAATAAACATGTAAACTTTAAAACTTAGTAATCCTCTCATTAGTCAAACTATAAAATTTTTGTGTTATTGGAGGGATGATGTAAAAATGGTCTTTAAATTTAGAGTGTTCAGAGTAAGTGCACGCTAATACTAAACTTACTCTTCAAGGAAGGTGAAAATAGAGGGCATTGATCTCCGTGAATTTTTTAAAAACATAATCTTTATTGTTTCAGTGAATTTTTAAATGCATTGATTCTCACAGAAAACAAACACATAGCTGCTATTAGGACTAACCAAGTCAGAGAACAGAGTTGAGGTTATAATATTTGTGAGGGAGAAGATATGAGCAATTTTTAACCTTCTAGATGTCTTTAATAAAACATAATTTAAAACTTCATTAACTTTTTAGAATCTCTGGAGAATTAAAGGCCTCACATCATTACCTCATTAAAGGCACCTGTCTGATATATTTTCCCTTAAATCAAACACTTGGCCTAGATCAAGGCAGGATAGAGAAAAAATTATTTTTAAAAATATCTATAATTTGGAGAATGATTAATACATAATCTCAGCTTCAAGAGGGTATTAAGAAATAGAGGATTTGTCTAGACCACTGGGATCCAAATAATAAATGGCTCTTAACAACAGAAAGGAAAAACTAGAAAATGATGATAATCTTGTCTGATACATTCAGAAAATAAGGTGAATAATATGTGAAGCTTTGAGTTAATAATAAAGTGAAAACTTTATATACCATATTAAAGATTTAGTGAAGTCAGTGGGCAAAGTCAGCTTTGCCTAATTATCTGAATTATCAAAAAAGATACACTAATTTTATATGAACATTAAGATTTTAATGTCTTACTTTTTAAGCTTAATTAATGTAACTCAATAGGTGACATCTTATTCAGTTTTCTGGTCCTAAGGAAGAAAACAGGTCCTTATAATGGAAAAGCAAATTCTACTTTTAGATAGGTCAGAAGAGAAGCATTTTTTTTGTGTGTGTGTGCTACAAGGCATTTATCAGTATCTTTTGGAGCATTTCAGAAATGTTTCCCTTCTAACTGTTGTTTATAATGTTCTTTATAGGAAACTTTATCTCTGTACTATTCAACAATCAGAAGACAGGACTTTTAAAAAATGATGCCACAAATAGAGAGAAATATACAGTTTATGTTTCACACAGTCAATTTCACCAGAGGCCTTGGTAACCACACCTAGTCCACTGAAGCTCTTTGTAAGATCCCAAAACTGTGTGGTAGAGTTAAATTGGAGTGGGGAGTGGGGAGGGGAGGGTGTAGGATAAACCAGAAAAACTGTTCCGACCCATCAACTTTTCCTTATGTAAAATGGGCCTTTTACCAACCATCCATTCCTATAGGTTGGTGTCCTTAACCACTAAAAATAGTGATAAAATAGTGTGTTGCACTCTAGTCAACATGGTGACAGCATTAATGTGTCCCAGACTATATTAACGAGGGAAGACAAACCATAGATTCATTGGGATTTCCTGAACATTTCCTGAAAATACATCAATTGTGAAATCTCTTCTCACCTGCTCTGGATAGCCATCCATACTCCTTTGCCCTTTAGTTTGAATTAAGCACCGTCCAGGCTGAGGTCCCCGGGTGGCCTGTGAAGAGGGGATCTGAATAGGCAATGGTGACTGGAACTGCTGGATGGTCACTTTGTTTATATTTCCCTCATATGGCTGCTGCTCCCGGCTACGATGCTGAAGGCTTTGGGACCCCATCAAGGTCTGGATATGGCTGCCTGCCTGTGGAGAAGATAATCTGTCAGATGACGATTCGTGGTGTTGAAAGGATGTGATTAAAGTAAAAACACGTACAGACATCTCTTTGGTAAAGTGGCATCATTTGGGCTTGCAGCCATGGCTGGAAAAGATAATGAAAAGACAGCAAGGGGCCGCCTACTATGCTTTGTGAAAATGTTAATATTGGAGCAAGGTTGCATTAAATACATTCGCAGTCAGCTGGTGGTTTGCCAAAGTTTATTTTAACTCCCATTTTAAGGGAACAAAATTCAGTCCAAGAAAAAGAAGTCACTACTTAAAAATAAAGTCAAATTCCATATGGCATTTTATTTTGAAATATACCAGGGAGAGATGTAATATATGGAACCTTTATGCCACAAGTGCTTAGTGAGATTGCTTACATGAGAATAGTCAATATTTACTGATTTTCTGCATTTTAAAATCAAGAGTATTTCTTAAAGAAAACTAAAAAATAAAAATTTGTGTTTTGACATTCAAAAAAATAAAATGAAATCAACAATATGGTTTGGGAATCTTTAAGTTACGTCAAAAATTAATCATGAGATAAATTCCTGTGAGTATCGATAGTCTGTGGAGGCACTAAATCTGGAAGGGTCTTCAGAGTGAGCTCTGTAAGGAGATCACCTCATGTTGAGCTTGCAGAGATTCATCAGTACCTCTAATGAAAATGATAATTTCTTAGTTCTTAAAGGCAGTTATGGAGGCCAGAGCGCATGCTCACTCTGATCTCCCATCTTTGAATGATACGATGCGAATCCCTGCTCCTTTGTTCACTCTTATTTTCTCACCTTCTTTCTAGCATCAGCTCCTTTAGTCATTCTACCTGATATTTTTTCTACCAAGCAATCAGATCTGTTTGTGAGCTGGTAATCTAGAATATGCCTTTTAATATCAGGTAGGGCTTAACATGGAAGTCTAACATGAGAAGTAAAAGCTTATCATAGATACTTTTAAGCATATGTATTAGTATAGTGCTATGGTTGGTACTTCACTCATCATTATGAAAGGATCTGAGGGTTCACTTCACGAATTCATTTTCTTTCTTGTTGATCTTTTAAGGGTGGGTAATTTGGAACTAAAAAATGAATTTCACCTTAGAATTCATTAGCTAAGAAAGCCTGTGAATTTGCCTACCTAATCAAGATTTTGATTAATATGAAAAGGTCAGGTTGGAGGAATAAAAGAATAATTTTAAGCAAGTAGTCAATGAAAAGATTAATTTTAATTTTTAAGAGACATCAGGAAATGACACTGATCATCTGAAGGAGATGAAAGGCATATTTCTTGATTCCAAACAAGAGGTAATTGAGTGAAGAAAATACTCAAAAGTTATTATTTGGCCATATGTAGAGCAAAGGAAATAACAATTTGATTATACTTTTTAGGTGTTTAACTGGTTGTCTTAGTATCATGTACAGTTTTCTACTTTAAAATCAGCAAAGATATTTAGTATGAGAATCTTGAGGGAAAAGATGCAAAAAAAAAAAAAAAAGAGTTTCTGGCTATTCCAGCATAGTGAAAAACAGTTAGCAATCCAGCACTGCCCAACACAATTAACCAGCGACCACAACACTACAATGCCAACACAATTGAGATAACCATGTAGAGGGCAAATGTGTATTTCTCGATGGAATCTATTCCCTTTTCAGCCATTCTAGAAGACTGAACACCCCATCTGGTCAAGTTTTCCCTTATTGCAAATTGAATCTCTCTTATCTCTGTGGAATTTCACATTCTCTTGTTTGGGAGGAGAGAAAAGCCATGATAAACACAGTATCACATTGTGAGCTGCTAAATCACTGGCATGCTGAGTTAGTTAGAGAAAAGTATTTCCTGGAGTTTGAGGAGCTGGGAGTATAGGCTGGCTAAGGCTGACTGGCCTGGCTTCTGAATAGTCCATTGGTTTTACATTTATAACTGCTTCTCACCTCCACTGGCATAATATTCATGGATCTTCAGTCAGTGCTTGAGTAAGTGGACACACAGGAAGTGATCACATAGACAAAGCATTTTTAACACCCAGAAAAACTTAGAGAGACACAGCATATAGCTAGAGTTCCAAAACACATAATCTGCCTGAGAAAATCAATAATGACTGCTTAACAATCACTTCATTGATTAGAATATTCTGGTAATGGTCTATCCATGGGTGCAAAATTAATTCTATATATTATAGAACTGTAATAGCCTTTAGATTTCTTTTTCTTTTTGGTTTATTTTTTCCTTCTGATGGGACAGTTTGAGCTCAGCATTTTCTTTCGATTTGGAACTTGAGGGCAAGCACCATATCCTACTTGCCATCTTTAATAACTGGCATATAATAAATAATAGCTGTCATCCAAACACTAGGTGCTAAGCAATGTGCTAAAACTTACATGTATTATCTCCTTTCATCCTTGTAACAGCACTAGAGATAATTATTATTATCCAGTTTTATTGAGGAGAAAACTAAGGCTTGGAGAGGTTAAGTAACTTTCCCAAGTCATCTGCCAACCGGTAAGCTGGCAGGACCAGGATCTGAACAAAGGCTGTCTGACTATGACTATCATAATGAATTGAAAAGGAGTCATGCAAAGAAACAGAAGGATCAGGTTGTTGAGGATGAATATATTAAAATCTTTAGCAGCTCCTTTAATTTGCCAAAGGGCCATTCCTACTTATTGATTTAGATCATCACCTATTTTAGATCCTATGTATGGGACTTAGAGCTTTATAGTTAACCAAATAGGCTGATGCTCTGTGCATTTAGCAATCTTTCTATGATTATGAAGTGACAGAGCTCATGTTCTTGTATGGCTTGGCAAAATATAACATAGACTTGGAGGAAACATCTGTAACGATGCTCTTTGCATCAGCAGCAATTTTTTTTCAGTCTGTATTTGGGATATATGCTGCAAAGAATGGGAATGACAGCTATAGAAAGCAAAGAATTAACACTAAGTTTTGTGTGAGTTAAACAGACATATAGGACACAAGATATCTAAAAGAACAATTACGGTGTGGAGGGACTGTGATGAGGAAGTTTTCTGACTGGCACGAAGGCTTAAGAAAGGTAATAAGGGTGCTCACGGTGAAGTACAAAGGACTGAATGAAAATGCAGAAAATGTCAGAGATGGCATTTATTCAGGCAGAGGGGTTAGCTATGAGAACACTGACTCATACTGAAGGGGAATTTGAACAAAAAGGTTTCTGTAAAGCCTGTGCTACACATTTTGAATGATAAAAAGAAACAGAGAAAATTTGACATTTGTTTTGAATTTTCAAGGGGAGGTTGGAAAAATAACATGTATTTGAGGAGAATAGTGATGGAATGCAGTGTTTTCAAGTTGACCTGAAAAAATACTGTCAAAGTGTATGTTTACAGGGAAAAACTCCAATATCCATTGGACCCCAGGAAACATTACTGTCAACACCACAGAAAGGAAATGTTGATTTTGCTACTTTTAAAGTGTTTGGGAGGTTTTGTATGATATAAAAGAAATGACTTTCTCATGACAACAATATTTCGGTTCACACTGTTTTCTTAGAAAAAAGTGTTAGACTGAGAAGTGTATTACCCAGTTTGGTCATTTGTCTTACTACATATCTTGACTCTTTAACTATTTTAGGGTTCCTTCCAAAAGTCAAACATAGCTTCAAAGGATGACAATTTATGCCACTGAGAATGTGCAACTGGAAACCATCAACTTCTAAAATTACGTCCAAAAGAGTTCAAAAAAATGTTTGGGAGCAATTTCAACAACACAGAATCATCTATAAAGGATAATTTAGTATTTGATTTCAAGATATCAGCAGCAGTCATTGGAATGAGTCAGTTTCAGTAATTTTGTAAAACAATAACAACAAAAAGCCCTGTCCCTTTCTATCTATACCATGTATTCTGTATGTTCTCCTTCTTAACATGCAGTACCATGTATTCTGTATGTTCTCCTTCTTAACATGCAGTTTAAGTTTTAAAAATTGAGGCAGTAGGATTTCTGCTTCCTGGTAGATTGAGTAGGCTTACTTTCCTCTATTCTCTCCATGAAGAAAAATAAAAAATCCTGGACATTATATATAAAAAAATATAAGAAAACTTTGGAAAGTAGACAGAAAACAGCAGATCAGCTAGGGACCTAGAAACCAAGTAAAAGCATAGTGGTGAATTCATTGAGTTTTATTTTTGTGTCGTATATCCCAGACTTGGAGCTGAAGAAGCGGGTAACCTGAAAATGCCTGAAGGTACAGATAAGAAAAGTCTTAGCAAAAGCCTACTCTGTCTAGCCAAAAGACCAGAAAAAAGGGGCAGAAAACTTTGATAGTGACCACCCTACTATATATAGCCAGTGGGAAAACACTGTAGTCCCACAAAGTCCAAGTGGGGATCCTAGACTTCTACCCTCATAAGGATGCAACAAGGTACACCAACACTCCTGCTGGTGTGCTATCAGAGAAGACCACTGCACTTATCCCCTGTGGCCAGCAGGGAGCCCCTCCCCAAGCCCCATGGTGTCACTGGAGAACACAAGGACCATGGACTTACTCTCCCACACAGCAGTAATGAGGCACCCTTCTACTTTCCCAGTAGGATGGTTAGAGAGAGTCTAGAAATGAGGCTACCTTCTCTGAGGTACCAGTGGAGGCCATCTGGGAATTTAGAACATCTATTTCCACCTAGCAATAATAATATAAATTTTTGCCTCAGATCAATAATTAAAATCCTATCTTGAGAGCCTAGAAAATGAGAAGCCAAATAAACCCCAAGCAAGCAGAAAGAAGGAAATAATAATAGCAGAGATCAATGAAATTGAAAATGAATAACAGAAAAAAAAAAAAAAAAAGAAACAAAAAGCTGATTCTTTGGAAAGATCACTTCTAGCAAGATTGAATGAGAAAGAAAAAAGAAAACTCAAATTAGCAAAATCAGGAATATTACTACAGATCCTGCAAACATCGTAAAAGTAATAAAGTAATACTACAAATAACTCTACACACAAATTTGACAACTTATATGAAATAGGCCACTTGGAAAAGCATAAACTACTGTAACTCACCCTGTATGAAACAGATAATTTGAAAAGCCCTGCAACCATCAAGATTAGAATATGTAATTTAAAAATTCCCAGGAAAGATATCTCCAGGTACAGACTGTTCCACAGGAGAATTTTACCAAATATTTAAATAACAATTAACACCAATTCTACACTCTCTCTTCCAGATAATAGAAGAGGAGGGGACACATCCACTTTATTTCATGAAGCCAGTATTATTACTTCAATAACAACACCACACCTGATAAGGACAGTAAAAACAAAAACAAAAACAAAAAACAAGGAAGAAAGAAAACTATAGAGCACTACAATTTATGAATATAAATACAAAAATCTTGAACAAAATGTTGGCAAATAAAATTTATAAATAAGTAAACTCCATGCCCAAGTGGAGTTTATTCCAGTGATACAAAGCATGTTCAATATTTGAAAATCAACGACTGCAGTGCACATGTTAATGGGCTACAGAAGAAAAATTATGCAGTCATATCAATGGAAACAGAATATATTTGACAAAATTTAGCATCTATTTGTGATAAAAACTCAGAAATATAGAAATGGAGTAGAACTTCCTCTACTTGATAAAGAACATCTACAAAAAACATAAAGCTAACTTAAAACTTATGTGAAAAAAATGAATGCTTCTTCCCCAAGATCAAGAACAAGGCACAGATGTCCACACTCACCACTCTTATTCAGCAGAATGCTGTAAGTTCTAGTCAGTAGAATAAGGCAAGAGAAGGAAATAACAGGCATACAGATGGAGAGGAAGAAATTAAATGTCCTTATTTACAGGTTATGTGATTGTCTGCATAGAAAACCCAAAATAACCACCAAAAAAATTCCTAGAACTAACAAATGAATTCAGCAAGGTTACAAGTGTATTTATGTATGTTAGCAATGAAATGCAGACACCAAATTTAAATGCAATACCATGCACAGTAACTAAAAAAAAGTAAAATATTTAGGTATAAACCAAACAAAGCTTGTGCAAGATTTATATGCTGATAACTACACAATCCTGAAGAAAGATATCAAACTCTTAAATAAATGGAGAGACATATTTATGGGTTGGAAGACAACACAGTAAAGATGTCAATTCTTTCCAAATTGATACATAGGTTTAACAAATTCCTAACAAAACCCTAGTTTTATGTATTCTATTTATATTCTATTCTAAACTTTATAAAAGGAACTCATATAACTTAACGAAAGGAAGATAAACAACCCATTTAAAAAATGGGCAACGGACTTAAATAGATACTTTTTGAAAGAGGACATAAGGAAGGCCACGAGACATATGAAAACATGCTCAAAGTCACTAATCATCTGAGAGATGCAAATTAAAATGAAAATGCAGTTACCATCTCACACCTGTCAGAATGGCTATCATGAACAAATCAACAAATGACAAGTGCGGGCAAGAACGCGGAGAAAAAGGAACCCTCGTACTCTGCTGGTGGGAATGCAGATTGGTGCAGCCACTGTGAAGAACAGTATGAAATTTCCTCAAAAAAACTAAAAATGGAACTCCCATTTGACCCAGTGATCCCACTTCTAGGAATATACCCGAAGAAACTAGAAACACCAATCAGAAAGGATATATGCACCCCTATGTTCATAGCAGCACAATTTACCATAGCTAAGATTTGGAAACAGCCTAAGTACCTATTAGCAGATGAGTGGATTAAAAACCTGTAGTACATCTACACAATGGAATACTATAATGCAGTAAAAAAGGAGTTCTTACCATTTGCAACAGCATGGATGGAACTGGAGAGCATTATGCAAAGCAAAATAAGCCAGTCAGAGAAAGATAAATATCACATGATCTCACTCATTTGTGGAATATAATGAAAAACATAAACTGATGAACAAAAATAGATCCAGAGACAGAGAAGCATCAATCAGACCATCAAACCTCAGAGGGAAGGTAGGGGAGGGTGGGGGTAAGGGGGAGAGATCAACCGAAGGACTTGCATGCATGCATATAATAAGCCTAACCAATGGACACAGACACCAGGGGGTAAGGTCATGGGTGGGGGGTAATGGGGGGGCGGTAAGGACACATATGTAATACCTTAATCAATAAAGAAAAAAAATCTATCTTTCACTTTTAAATAAAGATAATCATAATAATAAAAAAGCCAATGAAACTAGAATAGCTAACACAATTTTGAAAAAGAAGAATAAAGTAAGAAGAATCAGAATGATTTCAAGATTATTATGTGGGATATTGGCAGAGGGACAGACATATAGATAAATGAAATGAATCAGATGATCCATAAATAGACCTACAAGAAGTGATTTTTGGCAAAGGTGCAAAAGCAAATCAATGGATGAAAGAGAGCCTTTTCAACAAATGGTTCTGGCACAATTAAACATCCATAGGCAATATAAGTGAACTGTGACCTATGTCTCACATCTTACATAAAAGCTAACTCAAATTAGATCATAGATTTAAATGTAAAATGTTAGGAGGACGAAACAACAAGCTATAAAGTTTGAGAAAATATTAGCAAACCATATATTTGACAAAGGACAGTATCTAGAATATATTAAAAAAAAACTCTCAAAACTCGACAGTAAGAGATTAAACAATTCATTTAGAATAATGGTCAAAAGACACGAAGATATATTTCACCAAAGAGGATATACAGATGGCAGCAAATAAGCACATGAAAAGATGTTCAACATTGTTAGCTATTAGAGAATTCAAATTAAAACCCCAATGAGATATTACTACCCACTTATCAGAATGACTAAAAGCAAACATAGTGACAACAACAAATGCTAATAATGATGAGAAACTGGATCACTCATAGTCTGTTGCAGGAAATGTAAAATGGTAGAGTGACTTTGGAAAAATATTTGGCAGATCCTTAAAAACAAACAAACAAACAAACAAACAAAAAATTAAACATGCAGCCCTGGCTGGTTTGGCTCAGTGGATAGAGCGCTGGCCTATGTTTGATTCCGGTCAAGGGCACATGCCTGGGTTGTGGGCTCGATTCCCAGTAGGGGGCGTGCAGGAGGCAGCCAATCAATGACTCTCTCATCATTGATGTTTCTATCTCTCCCTCTCCCTTCCTCTATGAAATCAATAAAAATATATTAAAAAAACAAAACTAAGATAAAACAACAACAACAAAACAACTAAACATACAAGTACCATATGATCCAGCAATTACATTCCTGGGCATTTATCCCAGAGACTTAGGAAGACTTAAGTTCATGCAAAAATCTGTCCATGAGTGTTTAGAGAAAGTTTCTTCATAATAGCCCCAAACTAGAAATCTAGGTTTCCTTCAATGGGTGAGTGGTTAAAAAATTGTGATACTTCCATAGCTTGGAATACTAATCAGCAACAAAAAGGAAGAAACTGTGGATATACACAGCAACCTGAGAGACTCTGCAGGGAAGTATACTGAGTTAAAAAAAGCCAATCCCAAAGGTTACTGAATGATTCTATGTAATTTTATTTGCATGACATTCTCGAAATGACAAAATTATAGGAGTGAAGTGTTATAGAAATGCTGGGAGTTAATTAAAAAATTTAATAGAGCAGTACAGATAACACAGTCTTTGGAGTCAGATGAACCTGGGTTTTATACTTTGCTCTGCCATTTTTTTAGTTATGCAATCTTTTGCAAGTTATCTAAGTGCTTTGCTTATCATGTAAAAACTGTAGATAATAATAAGTGCTTCACAGAATATTATGAGGATTAACAAATATAACGTAATACATTCAGCATATTGCTGGTACACAGTAAGTACTCAATAATGGCAATGTGACCTGCGGAGGAAAGATCTGACTGTCCCTTGGCCATAGCAATAAGTAATCATCAATTAGAACTTGTTTTAAACTTGTAATTAGTTAATGGCAGCTTGCTTTGGAAACTGCATTTGAAAGTTAGGCAATCAGCAACAGTCTCACTCAAGTAACCATGCTTCCCTAGTTCAAGGTCAACAAAGCCCTAAATATTCCAACTTCTGAAAATCCACCAACACCTGAACCCCATGCTTCCCCTAAACTCTGTCTTACTAAGAGAGACTATGCCTTACAAGTTATTTGTTAGCAAAGCAGTAAATTACAGATTTTTTTTTCCAGATTTGGGGAAGTAGCCTTTTTTTTAACAGAGGACGATAGAATATACAAAATTTTCAAAAACTATTCTGCCATCGGTAGCGATGGTACTACTTACTCTTCACTAATATGGCTAATATTTTAGGTTGCCATGATTCACCTTCATTCCCCCCCCCCTCCCCTCACACACACACCTCCTTCCCTATCATTGCATATGTTTCAAGACAGCTGTCCCAGTGAAGAGTACAGCCTGTTCATGTATAAATAACTCAAATTCATGACCTTGGTCTCAATAACAACCTGCTGTTAGAAACAAAGCTAAATAAAGATTTTGCTTGTCTCTAATTTACACATTTTAATCCCAAATAATACATATTACTAGTATAGTAGCTACCATTATTTAAACACTTATATGGTAGGTGCTGTGATAAATGTCTAACATCATGATCTTCATGTGCAGAGCCACTCTACAAGGTCCGCATCATTGTCTTCCCAGAGGAAGGAACTGAACAGGGAAGTTTAAGGCGCTCAAGGGCCATGAAATGCAAAGTTAAGGCTTACTGTTTCTCCTGCACTGCTGCTTAAAAGAAATAAAAAGTGAGATCTTAAGAAATGAGAAATACATTGAGATAATGTACCCCCCCCTCTGCTGCAGCTTGGTGCATAGTTTAGTTTTTGTGTATCAATGTAATTGTCATTTTGCAGGGCTTGCTTCAATATTCATTGCAGTTTTATCGCTTTCACAAGTGATTTTGGGGACAGAACTTAGGTTATTTTGTGAAGAATGGAAACTATCAAACAGAAAGGGGCAGTAGAAATCTTTTTTTGTTTTGTTTTTTTTGTTGCCAGTAGGAATCTTACAGATATAATCAGGAGGTTTGATGAGCTAAATTATTGAGGGACTAAATTAACAAAAGGAACTAAATTCAATATGATAGAAGGATCTGTAGTTATGCTCCCAATTTTATTCCTTTTGAGACTCATAAAGGTAAATAAAGAACCTGTAAATATTTTAAAGGAAATGAAGGCTTGTAAAACAAGCCCATTTAGGAATATCTAAAATATTTGATTTGTGTCAAATAAGAGCAAGTTGAAGAGGACTTAAAAATTCTTTTTAAGTGTACGACTGGTGTCAAGGTTTCTCTCTCTCTCTCTTTTGAATGGTGAAACAGAAAAAAACAATACCAAATTGTGGCAAAAAGTGCTAGTCAAATATATACCAAATGAATTCCTGATATTGAGGGTTATTACTATTGCAACAGGTCTATGCTATAATTTTTCTGATTATTTTTGTAGTAGTTTTCTGATTTTTTTTGGTTGGGTGGGGTATACTATATTAGTGGTATAACACAGTGGTTAGACTATGCTATGGTATCAATCATGGTTCCACAATTCCTTGCCCCTATCTTTTTGTCCCATAGGGATGTTGTGAAGATAAGAGAGTGTGTATGTTAAGCATTTTTCCCGTGTCAAATACGTACTGTAGATATTGTTTTATGACTGTGATGACCACATGATTAAGCTTGTTTTTTTCTTCTCATTTTATTTGTATTTAGTTAGGGCAATTTTGATGCCAAAAGGTCTCTGTTCTCCCATTTAGGCACTAGAGGACAGACTTGAACAAATACAGGGGAGAGAGCTCTGAGGTCTGGAAGGGAGGGGGTATAAAGGTGTTCTTTCTCCTGCCGTGGGAATTTGGTGACATTGCTGCATTCTGTTGGTACAGTGCAGTATTTGAGAAGGAGGGGACATTCAAAATACTTACTGATCTTAAATTTTTAAGAGTCTAATACTGATGATATACTCCAGTGCCTCAAATGACAGATGAAAAGATGAGCTAATAGGGCGTTCCCCTTCAGAGCATATATATGCCTTAGGATGGCAGCTGGCTGATATGTGCAGGCAGTTATTTCTGGCTTATGGTATCTCTACAAGCACATTCTTTTATGGTTAAATGTCAATTTATAAAGCATAGCCATAGAATTAGAAATTATTAACTGAAAGGAAAAAAAAGGAGTATCCATAACAGCAAAAATGATTAGATTAGAGCGAAGTCTATACTTTTCAACCTATAATTTGTTTTGTGATGATGCTGATTTTTGCATTCTTAAAATAAAAGTTGTTAACAATAACAATAAAAGTGTTACAATAATTTCTTTCACCCATAAGATTTCTTAGAACCATAGGTAGGAGAGTAAGTGGTAACAATCAAGTGAAAGAAATGGAATCTTATCATTTTGACAGTCTCTATTTGGCAACAATCCTTGATCATCTGCTAGCTGTCATGTAGTTTAGATCTTCAAATTACATACTCAGTCATGGACATTTTTATTGCATTGGACTAGGTCTGCTTTTTTTCCCCCCTTTTAGATTTCTTCCAAAATGAAGACAGTATAAATGTGATTGAATTATTTCAATTTACTGAAGTAGAATAGTTTTAAGGAACACCTCTGTCAAGAATTGATGGAAGTAGTTTTAACCTGCCATTCTTTCTATTGCTTTAGTCTATGACAAGTTTTTATGCTACCTCTGACTTAATAGCCATTTGATAGACACTGTTTATGCTTTTATTAAGGAAATGCTTTTGAGCCAGTCTGTCTGAGAACAATCTCCTGATTTTATGACAGTGAAGTCCTTCACTACTGGAGATAGCTGTATTGTTGCCCTGGTATTAGAAGATAAGGGGATGTGCTCTGTTAGTTAAAGAATTAATGTTGTGAGGAGGAGACAAAATGGCGGCAGAACAGACAGACGTGTCCCAAGCCTTGTCCCGGAGAAGAAGAAAGAACAGCTGAAACGAATAACATCCAACCCAAATTGGCGAAGGAGACTCAGTGGCCCAGGGCATTGCAACCACACGAGCAGCAGACATGTGAGCAGCCAGCCCCAGGCCTAAGAGCAGCAGCCTCACGTGGCCTGCCCCTGTCCAAGGAGCAGCAGCTGTGTAAGTGGCCCAATCCCCAGTCCAAGGAGCAGCAACGACACGAGCAGCCCGCCCCATCTGAGGAGCAGCTGCCACAAGAGCAGCCCGCCCACATTTGAGGAGCGGCAGCCCCGCGCAGCCCACCCCTATCCAAGGAGGAGCAGCTGTGCGCAGCCCGCACCCTGCCCCTGTCCAAGGAACAGCAGCCGCACAAGCAGCCTGCCCCCATCCGAGGAGCAGCAGCGGTGTGAGCAGCCTGCACCCATTCGAGGAGCAGCAGCGGTGTGAGCAGCCTGCACCCATCTGAGGAGCAGCAGTGGTGTGAGCAGCCTGCACCCATTTGAGGAGCAGCAGCCATATGCAGCCTGCCCCCATCCGAGGAGCAGCAGCGGTGTGAGCAGCCTGCACCCATTTGAGGAGCAGCAGCCATATGCAGCCTGCACCGGTCTGACGAGCAGCAGCTGGCTGAGTGGCCCACCCCCAGCCGAGGAGCAGCAGCCGCATGTGCAGCTCACTCCCACCTGAGGAACAGCAGCCACGCAGGCAGCCCATCCCCTGTCCAAGCAGCAGCATCTGTGTGAGCAGCCTGGCCCTGTACGAGGAACAGCAGCGCCATGAGCAGCCCACCCCCATTCGAGGAGCAGAAGCCGCCCGAGCAGCCTGCCCTAGACCAAGGAGCAGCAGCCAGACAAGCAGACCGCCCACGTCCAGGGAGCGGCAGTCCTGCACAGCCCGCCCCCGTCTGAGGAGCAGCAGCCACACGAGCAGACTGCCCATGTATGAGGAGTGGCAGTCCTGCGCTGCCTGCACTGGTCCAAGGAGCAGCAGCCACATGTAGCCTGAACCTGTCTGAGGAGCAGTGGCTGGGTGAGTAGCCCGCCCCCATCCAAGGAGCAGCAGCCGCACGTGCAGCTCACTCCCACCTGAGGAGCAACAGCCAAGCAAGCAGCTCGTCCCCTGTCCGAGGAGCAGCAGCTGTGTGAGGAGCCTGCACTTGTACGAGGAGCACCAGCCCGGCAAGCAACCTGCCCCTGTCCAAGAAGCGGCAGCCTCACGAACAGCCTGCCCTATTTGAGGAACAGCATCAGTGTGCAGCCAGCCCTGATCCATGGAGCAACAGCCACGTGAGCAGCCCACCCCTGTCCAAGGAACAGCAGCTGTGTGAGCAGCCTTTCCCACCAGCCAGAGGAGACACCACTGCTGTGAACAGCACCCACTGGAGGAGCCCCGCAAACTGAGAAGCAGCCACTTCAGCAACCGCCTGAGGAGCAAACGCAACCCGAGGAGCCACTGCCACTCAAGGAGCAGCCCCTGCACGACTCTACATCTATTTTTTTTTTTAAATATATTTTATTGATATTTTACAGAGAGGAAGGGAGAGGGATAGAGAGCTAGAAACATCGATGAGAGAGAAACATCGATCAGCTGCCTCCTGCACACCTCCCATTGGGGATGTGCCCGCAACCAAGGTACATGCCCTTGACCGGAATCGAACCCGGGACCCTTCAGTCCGCAGGCCGACGCTCTACCCACTGAGCCAAACTGGTTTCGGCACGACTCTACATCTAGATCAATCGGTGAGACCACAAATGGGTAGACAAAGATATCCCCAAAGGAAAGAAAAGGAAGAATCGCCAGAAAAGCAGCTAAGCGAAAGAGAGGCAAGCAATATGTCAGAAAAAGAATTCAGAATAAGGGTCATACAGTTCATAAACCGGATGGAGGAAAAAATCAACAACTTATGTAAGAATCAAGAAGAAATGAAGAGTGATATAGCTGCAATAAAAACACCATGGAAAGTTTCAACAGTAGACTAGGAGAAGCAGAGGACCGAATTAGTGAATTAGAAGACAGGGAAGCAAAACACACCCAAACTAAACTGCAATTGGAGAAAAAAAAGTAAAAGACAGTAGGAGAGCCTAAGGGAGCTATGGGACAACATGAAAGGAAGCAACATTCGAATAATAGGAGTGCCAGAACAATAGGAAGAGGAATAAGGGTTAGAAAACCTATTTGAAGATATAATGTCAGAAAACTTCCCTGATGTGGGGAAGCAAAAAGTAACACAAGCTCAGAGAGTCCCAAACAAGATGAACCAGAAAGACCCACACCAAGACACATCATAATTACGATGCCAAATGTTCAGGACAAAGAGAGAATCCTAAGGGCTGCAAGAGAGAGACAGAAAGTTACATACAAGGGAGCTCCCATTAGATTATCAAATGACTTCTCAACAGAAACACATCAGGCCAGAAAAGAATGGAAAGAAATTTACAAAGTGATGCAAAGCAAGGGACTGAATCCAAGAATACTCTATCCAGCAAGGCTATCATTCAAAATTGAAGGGGAAATAAGGAGAGTCACTGACAAAAAAAAGGCTAAGGGAATTTATCACTACCAAGTCAGCAATGCAAGAAATGCTAAAAGGACTGGTGTAAAAAGAAGAAATAAAAAAGTAAGAAAAAACACAGGCACAAAAAATAAAAATGGCTACAAACAATTACCTTTCAATAATAACTTTAAATATAAACCGACTAAATGCCCAAACAAAAGACTTCGAGTGAGTGAATGGATAAAAAAAAATATGACCCATACATATGCTGTCTACAAGAGACCCAACTTGGAATAAGGGTCTCATATAGACTGAAAGTGAAGAGATGGAAAAATATCTTTCAGGCAAATGGAAATGAAAAAAAAGCTGGGGTAGCAATACTTATATCTGACAAAATATACCTCAAAGTGAAGGCCATAACAAGAGATACAGAAGCCATTTCATAATACTAAAGGGACTGATACAACAAGAGGATATAACCCTGATAAACATATATGCACCCAATGCAGGAGCACCTAAATACATTAAAAAAATCATGGAAGATATCAAGGGAGAGATCGACAACAATACAATCATAGTAGGTGACTTTAATATACCACTGACATCATTGGATAAATCCTCTAGACAAAAAATCAGCAAAGAAACAACAATACTAAATGACTCAATAGATCAGATGGACTTGACATTTTCAGAATATTTCACCCCAAAGCCACGGAATATACATTCTTCTCAAGTGCACATGGGACATTTTCAAAAATAGACCACATATTGGGTCACAAGCAAAGTCTCCCAAAATTCAAGAAGATTGAAATTCAAGCATTTCCCCAGACCACAATGGCATAATATTAGAAATAAACTACAATAAAAACAGCCCCCAAAATACAAACACTTGGAAGCTGAATAGCATGCTATTAAACAGTGATTGGGTTACCAAAGAGATCAAAGAAGAAATTAAAAACATCCTGGAAACTAATGACAATAAAAACACAACAATCCAAAATCTATGGGACACAATGAAAGCAGTCCTGAGAGGAAAGTTTATAGCTCTACCGGCCTACCTCAAAAAACAAGAAAAAAATGGTAATAAATCATCTAACTCAACAACTCAAAGAATTAGAACGAGAGCAACAAGAAAAGTCCACAGTGAGCAGAAGGAAGGACATAATAAAGATCAGAGCAGAAATGAATGACATAGAGACCAAAAAAACAATACAAAAGATCAATGAAAACAAGAGCTGGTTCTTTGAAAGGATAAACAAAATTGATGAACCTCTAGCCAGGCTCACCAAGAAGCAAAGAGAGAGGACTCAAATAAACAAAATCAGAAATGAGAGAGGCGAAATAACAACAGACCCCACAGAAATACAAAGGATTGTTAAAAAATACTATGAACAACTCTATTCTAACAAACTAGACAACCTGGAGGAAATGGACATATTCCTAGAAAAATACAACTTTCCAAAACTCAATCAGAAAGATTCCAAAAATCTTAATAGGCCAATAACTATGGAAGAAATTGAAGCAGTCATCAAAAAGCTTCCAGCAAACAAAAGCCTGGGGCCAGACGGCTTCACAGGGGAGTTTTACCAAACATACAAGGAAGAACTAAAACCTATCCTCCTAAGACTATTCCAAAAAATTCAAGAGGAAGGAACACTTCCAAGCTCATTCTATGAAGCTAGCATCACCCTAATACCAAAACCAGATAAAGACAACACAATAAAAGAGAATTACAGGCCAATATCCCTCATGAACATAGATGCCAAAATCCTCAACAAAATTCTAGCAAATTGGATACAGCAGTACATCAGAAAGATCATACACCATGACCAAGGAGGATTTATCCCGGGGATGCAAGGATGGTACAATATCCGCAAATCAATAAACATGATACATAACATAAACAAACTGAGAAATAAAAACCACATAGTCATATCAATTGATGCAGAAAAAGCGTTTGACAAAATCCAACACCCTTTCTTGATAAAAACTCTCAGCAAGGTGGGAATAGAAGGATCATACCTCAACATCATAAAAACCATATATGACAAACCTACAGCCAACATCATACTCAATGGGCAAAAGCTAAAACCATTTCCCCTAAGAACAGGAACAAGACAGGGATGCCCACTCTCACCATTCCTGTTCAACATAGTACTGGAAGGACTAGACATTGCGATCAGACAAGAAGAAGAAATAAAAGGCATCCAAATTGGAAAAGAAGAAGTAAAACTGTCATTTGCAGATGACATGATACTGTACATAGAAAACCCTAAAGACTCCATCAAAAAATTATTAGACTTGCCGAAACCGGTTTGGCTCAGTGGATAGAGCGTCGGCCTGCGGACTGAAAGGTCCCGGGTTCGATTCCGGTCAAGGGCATGTACCTTGGTTGCGGGCACATCCTCAGTGGGAGGTGTGCAGGAGGCAGCTGATCGATGTTTCTAACTCATCGATGTTTCTAGCTCTCTATCCCTCTCCCTTCCTCTCTGTGAAATATCAATAAAATATATATTAAAAAAAAATTATTAGACTTAATAAATGAATTCGGCAATGTAGCAGGATACAATATTAACGCCAAGAAATCTATGGCATCTCTATACACCAATAATGAACTTACAGAAAGAGAGTCTAAAAAAGCAATCCCATTTACCATTGCACCAAAAAAATTAAGATACCTAGGAATAAACTTAACTAAGGATGTAAAAGACCTATACGTGGAAAAATATAGGACACTAAAAAAAGAGATAGAGGAAGACATAAACAGATGGAAGAACATACTGTGTTTATGGATTGGTAGAATCAACATCATTAAAATGTCCATACGACCCAAAGCAATCTATAAATTCAATGCACTCCCCATTAAAACACCAACAGCATATTTCACAGACCTAGAAAGAACTCTCCAAAAATTCATCTGGAATAAAAAAAGACCCCGAAAAGCTGCAGCAATCCTGAGAAAGAAGAACAAAGTAGGTGAGATCTCAATACCAGATACCAAGCTGTATTACAAAGCCAATGTTCTCAAAACAGCCTGGTACTGGCACAAGAACAGACATATAGATCAATGGAATAGAATAGAGAACCTAGAAATCGACCCAAGCCACTATGCTCAATTAATATTTGACAAAGGAGGCATGAACATAAAATGGAGTCAAGACAGTCTCTTCAATAAATGGTGTTGGGAAAATTGGACAGATACATGCAAAAAAATGAAACTAGATCACCAACTTTCACCATACACAAAAATAAACTCAAAATGGATAAAGGACTTAAACACAAGATGGAAAACCATAAAAATACTAGAGGAATCCACAGGCAGCAAAATCTCAGACATATGCCGAAGCAATTTCTTCACTGATACTGCTCCTAGGGCAATAGAAACTAAAGAGAAAATAAACAAATGGGACTACATCAAAATAAAAAGCTTTTACACAGCAAAAGAAACCATCAACAAAACAACAAGAAAGCCCACTGCATGGGAAAACATATTTGCCAATGTTATCACCGATAAGGGCTTAATCTCTAACATCTACAGGGAACTTATACAACTCAACAAAAGGAAAATAAACAACCCAATCAAAAAATGGGCAACGGACCTAAATAGATAGTTTTCGAAAGAAGACAGAAGGAAGGCCAAGAGGCATATGAAAACATGCTCAAAGTCACTAATCATCCGAGAGATGCAAATCAAAACGACAATGAGGTACCATCTCACACCTGTCAGAATGGCTATCATCAACAAACCAACAAAGGAGAAGTGCTGGCAAGAATGCGGAGAAAAAGGAACCCTTGTGCACTGCAGATGGGAATGCAGACTGGTGCAGCCACTGTGGAGAACAGTATGGAGTTTCCTCAAAAAACTAAAAAATGGAACTCCCAGTTGACCCAGTAATCCCACTTCTAGGATATACCCCAAGAAACTAGAAACACTAAATCAGAAAGGATATATGCACCCCTATGTTCATAGCAGCACAATTTACCATAGCTAAGATTTGGAAACAGCCTAAGTGCCCATCAGCAGATGAGTGGATTAAAAAACTGTGGCACATCTACACAATGGAATATTACGCTACGGTAAAAAAGAAGGAGTTCTTACCATTTGCAACAGCATAGATGGAACTGAAGAGCATTATGCAAAGTGAAATAAGCCAGGCAGAGAAAGATAAATATCACATGATCTCACTCATTTGTGGAATATAATGAACAACATAAAGTGATGAACAAAAATAGATCCAGAAACAGAGAAACATCGATCAGACCATTAAACCTCAGGGGGAAGGTAGGGGAGGGTGGGGGTAAGGGGGAGAGATAAACCAAAGGACTTGTATGCATGCATATAAGCCTAACAGACAACAGGGGGTTGAGGGCATGAGGGGTAATGGGGGGGTGTAATGGGGGAATAAGGACACATATGTAACACTGTAATCAATAAAGAAATTTTAAAAAACGAATTAATGTTGTATTAAGTAGAAAATTCAATTAAAAAGTGACTGTAAAACTAAACAATATTTTATTTAGTTGTCACTTAAGCTTTATGTTAGAGAAGAATTTTTCCATTCGCATTTTCACAACTTCTTACCTGCATTATTTTTGAGAACAAATTTAGTTATATAATAAAATAGAGTAAGTTGAAAAGCACCTATGACTTAAGTAATTCTAAAATAATCAGCTTAAAAATACATTATCCCAACTGTTCAGATTAATGAAATAAATATTTGAAATGGATCATTAAATAGAGGAAATTATTTCATTGATTTCTTCAAATCCTTCTTCAGCTATTACTAAGAACATGTAGCTAACTCTGAAGGGTCCCATTTTCATAAAATTTTTGACTTTCTACAGGACATGTACTCTCCTTTGGCAATTAATTTTTTGTTTAACAAGCAAGTCTTTACATTTATATATTTAGCCTCCTCCCTCTTATATCAACAATTTACAATTATGGGAGGCATTGAGTCTAACTGGATGTATTCTTATTTCTTTAGTATATAGCAGCAGGTATGGCTGCACTGACTTATTGGAAAAGGTAATATGATAATCAATGAATAAACTACGTTTTAATTAATCTGAATGACAGTTTCGGATACTAGTAACATAAAATGGGTGTAACCTGAAATTCTCAAGACCAGATTTGAGCCCTTAGCTTATTAATTCCTATAATAATTCTCTGGATGATTCCACATATTTTAACTTGTACAACCACAAACAATAACTGCAATTTATTCCATAAAGACCATGTTGAGGCTATTCTAGTAGAGACGGAGTTGTATATTTGTTAGCAAGGGGAAATTAGTGGATGTCTTAATATACTCACTAAATATAAGCACTAGAAATTTCAAAGAGCCTCCTATTGGTGTTTGGTAGATGCTTAACAATTTATTCTCAACACATAGGTCACATAAGGTATAATTTTCACCCACCTACCTCTCCTACTCCCAAACACTCCTAACCTGCAGGGATATTAATGATGGTGGTATGTTTTCACCTCCCAGGAAGCTGGTGGGATTGGAACTGTTGCTCAAAACTCCCCTTTTCAACCTAATGGGAAAATTAAGGAGTACTTAACAATTCACATAAATAATTTCTGGACACTTCCAAGGAAAGTAGAGTTGCATTGATGTAGATCGAGAATGTCATTTTCTAAGTCCTGCAAGGGGTAGGGGCTCTTTGTTTTTTGAGCACATTTACGGTTCTCCCACTGTTCCACCCTTTGAAAACTTAAGCGTCCTGAAAAAAGTGGCTTTGGTCAAGAGAAAAACTCTGCAGATATTTGTGTAAGAAATACCTCTCTGGGGGCAATAGATTATGCTATAATATATATATTTTTAAATTTAAAAAATCTATAATTGTATGACTTCATCAATCTGCCCTTCCACCAACTCATTTCTTGGTTTTTGGTCAGAACTCACTGACTGCGAATACATTCGGCTACTATTTCTTCCTGAAGCTCCGCATCCTCGGGGAATATGCCAGTACCATGGGTTATCAATGCAGCCTTTCTGCTGCTCAATGTAAAGTGCTGAGTGACGTGTGTGTGTGTGTGTGTGTGTGTGTGTGTGTGTGTGTGTGTGTGTGTGTGTGGTGGGGGGTGGGGGGGTGAGGTGGGGTGGGGGGTGGAGGGAGGGTGACAGGAAAAGGATGAGGAAAACAAGAAGAATCTCAACCTGCCCACTGACACAGAAAGATCTCTTTTCCTAATATTTAGAAAAATGTTTGAGTTCAAATAATTCCATATACAGGATCCCAATCTGTTTCTGAGTTTCAGTGATGGTCCAGACTACCAGAAGGAAAATTCACTCTAACCAGTGCAAAATGTGCTCCTATCAGAGGTGAAAAATGAGGCGGAGGGAAGAGAGTCAGAAAAGAGGGAGCCTGGATTGTGCTTCGCATCACTCACAGTGACAGAGAGGATGGTTCTCACTTGCTTATGGACTGGTGAGAGCAAGGCTTTCCGCCTGGGGGCTCTTTGGTAATAATGCATATTGCTTTGGGAGGAAAAAATTACAAAGCCTCAGGCAGAAGTTAACTACCTGACGTGTTTCCTTCTGTACAGAAGGAGAGTTTGTGGCACTGAAAATCACTAAAGCTTCAGAATAATGTTTTAACTCAATTTTACTTTAAATTATAACAGATATTCTTGACTTTGATGTTTTTGATGGAAATAATATTTCCACTACCCTGTCTTATCTTTTATATGTACAGTTTACCCAGTTGATTTTCATTTCTGCTTCTTCCATATCTCGATTTGCTCAATTTTAGCCTCAATATTTACTCTACTTTCTGCCATCCTGATGTTCTTCAATATTTAAACCTTCACCTCTCATAACTATTTCAGAATTTCCTCTATTTTTATGAAAGAGAGCTACCGTCACCCTTCTCTCCACTCTTGATGTAAGGGATTCCAACAGCACAATTGCCCAGTTTGAGTTAAATTACAAAAGCCAAGCATTGTAGCTATTTTTATTTCAGTTCCACCGACAGTACTGATACAGTAGTTTGTTTTTAATGGCAAGAGGTTTGGGAAAACTATTTTTCTATGATTAAAACTCGATTATAATTTAGATAAAATTTTATAGCATGACAATAAAATGTTTTTATTTAAATCACTAACTGTATAGGTTGATTTTTTAATGTAGTACCTTTAAGCATTTACTTCTCATTTAAAAATGGCATCAGTTTAGCCCTAACTGGTTTGGCTCAATGGATAGAGCGTCGGCCTGCAGACTGAAAGGTCCCAGGTTCGATTCTGGTCAAGGGCATGTACCTTGGTTGCAGGCACATCCCCAGTAGGGAGCGTGCAGGAGGCAGCTGCTCGATGTTTCTCTCTCATTGATGTTTCTAACTCTCTATCCCTCTCCCTTCTTCTCTGTAAAAAGTCAATAAAACGTATTTTTTAAAAAATGGCATCAGTTTATTCTTACTCTCTGAGAAATTCTGTGATAGACTGACTTGTTTTCAAGTGAAAAATCAATTCCAGAAGGAATTTGATTCACTTGTTTTAAAAACAGAATTGATGACTTAGTCATAGGATCAATAACATAACATAACATAACATAACATAACATCTTAAGATTTTCAAAAGAGATTTTAGGCCTTATCTTCCCAAATATGTACAAAAAGAAAGTAAAATGCATTATATTAAGAAATATGATGAATGCCAAAATTAAAATGAGAAATAAATATTCCTTCCTAGAAACTTAAAAATTTATTTATGTATTTCTTTATTTTACTTATTTTTTAAAAAATATATTTTATTGATTGTTTTACAGAGAGGAAGGGAGAGGAATAGAGAGTTAGAAACATTGATGAGAGAGAAACATCGATCAGCTGCCTGCTGTACATCTCCTACTGGGGATGTGCCCGCAACCAAGGTACATGCCCTTGACCGGAATCAAACCTGGGACCCTTCAGTCCGTAGGCAAATGCTCTATCCACTAAGCCAAACTGGTCAGGGCTTATTTTATTTTATTTTATTTTTCCTATTACCATTTGTGCCCTCTATACCCTCTTCCACCATCACCCACCTGCTTCCCCCGCAATCACCATTATTTTAAAAAAATTCTTAATATGGTCTGAAAAAGCTCTCTGGGAGCCTGTGAAAGAAAGAATAAAAAGAAAATAAAAGTGACTAAAAAAACATCAGAGATGAGGAGCAACTGGCAATCCTGAAGCACTTAATGGTGAGCTGGCATTGCAGATGTGAGAGAATCATGGGCAAATTCACCTAAGGGAACAGTTGGTGAGCCAAGACTAAATTAGCTGTATGTTTAATATTTTCTCCTCAACTATATCCCTCCTGATGCTGACCCTTGATGCTCAACTTTATTATTCTAACTGCCAAGTCATTAGGCACTTAACCTAGAATAAAAGCCACTTGGGGAGAGAAGAGTCAAGTTAAAGAGACAATGCTGATGAACAAAATGAATTGACTGACAGAATAAGATCCAAAGCATGGAGGCATGGAACAGACTGACATAACTTGATGTGAGAATGGGGGGACGAGAAGAGATAAACCAAAGAATTTATCCTATACAATAAAAGCCTAATATGCTAAGTGTCCGGTTGTCTGGTCATCTGTTCAACCAATCAAAGCATAATATGCTAATGATATGCTAAGGTCACTCACCGCTTGCTATGACATGCACTGACCACCAGAGGGCAGATGCTCTGACTGGTAGGTTAGCTTGCTGTTGGGGTCCGGCTGATTGGGACTGAGTGAGATGGGCCGGATACGCCCTGGAGCCCTCTCGTGGTCCCTCCCTGGCTGGCCAACCTCCCTCATCCTTCCCAGTCCCGATCGTGCACTGATGGGGTCCCTCAGCCTGGCCTGTGCCCTCTCGCAATCCAGGACCCCTCGGGGGATGTCAGAGAGCTGGTTTCGGCTCGATCCCACAGGCCAGGCTGAGGGACCCCACTGGTGCATGAATTTGTGCACTGGGCCTCTAGTATACTTATATGCATGGTCCGTGAACACGGGCAACAGAGTGGTAAAGACCTGGGGGGCGGGGGATAGGGGGTGAGAGAAGTGGGCAAGAGGGGGAAATGGGAGACATCTGTAATACTATTAACAATAAAAAATATATATTAAAAAGAGAGAGATAATGCAGAAGAGACCTTTGAAAGTCCACTCTCTACATATTAAAGAATTTTCAGTGTTAACACCGCTAGGATTTTAAAGTCTCTTAGTTACTCTTTCCAGAAGGGAAATATTTTGTTTCATTTGTCTGAATATGTCACTTTAGCCTTTTTGCTGCAATGGTTTTCTGCTCCAACATTTTAACATATCCCGACAACATTATCCTTCAATTTTTAATCTCCTCAGAGATATTTAACCTATTTAAGACTCTCAATACTTTTAAAAGAGTTTGTCATTTTAGAATTAGGGAAAAACAGCCTTGTCATTCCTGTGGAGGATTCTAACAAATCATTTACTGTCTGACTTTAAAATGAAAATTGTTTCCAATTGCATTTTATACTATGACCTTCATTCTCTTTTCTCTTACATATAGGAGAATAATCTAAAATATTTAGTCACCTCTGTAAGCTTGGCAAGTAACCTAACCTAAACTCTTTTTAAAAAAAAATATATTTTTATTGATTTCAGAGAGGATGGGAGAGGGAGGGAAAGATAGAAACATCAATGATGAGAGAGAATCACCAATCGGCTGCCTCCTGCATGCACCAAACCTGGGACTGAGCCTGCAACCTGGGCATGTGCCCTGACCAGGAATCAAACCATGACCTCCTGGTTCATAGGTCGATGCTCAACCACTGAGCCAAGCCAGCAGGGCTAAACTCAATCTTTTCTTTAATAAAATGAATAAAAATAATACTGCTTATCTCATATGATGGGTGTGAGGATTAGAAGAAATGCAACCATATAGCACAATGCCTGGCAGAGAGTAATATTTAATAATACATGGTACATAATAATTCTTACCATGGTGACTATGGCATAATTCAATAGAAGGCAGTAGTGAAGGCAGTGAGGTGATAGGACTCTAAAATACAAATACTCCTGAAAACACTGTAGTTCTCTGCCATTGCAAGGCTGTAATAGCAATTCTTAATGTGCTCAAGTATAGTCCTACCTTGAAGTCAGGGGGAGATTTACATAGCTGTGACATGTTCTTCTAGCAGTGATCCCCAGACTGTTTTAATTAATGGAAATCAGAATTTAAAATTTTGGAGACTGACACAACAAGAGAAAATTTGAAACTACCACCTTCTATTACACCATTAAAAAAACCCCACAAGTTAGCATGTAACAACCTCAACATTTTGCCATAGATTAGCTACTATGGTACATAGGCCTGTGACAGATATAGGAACAAAATTATTTCTGATAGATAAATATTTTTCATCTAATTATTTTAGGTATCTCAGTCTCTGGATCTTCAGTTTGGAGAGTACCTACATTTGTTCTGCTGTGGTACTTGGAGTACCACTAGTTAGAGCCATTAGTATTACCAATGTTAGTTCAAGCAACGAGCTGTGATGGCCAGAACAGAGAGCCACAAGTTCAACCAAAGCCTTTCTAAAAGGGATTTCCCACGGAATCTCTGCAATGTTACAGTAGTTCTGATCACAGTAGCGTCATGGTACTAATTCTACACAGTAGTAGCATCATAGTAGTATCTCCGGGCACAGAGCTAACTATTAAAAAATCTGCAGAGACTTTGAGAAAGAGACTCAACTGGGTGCTGGCAAGACTTCTTCACCACTTAGTCTCCTTTGGTTCTCCATCCCACTTGCAGCTCAATTTCTCATTTTCTACTATTAACCTGTCTAGCCTAATGACTACTCACTTCATGACAACTGCAAAAGTAACAACGATTTAAAAACACACACATTTATTATAGAATAAAATATAAACCGAATAAATAATAGTACAATTTAGTACAATTTTCACATCTATTCTGGTAAATCCTGCAGCACAGGCAAATAATCCCATACCCTTTTCATTTCCTTAGGTTAATTCTCACTGAATACTAATTTGATATATTCAATATAAGATATAATAAAAAAGTAAATTTGGATATTTAAACATGCTTTATTCTCTCTATTCTGTGAGATAATAGGTAGACATATGTATTTATAGATTCTAAAATCTCAGAACTATAACATGGGCTGAATCATAAAATGCTTATCATTATTGTAGAAAGAATATACAAATGAGTTTACACATGGAAGACATAATACATAAAGACATATTACATTATTTCACATTTGACAAGAAGTATAAATGGTTAATAAAGTTTTCAAATAGATTAAACAATTATTCCAGCCCATTAATCAATAAATAGGATTGCATGTGGCTCTTAAAGCACATAGAGAAGCAAGAAAATGATCATCATGATTTGTATTGATGGTATGATTAAACATGACATTATGGACACCAAAAATAGATTTCATGTAAAGTGGAGGTATGAATGTATAACGTAAACACCTCTTAGTTGCATCTAGAGTAATACATGAATAAGGCTTTCCCTTGTATGGGAAAATTATAGTAGTCCTTTGCAGCTATGTATGTGCATATGGTTCCCTCCTTCTGGCAGGCAATCTGCATTAGGCTCTGATAGGTATTCCTTTAATTTCTTGCCATTAGTTCATCCTCTCCTCTTTTCTCATAAAGAGGAATTTTCCTCCTAGCTTGTCTGAGATTTTCAACAAACAGCTTCTTCCCTTCAGCCTTTAAATATGATCAGGTGTCTGCTGTCTTAAAAATTCCCTTCCAGAGTCCACCATAATTCTATCTTTTCTTTCAAAAGGAAAGTCCTTTTTTGAGTTTTCTAGATTTCTGTCTCTACTTAGTCTGTAATGAGGGGAACTGATTTTAGGATAAGCTAACAGTTTGAATGGAAGAGTGAGGAGGGAAATAACTTAAGTATTTAATATTATATATAAACTAGAGGCCTGATGCACTAAATTCATGCAAGAGTAGGCCTTCCTTTCTCCGGCTGCTGGCACCAGCTTCCCTCTGGCACCCAGGACCCGGGCTTCCCTCACAGCCCCCCATTCCTCCGGAGGGACAGAAGGACAGAAGGACGTCTAGTCTAATTAGCATATTATGCTTTTATTATTATAGATCTCAGCCTTTCCCTACATTTTGACTGTTTCTTATGTTAGCTAAGCATTTCCTTAATGTTAAAGGCTGTTTCCCTTGAGTTTTCTATACCTTGCAAAGGAAAGTACCCCACTGAAAAAAAAAAACACGATTTCTTTGTTTTTCCAAGAAATATCTCCTAAATGTTGGTGTTCTTTGGAGTTCTATGTCATCCATCTACCTCACTCATGGCTCAAATTGATGACTGCTAAGTTTGAATCTCCAGCTAAGATTTCTCTCCTGACCCAGCTGGTATGGCTCAGTGATTGAGCATCGACCCATGAACCAGGAGGTCAACTGTTCGATCCTCAGTGGGCGGGGGGGGGGGGGGGGGGGCAGGGGCGGGAGCGTGCAGGAGGCAGCCAATCAATGTTTCTCTCTCATTGATGTTTCTATCTATCCCTCTCCCTTCCTCTCTCTCTCTCTCAAATCAATAAAAAACATTAAAAAATATTTTTTTCCTGAACTTCAGATAAATATATATATATATATATATCCACTAAACTTTTCCACTCAGATGCACCAACAATACATCAAATCAACATATTAAACTTAAGCTCTCTCTCTTCTCCACTTCCACTTATTATTCTTTTTGTATTTCCCATCTCAGTGCATATCGTCACTCACTTGCCCAAATTAGAAACCTGGGTATCAATCAATTTTGGAACTGCCTTTTATCTCTTATGCCTCATGTCCAGTGTAACATTTAAGAATATATTGAATCTATGCATTTCTCTCCATCACCTATTGCTTCCATATACTCTCCCCTGAATTCCAATAGATGTTTCTTAACTGGTTCAATTACTTTTAGTTGGTCTCCTCTCCAATTCATTCTCCGAAAAGCTATCAGTGCTCATTAAAGAAAAATTTAATGATGTCTTTGCCCTGTCTAAAATAGTTCAATGTTTCCCTTCCCATTTCCTTCACTGTAAGGCTCAGCATGATTTGGCTTCTGCTTATCCCTCCAGCTTTATTTTACACCACTCTTCATTCTCAACTTCCTTTAGTTTCTATACTAAACAGGCGCATGCTCTCATAGCACTGTATCCCATCTCCACAGCACTGATCACACTATATTATAGTTATCTGCACTGCTGAATATTGCTCAATAGGCAGATTAATAACACGTGTAACACCTGCAAATCAGGGTGTCCACAATTATTTGGTGTAAATAATTTGATGTTTTATATGTATTAAAAGTACTGAAGTCATCATCAAGGGGAAAATCATCACCTAGGTTACAAAGAGTTTTTGATTATGTAGTGCATATGTAAGTTATGAATCACAGTTATAAAATGAACACTCATGAACTTAAAAACTAGAGTGTAAGAACCACAATTAAACTTAAGAAATAGAACAATACCAATAATACCAGTTTCCTCCCTCATCCTACCCCCAGTTTTCCCTTTGGAGATAACAATAATCCTAAATTTTTTGTTAACTGTTTCTTTATAAAATTAGTTTTCTCACTCATGTAATTAAGCCTAAACAATATATTTTAATTTTGCTCATTTTTGAGATTTATAAATGTGGTATTTTTGGTGTGTGACATCTTCTGAAACTAATATTTTTTACTCTAATTGTATTTTAAAACCTTATATACATTATCATAATTAAAGTTAAGTAATTTCCATGGCTGTAAAATATTTCTTTGTGTGGATAGCAGAATTTGTGCATATACTTTCCTGGTGGTAGATATTGTGTTTTTTCAATGTTCAACTATTCTAAATATTTAAAGTATCTGAATGACATGTACAGGGATTTTTCTAGAATAATATCTCAGGAAGAGAATTGTTGGAATGTAGGGTCTATGTATGTTTAGCTTTATAAGATAATTTGTTATCTAACTGTTGTGATTTTTATTTCCACAAGCAGTATAAAAGTTTCCATTGCTCTTATACTTGCAAACAGCTTCATTTTTCATACTTAATTTTTCCAAATCTAGCCAGTGTAAAATAGCATCTTTTTTTGCATTTCCTTGATTAAATGATTCAGTTTTTAAAATATTTACTCTTCTGATTTCCCTTGCATTTTATAATTTTAAAATATTCTACTATATGTATTTTCTTATTGATTTGTAGGAGTTTAAAAACATATGTGTAGGTCAAATCAAAGATGATTTTTTAAATGTGAATAAAGTTATGTTCTGATAGTTTGTACAGAAAAAAAAATAAAATGAATGCCCTTCATGTTTTATTGCTATTACTAAATGTCGAGATTGTATGCTATTATGTCTTGTAAATTTCTTTTGTTGGTGTAAATATGGAAATGCCACATTGGTTAAGTGCCATCATTTGTAATGCAGTGTGTCATTTGAAAAGAGATTTGAAGAAACTTGACAGCTTAAAAAACAAATGGGAAACCCAAGAAATTGTTAGCAATTAAAGACAAGCTATAGCATTTGTTTTCAAAACGAATAGTGTGCTTTTGAAGCACAAAGTCCGGTCTGAGCAGCGCCACAGCCATTCCCTGCCTCTTTCCTAGGACACTTCACTGCCATTTTCTATGCACATGAAAGAAAATAAATGTGGAGATTTCATCCTTGGAAAAAAACAAACAAAAACAAAACGAAAACAAAACAAAACAAAACAAAACAAAACAAAAACATATATTCTGGAATACTAATCCCTTGTCCCGCATATATCTCACAATTACCTTTTCTCAGTTTTTTTTTTAATGCTCTTTATGGCAACTTAACATGCAATCTTATGATTACCTACATATCACTCAGCCTATCTCACTAGACTAAAAGGTCCTGGAGGTAAGACTCCATATCATATTTATTTTTGTTCCTCAACATCTAGTAACTGCTCCAAACATAGTGTTACTTGACTCACTAAGTGTTTATTAAATGAATGATTGGATGAATGAATGACCTTTAGAAATTCGAATCAATCTCTTTGTAGTCAAATTTTATTTCATGCCCAGCCAGCATGGCTCAATGGTTGAGCATCGACCTATGAACCAGGAGGTCACGGTTCGATTCCCAGTCAGGGCACATACCTGGGTTGTGGGCTCGATCCCTAGTAGGGGGTGTGCAGGAGGCACCCAATCAATGATTCTCTCTCATTGATATTTCTCTCTCTCTCTCTCTCTCTCTCTCTCTCTCTCTCTCTCTCTCTCTCTCTCTCCCCCCCTCTCTCTCTCCCTCCCTCCCTTCCTCTCTGAAATCAATAAACATATATTAAAAATAAAAATAAAAAATGTCTAAATGTTTAAAAAAATTTCATTTCATACAAATCAGCTACATCATAATGTTGAAGCCAAGAAAATCAGGAGTATATGTTACACACCTTCCTGTACTTGCATGTCAAAGATGGGTGTCAGGCACTAGTAAGAGGTGCTAGAATCTGCAGACAGGCAGCAGAATGTAAAAATTTATTACCAGCTCTGAACATTTGGCAATGTTCATTTTTCATCCTTTTCAGTGCACTTTTAATTAACCATCTTTTTCAGTGCAATTATAATACTTATAGTAAAATAATATTTAGCCTAAATTTGTCACAAAGTTAGAAATGATGTTAAGCTATAAGATATGGATTACATATTACAATGGATGTGCAAGTCTCAAGGTTTGTGTCATCAACTTAAAATTGGTTACCTTTTTAGTAATGGTGTCCGGAGGTACATCCCGCCTCCCAAGAGGATAAGGATTCCATTGGCCACTAGGAGATACATCTTCTTGTCCATTGTCTAAAATGTTGCTTTGCTGGGACGGGGTCTATTGCAAAAATGGTATGGCATTCTTTAGTGATGTAATAGAAGTTTAATCATAGTTTTCTGAAGAGAGTCCCTAATGATTATAGTAAAATTAATTTTGTTTAACTGCAAAAAACCCCCATACATCCTGAACTGGAAGTATTACTATATATCTTTTACTCAGTAAAAAATTCTAAATTGACAGCTTTCTGGAAGCAGTGAGAAATTCAACTAAAGTAAAAATCTTAGAGTTACATACTGAAATTTACAGAAAAGTTTAGATTATTTACAGTACCTGAATAAAAATAATAAAAATAAAATTAACCAACTGATAAAAACCATAACATTTAAAACTTGCTTATTTCTTGAGTATGCTACTACCATTTAGAGTATAAATTGAAACCACAGAAACACAGTATGTAACTCCCAATATTCAAAATCATAGCCTAACACAAATTTTATAAGGCTGTACTGATTCTGGGAACATATACCTTGCACTAATACAAAAGAGTGTTAACACTAGCATAGTGTATGTAAGATTCATGGTTATATGACATTATCTACAGATAGCTATGAGGGGGAAATTAAAACAACATAAAATATTGTATTATTAGAATCACAGTATAAATAAATAATGACTTTTAATTAGAAATTTATTTATATAGGTCACATGCATTAAACTCTTTATATATATTTAATTTTTGCTGATTTACTGCTTATCATTTTTAACAAATAATAATTTCCCTTTATTATTATAATATAAGATATTTGGGGGGTCCTCCATGGTCCGACCTGAATAATAGGAAGGAATCACACACATCACACGCTACAGAGGGATATAATAGTGGGATATTTTTCTTCTGAAAGCAGATTAACTTTTCACAAAGTCTTTCTCCTCCCCGAACCTACAGGATACACAGGAAGTTCCTGAGGAATTCTTATGGGTGAGATACTATGTTTAGTGTTCCCTATTCCACTTTATGTGGATGTTTTGAAGGATAACTACAGACAAATAAAGCTGAGTTACAGCATGTATGTGTGGCTCTACTCTGTGTGAAGTATTGTCTTCCAAACCCAGAAAGGGAGAACTAGACCATTCTCTTTATAACATGGCAGAAATGGGCTGCTTGCTAGGCTTCCTCTGATTACATGGAATAGTCCCAGTTGTTCTTTAGAAAACAATTATATAACCACTCTATTTGTATTCTGACTGCATGCATTTTTTAAAAGCATTGCTTGGAGTTATTTGAAAATCAGATTTGTTATGAAACTAGATGAAGCTTTCCTGAGGTCTAATGGACATAGTGAAAAGTAAGAAGATAACTCAGTTTTCTTCTTATTCTTTGGCCATGTGAATTGCTTTCTCATGAGCCTATCTGAAAGAGTGAAAAAAGAGAAAAGGTATTGAATTGAAGCTCCTGGGTTAGCTAGAAATGAATTTATGTTTCTTTGGAAGCCAAACATTAACACATTTAAAATTTATATTACTTAAAAATAACCAGATAACTATTCAGGGTCCATCTGTTTGTCTTTAAACATTAATTTTCTAGTTTTTACCTTTTATGGATTATTATTTGGGCATATGCCTCCAAACAATTTTTCTAGATATTAAAATATGACAACTCAAATTATTACAATTAAGCAATTAAAATATAATTATTCAGGGTAGGCATTACGGGCCCATGTTTTATTCTGGTTAGGTTTCTGTGCCAGTGAAGTGGGATAATAAAGTGTTCATCTGGATAGGTCTGTGCAACACAGATTTTTTTTGAGAGCTCAACACAGGTATCTTTTCTTTCCTCCATATCATGCCATCTCTTTTTCCTCCGTTAAACTTGGTTCAACTGGCCAGATATGACTTCTAATCACAGAGAGCAACTGATAATTGCAAAATTCCTTCTGGCGTAAAAAAAGGGGGGGGGGCTAAAACTCTTCAGTTAAATTTCTGATGATATATAGGCTCTTCATTAGTTTAGAAATTAATCTCTTTCTCTTTAAAATTAGAATCAGCAAGCATACCAATTTCTCTCTATTATGGCCAAAGGAAACAAACATGCAGACACATAAAGAAATACTTTCACTAGACAGCGAAATTAAAGAAATAGTCTGAACACAATTTCCTTTATTAATTACAAGAATGCTTTGGTCTTTTTGTTTTAAGTAAGACATCCTAGGGGTGACTTCAGTTTGCAGAAATAGAGTATGGGAACAATTTATTGTTTGGGACGGGGGAACCCAAAAGATAGTTATATAGTAGGTTCACATTATTTCCCAAAATGAGCATAGACATTAACAAAAAATTGTACTCTTGATTAAGTGCTAATGAACCAAGTATAAATGGAGTTGCTCAGTTGTTAAATTCTACAGAAGATTAAAAGGAGCAATTGAAAAATATAAAAAAATGAAGTTATCACTGCTGAAACTTATTATTTTAGAGAAAATAACCGAATTGAGGTTCAGTTATTCATTTATTTTTAGTACCACATTCTAGGTATTTTATTTATAAACTTTAAAAGGTTAATAATAAATCATCTTATTCTTACCACATGTAACCAATTAAATCTAAAGGACATGAAAAATCATCACCTGCAACATTCTCTCAGCTTCTAAATTCTGTAGATCTTCAATATTTCAAAATAATAGAGAAAATGGTCAGTGTGATTTAGTGAAAAATCAAAAATTGTATTTAAGAAATTTAGTAATGTTAATAAAAATTTTGCTCAATAGGTACTGGTCCCAAAGACTGCTGTGGACATTTGTAGATTTAACACTGCTGTGAATGATCACACGTGTCTATTGGAAGAAGTAATTTCTAATTTTGCTGAGACATAAATGTGCATAAGTATGCATGTCTCTCTATATATCTGTGTATGTATATGAGTGTGTGCATGCAGGTGTGTCTATATGTCTCCATAAGTGAGTACGTGTATGTACAGGATTCACAGGTAGGAGTAAATGAACTTATTTGGTCCAATGGCTTTGCTCTTGTCTGCTAACTAATGGGTACAATAAACACTTAGTGCATTTTGTCGGAGAAATTATATAAGTGTGGTATTACAATTTGGCACTTTGTAAAGGTCTTGGAATGTATCCCTTAGGATCTCAAGGATCTATTTTGCTCAGTAATTGTCACATTATTCAGGAAAGGCATTATCATAGATTCAAAAAATGCTTTAAAATTAATTTTCCTCAAAATATTTCTGGCAAAATTATTGTTATAGCATTCTTTTCCTGCATATTTTTGAAAAAATTAGGTATTATAAATATGCCACGCTTGAATCTAAACTATTATGATATCACAGGGTTCAATCTGAAGGTAGTAAGGTCATGTCCACATGATTCTTAAAACAGCATTTTATTACAATGATAAAGAAGCATCTGTATGGGTGCTAAGATTATTTTGGTAATTTTAGCTTCTACTGATGAAAATGTATGTGGTTTATAAGATGAAAGCATTTTGCATAATTAGGAAGTTAAGAGAATCCTTCTTGAGGGTAGGTAGCCAATAATAAATGCAGGAAGATCAATAGAAACTGTAGGCATAAATTGCTCCTAGGTGCCACCTAAATGGTATCAAGTAAGTAATCCTTGGAACTGGGGTAAATGCATGCATGTAAAATGTTGGCACTATTTGATCCTGAGTCATCTGCCTAGATGCAGTAATAAAGGACATTAGAAATTTAAAAGTCGTTTAGGTGCAAGTATTGCAATCTAAACTTATCTAATTCAAAATATAGCAGAATGAGTATTAACCAATAAAACAGATAACATTTTCTTCTGGGAAAAATTCTATGAAAAGATGATTTAATACATATATTTCCATAATTTCAGCATCCCTTCTCTTGAAATTATAATTTATGTTAATATCTGTTTTAATAATCCAATAAGCATTAGGTGCTATGGTATAATATTATGGTGGGAGACATTAAAAAAAGAAAGAAAAGGAAGCAAATTATCAATTGCTCCTGTGTAGAAGAGACCACGCTATGAATATTGGCAGCCGGAAACCTGCAAACGGAAGTTAGAAAAGGCCAATGATTTCTTCCACATCCCTGCTTATCCCTGGGGCTGCAGTAGCATGGATGATTAATTTATTATTTTCTTGGATTCACAACCTTCAGCTTTTGACTGCTACCAAGCATATTTCTAGGTGGTAGTAAGTGCTGAAGGAAGTGCAAGAGGATCTTATTAAGTGCAAGGTAACTATTAGCATTTAGTAAGCTCAGCTAACTCAGAAAGCATGTGTCTGTAGCACATAGAGGATGATTTGGGTCATGATATGTTTTGGATAAATGAATGTATTCTACTTATGTGTTCTTTCACCCCATGATATCTACTTTTCTGGATTGTTAGGAAGATGATGTGGGATAATAATGTGTACAAGAGAGCTTCATCAACTCTTATGAGTTATGTTCTAAGGAAATGCCAGGTTTTACAAACATTCGAGAAGGCATCATCATATAGTAAACAGCAGGAACTTGGGTGCCAAGCAGAGTCAGATTCTAATTCTAGCTGCCCCTATGCTAGGGACAGGAGTTACAATAGTAAAACAGTAAAAATACAAGTGACTTATTTTTTGTGACACATGAACCTCAGATTTCTCATCTATATAATGAAGATAAATACTTCCTATGAGAGTTTTTGTTAGAGTTGAGTGAAAAAACATATTTAAAGTACCTCATTGTACCAGGTACATAGTAGATTCTCAATAAAGTCTATTCTTTATTCTTCTTCTATCAAAATATTTATTCTACCATTAATCTGGATAATAAAAATGGTAGTTTGAATTGACATTTTACAATACAGTTGACCCTTGAACAACACATGGTTAGGGGTGCTGATTCCTTTGCAGTCGAAAATCCACATATACCTTTTAACTTCCCCAAAACTTAATTACTAATAGCCTACTGTTGACCAGTAACCTTACTGATAACACAGTTGATTAACACATATTTTGTATGTTATATGTATTATATATTGTATTTGTACAATAAAGTAAACTAGAGTAAATAAAATGTTATTAAGAAAATCATAAGGAAGAGAAAATACATTCACAATATTTACTGAAAAAGATCCATATATAAGTGGACCTGTACACATCAAACCCATGTTGTACAGGGTCAACTGTATTATATTTCTCTCTGATAACATAACATTTCAAGACAATAGCTAAGTTCAATTACAACAGAACACATCCGAAGAAGCACATAGAACCATTAATAACATCATAGAAAGTTGGCTTAAATGCTTTTTGGAGCGGCAGTAAATTAAAAAATGAGTAAATGAATGAATGAATGAATAAATAAGTAGATAGAAAATATAAAAGCTTCTAATTTAATAGATGATTTATGTCTTAAATGCTCTGATCATATCATTACTTTCATTTATTAATTGGAATAATCATCAATAAATGAAAATATTAAAGAAAATTAAATTTATTAAACTAATGTTGTTATATTTATTCACATTCTTTTAATATCTTGAGGCTCCATAAAATTAAATTAGAAAATGTAATTTACTGTTTATCATATGGAAAGTCTATATTTAGCTTGTAATTCATCAAAAATGTGCACTATTCAACCTAGCATAGAAAAACAGGAAAGTGGAACTATTCAAAACACATAGCAAAATCTGGGAGAGTCTTCCCTTTCTGTCCACGTAAGTATTCACTGTGTAAATACGTATCAAATACAGAGTCTTCAATCTTCACTCACAAATAGTTATATCCTTCCATTAATTTACTACAAATTTATTTAAAGAAAGTTGAGAAGAAATGACAAACAAACTAGATATGTTTTGGCAAACTAAAAAAAAACCCAAACCAAAAAAGAAGTAATGTGCTGGGTCAGGATCTCAGCTTACACAAACGGCACCTTTCTGTCAATTACCAAAATGGAGATGGGGGGGAAGGTAGGAATCACAAAGGGCCCACTGCTCTGGGTGCATAACTTACAAAAAGACAGTCTCAGTTGAGGGAGGAAATACACAAAGGTGCCCCTTTCTTCTGATTACCGGGAGTTAAGACTTGGCAAGCAGGGAACATGGGAAAAGTCTGGATTTCAGTCCCTGAATGTCCCCTTGGGAGGGCACGACCACGCAAAAGCATGCTGTACCTTTATTTCCGTTGCTTAACTTGTAATATGTAAAAAACATTAATTTAGATTCCTTAGGATACTTCATTCATTTTTTCTAGCACCTAACTAGAGATGGCTAATATTATCATTCAGGAATTTTATGGATAAAAAGACAGTGCCAGCGTTTCCACAGGAGAATGGACAGCTTTGTCAATTTTATCCGCCGAAAAATGCGTGTTCATAAATTAACTTTATTTTGTAGTTTAGTGAAATTCTTGTGGCCAACAAATATTTAGGGGCCGCAAAGAAATTGTAGATATATGATATTAATTTTTATTATCTTAAGAGGCAAGACAAAAGTGTTGAAATGGATTTTTATGCATTTGTAAATCAAAGGAAAATCATTTTTGTCCATCTCCTTTCCTGTAGAAAAGAGTTCAGGGAAAGTGAGCCTCAAGCATGGGATCATTTAGCAACAACGGTCAGTGGATCCAAGAAGGGGGATTCTGAGAGTCTGCCTTTTAAGAGTGATGATGGGAAAGCCTGGCAGAAAACCAGACAGATTTTCTAATGAAGGAAACTCTGCAGAACAGATGTACCTGCCCAAAGGTGAAGGGGCAGAGAATTAGACTGGAATCCATGCGCGGAAGCAGAGGCTGGAGGAGTCTCAAAAGTGAGTGAGCGCCACCCAGTGTCACATATGATGGAGTTCCTGCAATGGCCGCAGGGTAGGAAAGTTGTCCCAGATGCCTAAAGGCCTAAAGTTTAGACACCTTAAACTGATACTTTGGGGTCATGAAATCTTTTGGTGGTAATAGAATACTTGCCCTGCCTGTGTTCCTTTTCCATCCCCTGCCTTCTTTGTCTCTCTCTCTTTCTCTGTGTGGATAATGCAATATTGACGATAATTCATTTTCAGATGGAGTCTTGCAATAACTGAATTATTCTTGATTTGCAGTTTAATGTAGCTTCCAAAGAGAATTCCTTTAGGTCATCTCTGTGCCCAATGGAGGAAGGCTGAAGAATCTCTAAATATTATAACTCTGGAATATTTCTGTTATAGATCATCCTAAAACTATAGAAATCATAATGAATCCATTCTCTAGGGTACCCCAAACAACATCAGAAAATTAATATAGCAATACAGAGGTACCTAAATTATATCTGGAGATAATCTAGACATTCAGAAAGAGTGCTTCAAAGTATATTACCATTTTTAGCACTAAATATATGTGTATTATTCTATAGAGTGATAAGTAAATAGGGCTAAAAACCAGGCAGAATAAGGAGCTATTCATATGGTATAACTTTAAGGGAGTCGAGTAATAGCTTTCTTCATACCAAGACCTCTTTAATCTCACTGAATTTTGAAATTCGATCATTTTAGTTTAAGGGTTTCATTTTTATTACTTGTCAAGCCCTCCAGGAAAGGTGCCTGTTAAAATTGTGACATCTCCTCTATTACTTAGTGCAAATAAGTTTCAAGGCCTTTTGGAAAACTGGTTTCCTTGAGGCCGAGGATGAGAGCCTTGGGCGTCTGAGAGAACATGAAGAACAGGCTCCATAAAAGCTGGGACTCCAGCAAAAAGGCCTTGTAGATAGTGGTATGTGGAAGCCGACTTGTATTAGCTCATGAGAACCATCTGTACTCAAGCCCCAGGTCTGAGTTCAGTGGTGTTAGTTAGTACTTTGAAACTGACTGTAGAGGGAGTATTTATATCACTGACATTGGCAAACATCACAAATCATGGCCATGTTTTTCTCCCTGGAGAGGAAGTTACTTACACACCACTAGTCCTGCAACAGGAGACAAAGGACAAATATTCAAAGGTTCTTAATTTAGTTAGGTTTTTTTTTCAAAGTGATGATACATTTGTGAATATTAATGTCTCTTGGATTTTAACTCTCTACTCATAGTGGGAAGCAAACAATCCAGAGGTAGAGATTGTTTTTAAGACTAATTTGACAATAAAACCTGAATTTGAGGTCTTTTGACCCTTATTTTGCTAGGATGGGAGTTTGTTCCATATGGTCATTAATTTTATTAGGAGGCTACTGTCACTCTGTTATCCCCATTTTGCATTGCATTTTCCCCCTAAAAAGTTACTAGGCTAATGACTATATTTACAATAAAGTCTTAGTGACATATTGTGTAAAAATGACTCATTAGTATCCATCAAAATGTAACCAAGACAGAAGGCATTAATCAATTTAAACAGGTAAAATGTACATTCTCAGTTTTGCTTGAATACAATGAGCAGAAATGTTCCTTTGCCAATGGAAATGTTTCATCTTACAGTGTATTCTCTTTCAAATGAGCCTACATTTTCTTTTATTAGCCGAGGTTGAGTAACAATTTACTTGGGAAGCCACAAACTTGTTTCTCGTGTTTTACTTCTGTGTAACATTTCCTGCAGGGGAAACAGGCTGAAAAAGCACTTAGAGGTATTGGCCACTTAATTTCCATTCCAATTTAGGACTCTGTCTTTTCCAAAAGAATGAACAGAAATCCAGTTATAATTTTTAGCTCTGTTCTTAGAATGCATCAGCAAGTTAGAGGCTATCTAAAAAAAAAAAAAAAGATAGGTATGAAAAAAAAAAAGAATAAAAGAAAATGAATAACATGAAAAATGAGCCTTAAAGCAACACAAAAAGCCATGTACCTGCTCAATCCAAAAAGCAAAGCTGTAAAGCAGGAACCTGACAATCAGTCTAGCTACAAATATTCATTTAGCAGCTAAGAAGAGTTCAGGCTCTACATTATTTGCCCTTGTGCTTTAGGGACTCGTGAGAGTCTATAAGCAGGGCTGTATGTACAGCCTAAACACGGTAAGTAAGCAAACTGTAATTGGCTTTGGTATGCTGACACATGTAGGGCAGTCCATACTTACTTTCTGAAGAGGTAGTTCTTGTAGATCAAATTTAGACTTAGTCTGCAAGTTTAAAGTCATGCTTCTGCCTGCATGCATTGCTGAAATACCTCCATAGGGCAGCATGCCAAGGTTAACTGTGTTGTGTTTGTAAGCAGCATTCTGAGTAGAGGAGATAATCATGTGACAGGGTGTGAACACATGCTCAACAAACTGATTATAACATGAACATGTTTCAATTTATCACATTTAACTTTAAGCGAGCAAACAGTAACTTTCTTTTCAAAACATGCACTCGATCAGACAGAAGCAAACAGTAAACAGTGTTAGTTATGCACATAATGAGTACCATCCAAAACTACAGAAAAGACAAAAAGCCAAGATACATTCTGTTTTATATTTGCTGCTAACTCAAAGGCATAAAATCTATCTCGCATATCATGATGGCAGTGATTTTGGACAGATGTGGTTTATCTGTGGAAGTCTATTAATTAAAAAAATTTAAACAGTGAAGTCAGTAAACTTTTGTCAGCTGCAAATCTCATGGTGTCTTTCACATTATGAGTTCATCACATACAAAAGACAAATACTAGCTTCAGATCCTGCCTTAAAACTGATGCACTCAATGTTACAGCCAAAATCAGTTTATTTTATTTCTCAGTTTATAGGCTTAATTACAGCAACTCAGAAAAAGAGCTTGTAAAAGCTCATTCAATTTGACCACTGTCTGACTGAATTTACAGATGAATTTAGTCAAACTAGTCAAATAAGTTGTATAAGGATCCAAATACTCTAACTTCTTTATTTCTTAAAAATTACATTTAAATTGGAGAAGTTTCATTATGAAACTAAAGGAATTATGATTTGAACTATTAGTGCCACTTATATGATAACTCTAGAAAACTAGTATTATTTTAATTGTGGCTACCCTTTTAAAGTTATTCCAAGTGTCTGATAGTTAATATTTTCTATAGAACTTCATTTAAAAAATTAAGACATTTTGGATGCCTGGTCATCAAATAGTTTTCATCGGTACAATCTCTACTTTCCACTTATAATGGAAATGTAATAACTCAGTATTTGATCCTTTAGGTAATTCTCTTATTTTGAAAAAAATATCTACAGAAGTTAACTTAGTATCCTTTTAAAAAACTGAACACTAACAGTAGACAGCTACTCTACTCTAGGACATTATTTACAAAGCAATGGTTTTTAGCATCAGAGTTTCACTGACCAATAAGATTTGTTATGGATTTTTGATTGTTTTCTCTAGAGTTTCTTCATTGTCACTATGCCAAAATTGAAAAGGACACTGAACATTTCAGTCTAACCCTTGGATTAAAATCACCCCATCTAGTGCTCTATCAGCTCCTCTAGAAGGGTAGCAGTCTCAGACACATGGGTTCATGTTTTAATTTCTCTCAGTCACAGTGGGGCTCTGTGGTGCAAGCTTGAGCCTTAACGTTAAACTAGAGAAAAAAACGGGCATCTTTTATCCAGGATTGTACCTGGAGCTGCCTCTCCAAGTACTGACCGAGAGCTTTAACCAATATCATGTTGGTCTGTTAAGCTTATCGGAGCTTAAAGGCAGTTCTGTTTAATGAGGACTGGACAAAGATCTTATAGTTTCCAATGTAACTATTTGATTTCCAGGGTTCAAATTGCTCAATTAAATTTTACTAGGAAAGAAGCATAGCATGTCTCTGGTACAATCTGTCTTTGGACAGAATGTTCAGTGGCACAGCTATGTCAAAACTAGTTTTAGGCAACACATCTGTGCTGAATTCATCTTGTTGAGTGGCTGAGAAATTTTAAGTACGATCCAGCCTGAAAATCTCAGTACGTCAATTGAGAGGAAGAAGAAATCTTATTTGGAAAAAATTAGAGGAAGAGTTTCTAGGATTCAATGGCTTGAAGCAATTCTCTAAAGCAATTTAATGTCAGGATTAAAAGAGAAGCTATTAACATACATTGACGTTGCTCTGAAAAATGAAAGACACTAATAAAATGATAACCAAGCAAGGGATACATGGAGGCTAATTAAAAAGGGAGGTGCTGTCATAGCAATGGGAAATATATGAGTTAACTTTTATGTTTCTGGACCCTGGGACAGGCAGAGCCTCCAGACTTCTGGTGATCCAAACCCCCTTCCCACAGTCTTATCTTCCTCCCTCCAAATTCCTACTCCAGAGGAGTCACCTACTTATCAGTAGCACTGATCAAAGGAGAGAAACCATTTAGTTGGGAAACCAGTAAATGAATGATGGTATCAAATGTTCAGAATTTGCTTTTCTTTTTTATGCTTTGTTTCCACTCAGTCCTCTGCTACCTCAAATTACTAGTCATTGTACATATGCTCTGAAAAGCTTCTTATAACCTTTCTTGACTAGTTCATCTTACCCTTTTACGTATGGTCGTGTCTACACGAGGCCAGAGTTTCCAAACTGTACTGTATTATTTGGCCCCAAATTTTTCGCCCTCCAAGTTATCTGTCTACATGGAGGGTATAACTTGAGGTAAGGCATGGTGACAACTGACCAGGTGTCTCCCACTGACAGCCAGTCATGAGGCTTTGATGAGCTCCCTTCAATGGGACTGAGCACACCTATTTGAAACAGACATTCTGATGAAATACTTGGCAAGGCAGAACCAATTTCCACAGTGAGAAACTAACACCCACACCCACACTTATTAGTTCACTCTGTCCCTAAAAATGATTGTTTTCTTGTCATGTAGACACGACCTACAAACAACATAATTATTTAGAAAAAGTACACCTGAAAACACAAAATTCAAGGTTAAGGAAATATATATGATAAATGCAGTGACCTGTGCTTTCAGTAGGACACCAAATAAAAATAATAAAAGTACTGAGTGAAAGACTCCAATGGTGTATTATTACCCAGATTCCCAATTTACACTGAAGCTTTTAAACCTACAAAATGAGAAAAGGCCCTATTTTCACAAAAAAGAGCTTTTTTTTTTTTTTTTTTTTTTTTGGTGCAGGGCACACAAAGGCCTCTACATCAAAGCCAGAAAGGACACTCCATAATGATGGTCACTGGTCACAGTTCTAGAAAATGAATGACCAGACTCCTCTTAAAGTGAAACAATAGGCAACAAAAAGTAATTCTAGGCTTTATACATTTTTTTTACTCCTCAATAATTATGCATTCCATGCTTCACTGTGACTTAATTTTTTATCTGAAATGGTATTCATTTCCTTTTTTTGCTGCAATATACACACTAATTTGTACATTTGTAGTCTTTATAAAGACTTCATCTATTTCTGTTGTCTGTAGTATGATTTGAATTTAAACATTTCTTTCTATATAAAGACTAGCATTCTAAATGGCGGGATTTTTATTAAATAAAATAACATGTAGGAGGGCATGTCTGCTTGTTTTACTTTTCTGTTTCTTGTTGGGAAGATTATTACTCCTTTGAAGTAATAACTTTAGTAGTCCCATAGCGGTAACTATATGCAAATTTTATAAACAAATTAGACCTGACTTTAATAAAAGTGTGTCCATGCAGAAAGGGGCAAAATACTCACTTTTTTTTATGGATTCAATAAAAATCACACTCTTTAGGTCACCAGAGAACAGTTTTGTGCCTTCGGAGAGACAATTTGCCTTAATGGCTAGAAAGTGACTGAAGCACCATCCCCGTATAATCAAGTGAAATTCTTTCTTGCTAACAATATTTAGGCTAGATTTGATGAACAACTCACCTACAGGTTACGGACTCTCCAAGAGCATTAAACAATACCCATGAAAAACTATAATGACCAATTCCCCGCAATATAAAGATAAACAAAATGCTGATCATCTATTCATCCATGTAGTTCATGCGTCACTACATGGACTTAGAAATGCCAATAAAATAAAACTAAAGGCAGGAGGGATATTCTTACAGAGAAATGCCAAACATACCCTGTCTAACCTTCTAGCTTCTATATGTCTAAGCAGCTGTTGTCTCCAGTCTGCAGGCATTTTACCACAGCTCTCCTCTCCCTTCACAGGAGTGGGCCTCGTCTTTATATCACTGTTATCTGATGGCTTGTCATAGTTACCCAAGTTATAGTCAGATGGTATTTTCTCCAAAAGAGCTGCCATAGTAGGCCTAGCTGAAACTGGTCTGGTCTGGGAGGCACCGTAACTCTCTGTACTGTAGCTTCTTGCAGACAATGGCCTCCTCTGGGTAAGGTTTTTAACCGGAAAACTTCCCGCCTGAGCTTTCACTTCTTGATATGAAGGGTGTTCGTCTTCATACCTGCCATTCCTTTTCAGGAACTGGGACTCAGTCACTGAAACGCTGCTTTGGCGATCCAGACCGCCCCTATACGGAGGCCTGCCGTACCTATCGCTCGGAGGCAGCTCATGAGGTTCACTGACCCTTCTAAACATGGCCATTTCTGTGGCGCTCACCAGGGAGTCGGCTCTTCTCAAGAAGCCTGCCCTGGCACCTTGGCTTGCAAACTGGGCGTTCAGCACAGCGTCCTCATTGACGGATGGCTGGGAAAAGGAAAACATCTGCTCCATGGGCGGGTACCCTCTGTAAGCTCTCGGACTGATGAGGTCCTTGGCGATGCTTTTGCCAGGCTGCTGCATGTATTCGGAATTGTGTGGAAACGGGGGCGGTATCCTCTTCTCGGCTTTAACTTCCACCGCTCCTTGGGGATTGAAGCTTTGGTCAAACTGGTAGACCTTCTTTGTCATGGAAGCTTTCTGTGGTTGCGGCCCTTTACTGCTTCCGTAAGTGAGCATCTCGTCGTCCAGCATCGGGACTGACTGGCTGCGAGACATACTGGACATGCCGTGCTCTGGTCCCAGCAGCTTCTCCGGGCGCTCGTGGCTTCCCAAGTGATCACTCCCAGCAGCGTAGTTTTCCAGGGGTATGTTATACACCTTGTACGTACCGATGTCAATTTCATCGATACTCTGTGACTTTTTGAACTTGTTGGACTTGATGTCTTTCATGAGCGGGGAAAGCCTCTCCGTGCTTTTGCTGATGGAAATGCCTTTAGAAGATTCTGGGCGGCAGTGGATTTGAGAAAAGAGACTCCTGTTGGGGTTGGAATCGTGATACTCCCATGGCAGTCCCGGAGAAAAGGGACTAGGTATTTCAACAGAGTCTTTCATATGGTCTTTCCTTTCAGGCAGTGGGCTGGTGGTGGGGGTGGTCTCTAACTTGGAAGGGAAAGCGGTCCTGTCTTCGAAAGGGCTAGGGGTCCTGGTCCAGTTCTGCCAAGGATTGGAAGGAGGCACTTCTGTTTCTGGCGTGTGTCTGTTTGCAGACTGCTCAAGCTCCAGGGGAACACCGACAATCCTGTCCTGCCTGATCAAAGGCCTGCGTCCGTGAGCAGGTGCGTTTCTGGATTTGGAACCTAAGAGAGGATTGCTGTTGGCATTCTCGCCCGTGGTTTCCTCGGCAACAAACCCTGTGTTATCATAATGGGAGCCATCAGTCCAGTTGTCAGTGAAGGTGTCACTCATTGGCAGCCGGTCAGGGCGCTGTGGCAGATTCCCTGGGGGAACAGCCTCCCGCTGGCTGAGTAATGGCTTTGAATCAAGAGGTTGTGGGAAAGATTGTGCAATCCTGTGAAGACAATGGGAAGAAGTATGAAAATGGGACCTTGCCAGAAAGGGAACAGGCAGCCAAGAACGCCGCCGTCCTTTGTTGAACTGCTCATTCACCCATACCTCTCTTATGATGAAGACCTCACTACCATTTCACGTCCAAAAAATCCACCCTTTATCCTGCTCTGACTTTAATTTCTTCCTAGTAATCAACAACTTCTAACATATTATATATTTTAGTTATCTATTATATCGTGTATTATCTTGTGTTCTCTGTTAGAATATAAACTTATGAGGGCAGAGATTTTTTTTTTCTTCAGGTTGAGTGGCTTTAGCATAGCATTAGCATATTATGCTTTGATTGGTTGAACAGCTGACCAGTCAACCGGACACTTAGCATACTAAGCTTTTATTATATGGGATGACTTTTGATCATTGGTATATTCACACCAGTGACCACAGTATGTCTAGAAGATGCTAATTTTTTAAAACCATTTGCACAATAATAATATTGAATTATATATCTTTTATCAGTGAGCAAAAGACTTTTAAGTGTTTTTGCTAATGAAGAAAGTACCTAAATTAATCTCAGCTTATAGAAAAAATAATGAAATTTATAAGGAGTTAAGAGTTAATATTATCATGGCATCAGTGAATAGAAAGTTATTTATTAGTTACCAAACAATTTATGGCCAACAGTAGTGATATTATCAGTAAAATATGAATGAAAGTCATTGTTTAGTTATATCATATGATAATTTTTATTTGCTATTTGTAGTGTAAAACAACAACACATTACAAAACAAGGAATCAGAACTGGGCAAATACTACCTCATTGAGTCACTTTATTGTAGTCTGTGGCTTTAGTTGTTTTCATGTGTAAAATGGAGGTAATATAGAGTAGGATCCATTTTGGAAAGATTAAATACTTTCACCTATATTCTAACTTTTCCAGGTAGTGATAAAATGATGATGATGATGATGATGATGATGATGATGGAAATGAAAAATTTACTGAACATTTATTGAACATTATACTAGGCATATCAGGGCTTTACATACATCTTGCTTTAATCCATAACACCATTATGGGTGGTGAAATGCCTACATAAATATAATAAGTATTGGGAAAAAATTTTTGTTTAAGAATTTTTGTTCTATCATCTCAACCTGTTATTAATCCATAATATCTCCCTTAAACAATGGCTTTGCTTTATAAAATGGATTCAAGGTGCTCTTGGAAATCCCAGGGGCCTCCATTTACTTACCTGCCCCTTCTATTTTCTATGTCACTCATGTGCTGATACAATTCCAAAGTTAAGATGATTTCATTTTAATAAGTTGCTGAAGATAAGCATTTGGGAACAGAAAAGAAGGAATTCTGAAAACACACCTGTTACCCCACAAAGAATTATGTACTGCATCTTTAGCTGTTGTCTGCAAGGACCCCACTTTAACCCGGGCGTTAGAGGATCCTGAGGAAGCCTGGGAAGGCGAGTAGTCTGAGTAAGTGCCTGAGGAAACACTGTTATTCAGACAGTGAGTTTTGTCAACTTCAGACTCATCAGTTGATTCTGAAATGTAAAAGGAAAATATTATAATGCTCTGAACACTGAATTACAAACACAGAAAAGTAACAGATAGCATATCGATACATGTTAGAAATATATAATTGTAAAGTTTTTCTATAGACTATGGTGTATCATAATTTACAGTTGGTGATTCATCATGCACATGCATTTGTGGCGTATTTTACACATCAGGTTCACAATGTTACCTTTTTTGTCCTTCCCTAGCAGAACAAGTTTGGGTGGGTACAGAGGGGTCTCAGCTAATGAAGGGTGAAGCTCCCCAATCCTCATATCATTAGCTGGATGAACAAAAGAATCCTGAGAGATATAATAATATAGGACAAGGAAAGTAAACATTTAAAACAATGGTTAACCAAGATGGCAATATTTTATTTGGTTCAGATTTAAAGATGGGGTTCTAAAACTTAAATCCCCGTGGAGCACTGGGAGTAGTGAATCCTATGTATCTCTAAGGTAAACCCTAATTTTTTTTCTAATTTAAATGAGTACATTTATTCATCAGACATTTGTTGAATGCTGTTTATATGCCTGACACTGTGCAAAGAACTGTAGAGGTTCCAAAGAAAGACAAGATGTCACCCATACCGCTGGGAATTTATAATCTAGTTGGGGAGATGAGATATAACTCATTATAGCACAGGATTCAATTATGATAAGCATTATATGAGTAATATGATACATATAATATAAGCCATGTAGGAGTTCTAAAGGGAAAATGTCGTAAGAATTTTAAAAAGAAAGTGTATCACTGAAGAACTGGAATTATTTTGAATCCTTAGCTATATTAATGCAAAACTGGGTCCTCTAAGTCTTGCTTTTACCACCAATCTCCCTTTTAATTCATACTGTTTCCCAGGTGATCCCAATTTCTTTCATTCTATCATGCTTTGTTCCTAAGCTTTCTCATATCAGTCTAGCCTGCTAAATCTTCATTCTAAATCTATCCATTGAGTGTAATGAGCAACATTGGCATGAGAATAGAACTTTGACAATTTAACATGTAAAAAAAATCCATAAATTTACAACTTCTATAATTCAAATTATTATTCCCAGGTAACCAGGTAGTGGTAGAGAATTAGGGAAGACAAAAATACCAAATTCTCACTTTTTCCTACATATAAAAAATGGCTTGTTTATGTATCTACTGATGTAAATTTATGCACAGCAGTTATGTTTATGTCTATTGTCCCTTAATCTTTAGGTTAACTTGAAATAAAAATATAATTTTCAGAATTATTTTCATTTATTAGTACTTGCTAGTTTGGAACATTAATGTAACATATTTGGAAATATTTTATTAATTTGGAGAAAGAATATACTTGAGGACAAAAATATAAAAAATGCGATGGGTCCTGTCTGATAATTAATCTGTGAGTAATGATCAGATAGAAGCTCTTATTATAAACTAGAGGCCCAGTGCATGAAAATTCATACATTCAGGGGGGTCCCTCAGCCCAGGCTGTGCCCTCTCACAGTCTGGGAGTCCTTGGGGGGTGTCCGACTGGGAGCTTAGGCCCACTCCCTGGGGGATCAGGCCTAAGCTGGCAGTCAGACATCCCTCTAGCAGCCTGGGAGTCCTCGGGGATGTCCAACTAATGGCTTAGGCCCATGGGGAGCGGGCCTAAGCCATTAGTTGGACAACCCTTAGGGCTGCCACGGAGGCAGGAGAGGCTCCCGCCACATCTGCTGTGCTGGCCAGCCATGAGCTGGCTTCTGGCTGAGTGGCGCTCCCCCTGTGAAAACAACCGACTACCAGGAGGCAGCTCCTGCATTGAGTGTCTGCCCCCTGGTGGTCAGTGTGCATCATAGCGACCAGTTGTTCCACCCATGTTCCACTTAGGGTTAATTTGCATATTACCCTTTATAATATATAGGATGTTAAGGTTTCCATAGTGAAAGGCTTAGGGCTTCAGGTATTGTAGAGAAACATCCACTTCTTTAAATCTTAGCTTAAGTTCTATCTTTGGGATTGTTTATGATTTGGTTGATATGGGAATATTTGTCTGTGAAAAACCTGGGTATATTTGATACTTTTGTTTTTGTGTTTAAAGAGTATTTTAGGGGAAGAAGACTAAAGATCATGTAGTTGATCTTTTCATTTCATTTCCTAGAGGTGGATTCTGAGACTCAGTAAGGTTGACACAGATGGACAAAAGTCCAGCATGGAGGCATGATTCTACTGGGCTCTAGTCCAATGATCTCCATGAATATTGTGCTGCTTCCTGGTGAGCTCAGCTGGGAGAACATCAGACACTTAAAATGCAGTATCAGATTTGAAGAGGGATAGGAAAGAGAGTGGGATTGATGGAAATACTGAAGATGAAGAGGAAAATCTGTGTTTTTGTAGATTTTCAAAATTATTTCAAAGAAACTTATGACAAAATTTTAAGTTTGAAGAACAGAGAATAAAAGTTTATACATCTTTGGAGAAATTTGTAAGTAGAAACAAATGCAAGTTTGATAAATGGTATCATAAAAGGCGTAAAATATATAGACTTTCAAAAAAGTGTCAGTTACAAGGTGGCCTATTTCCATTTTATTCCTGCTTTACCATTTATTGACCAGGTTACCTTGGGAAAGTAAGTGTAACTCTCTAGATTTTATTCAATTCATCAACAAAATGAAGGTAATTGAAAATAAGAAATAGTGCAAATTTCTGTCTAGTACTAATATTCTGTAAGTACAAGTATAACTTATTTGTTGAAATAATATTAAAATACTCTTATGACATTTAATATTGAAGTATAGGCCTTTTGTTTTAGTCAAAATAACAAACCAAATAGTTGCACAATGCAGAAATGTAAATATAATAAAGGGTTTTACTATTTTTTCCTGTTATGCCTTAGATATTCAATAATTATCTTATATGTTTAGATCAAACTTTCACTCTTATACCCCAACTGGTTCATTGATGGCCATCTTCTCTCTGTGACCTCACATGATGGATGGAAGGGGCTAGGGAGCAATCTGAGTCTCTTATAATCTCATTAATGAGGGCTCTACCCTTTCTAATCACCTACCAAAGACTCCACCTCCAAATACCATCACATAGGTTTTAACATATTAATTTTTGCGGAGTCTGTAGCACCAGCTCTTTACATAGCTAGAAATTCTCATTTTTAAATTTTCAAGATAAAGATTATTACCTCAACAGAAAGGCCTTCCCTGGTCACCCTGATCAATAGGACCCTCTGATCATTCTGCTTATTTGCATTAAATATAATAAAAACATTTATTATTATTATTATTATTTAATTTATTAACTGCAGACTGTAAGTTTCATGAGGGCAGGGACCACGTCTGTTTTGTCCACTATTGTCCACCCAATGTCTAGCACAGTGCCTACTATAGAGTAGGGGCACAATAAATATCTGTTGAATAAGTGAATGACTAATATGGTCTAGTGTTGTAACCCTGGTAACATGTTTCATCCAATTAGAAGTTTATTGAAGGCCAAGACAATTTCTCTGAAATTTTTTTGAATTAAGTGTTGGCTGCCCTACCTGTACACATTTTATCACCTGTTTGTTGAATCAAATGTATTTTCACAACATCAATCTACCATATGGCCAATAAAATAAAATCCTTCTTACTTTGATGATCTAATACATTATATTATGGATATTAATATGTTAATATAATATTATGAGTGAAGTTAAAATATAGTGATGGGGGATATTGTGGAGTGAGGAAGGCAGGGACAGAGGAGATAAGGAAGGAGGAAGAAGGGTACAGTGAATAAAGCTCTGACATAAAACAATTAAAGGCCAGAAGTTCCTGAATTCTTGGTATACGAATGCCTTTGGTATCTTAATAATTTTGATACATGGACCCTAGACTAAAGAAATACCTAACGATCCCATTTATTAAGTAATTAGGTGCAAACTTGTATATATGTTTATGACTACTTTGTGATAATTTAAAAACAATATACATAAATTTAAAGAGAATATAATATTTTTACTTTATTTTTAAATAACCAAAACTACTTATTAATGGAATGCATGCATCTATTGGACACCACGTCTACCTTCTCCAACCTTGGAATCATATTAGATACTACCTCTCTAATTTCTGTCTCACATTGATTATCTAGGGACACTTGATGTTTGATCACAGCAATGCTTCAAGTAACTTTTTAACTGATTGGCAATGATTGCTTATCTCTCTAATTTCTTAGAGTATTACATTCTCCATCACACAAGTAACCATATGATCATATTTCATATTAAATACTCTCTACTTAATTCATCTTTGTTAAGTTTACCTGACAAGGCCCTAAATTAGTTGGGGACTATGCACACATTTTATATTTCTTCTTTCCCTCTCACAGTGTTTAGCACAGTGCTAAATATACAGTTGGTGTTTAATCAGTGCAACAAATTGATGCTCTGAAATGCAGATTTGTAAAAGAGTTTCACCAATCTAGATTTTAGAGAAATAGGTATAGTAACTTCTAGATATTTTCATAAAAATTAAGTATCTAATGAAGATAAAAAGGTGATAAGCAAATTATCTGAAGTGTTGATGAGATAGTGCAGAGGTGGCATACATGTAGTTGAATTCTTTTCAGACCAAACAAATTGATAAGGATGAATATCTAATTAATTCAAAATATGGGACTTAAACTCACATGACTAGATTGAAAAAAGCTAAATTTCAAAGTTATCTCCCCCTTTTTTGTTGTTGTTTATAGTAGTGTTTCCTAGAAGATTGTAACCTAAACACAAAAATATATATTTTTAAAATATATTTTATTGATTTTTTACAGAGAGGAAGGGAGAGGGATAGAGAGTTAGAAACATCGATGAGAGAGAAACATCGATCAGCTGCCTCCTGCACACCTCCTACTGGGTATGTGCCCGCAACCAAGGTACATGCCTTTGATTGGAATCGAACCTGGGACCCTTGAGTCTGCAGGCCGATGCTCTATCCACTGAGCCAAACCGGTTAGGGCAACAAAAAATATTTGAAAAAAATTTTTGGCTCTCAGTCTGATCAGGAATTTTACTGAGATTTGCAGAATAAAAAAAAATCTTCAGTTAGTCTCTTCTAATGACTCATACAATAAAAGTTTGAAGTTTCCAAAAGACTATCATGAAAATGATATAATGCATGTACTGGCTGGGTGAGCAAATTATTTTTTCTGTGTATATTGGAACTTTTGGAGCTGTATTAATGTTTTTAGGCCATGAGGGTATCACTTATCTGTGATTTAGTAAATGCAACTCTCATAGTTTGAAAGAGTAGAGGGACTCAATTTATATTTTGGGAAACAAAATGTACTTTTTAAAGATCTATTCAGTTAAAAAAAATCCATACGTATGATTTAGTAATTCCGAAAAATCCAAACCACACTGGCAATTACCAATAACCTTGAAATACCTCCATTGTAATCTCCTTTGGGGCTACAGGCCACTTGTGTTCATATTTTTCTTTCACAGTTTGTTCCGTGTTAGCAGTTGGATTTGAATTCTCAATACGTACTCCATGGCTTGGCTTACCCACCAGATTTTGAACAGATTTTACCATATTCTTTAAATCCTCTGGGTAAGGTGTTGGATATCGTTTTAGGTTTATTTCAACCTAGAAGTTTATAAAAAGAAATTTAATATCAAAATACCTTCAGCAAGCATGTTCACAAAACTACTCCACTTTATGTGTAGTAGTAGAACCAAATGCAGTATAGTGAGTGCTGAGCTGGCTGAGAAACTGTGCTGTAGAGTAGAACACTCAGTGCTCTTCTCTCATTCTGCTTGTGGGATTTCTTCCCACCCCTGCCCACCCTTTCAGATTAAACACAATTTTTGGATTATATGCTATCTTTAGATCTACCCTATAATGGTTGAAATAGCAGTACATCCAACACTTAAGTGACAGTTAATCTCTGAAAAATGTAAGACAATTATTTGCTTTTATATTTTCCTGAGAGGCTGTCCTTTTCCTGACATGAATTATTTATAAGTAATTATTTTTATATTAAAAATATCAATGCAGGTGCTGAAGGAGGGGACAATATCTGCTACCCAAATATGTTTCAGCTTTCTGTTAATTGGTATGTTACATCAAAAGGTAGGGTAGCTAATTCTTGTTAACGTTTAAGAAAACATATTTCAGGGTGTTTAAATTTAAATTAAGTTTAATTTAAATTTAATTTTTACCCTTATAAAGTAACATGCTTTGTGGATAATGTCTTACACTAAAGAGAAATAAAAAATTGTGAACATTTTCTAAGACATTCTAGGCAAACATAAAGTTTGGCTTATGTTTATCCCGATATTATTTCTATACTTGAACTCCTTTTTGGTGTATCAATCTGACTTTAGAAACATATATTAATGATTATTTTTCCCATTTAACTTAGAGAGAGAAAATATAAGATATTCCATATAGAATACTGAAACATCAGAGTACTTGCATGGAATAGATATAAACTGTTCATGCTGATTAAAAGGGAGGAGAGGAAAAATAAGGGGCAGATTTACTTGACCAGGCTCGTTTCAAAAAATCATGCCGTTTTGTATCTGAGTAGAATCAACTTTACAAAATGGAATGGTTTATGTGATTGTGGCGAGTATGTGTCTGTGGAAAGTGTGTGGGGGTTGAGGAGGAGCAAGTGGGAGAGAAGCTGAGGAGGAAGAGTGGGAATGAGAGAGAAAAAGAAAGAGGGAAGGGCACATGTAATTCATGGGATGTAAGAAACCATGGTGGTGGTACAGATCTGAGGAGTATGAATATGAACTTAAACACTTTTGCTCATCTGCAGTTTTAGCAAATCCACCAACTTTGTTATTCTAGTGTTTTGTCTTTCTTGTGGCTCATTTTCCTTCTCAAATATTGGCACTTGGATGATTTCTAACATTCCTTTCAGTAAAAAATACAAAATTATTTTCCCAATACATTTTTGGAAAGCTGATGAAAAACCAGATAATGTTGCTAGTGTATGTATGGTTTAAATGTAATTTAATCTCTTATACTCCCAAATAAACAAGGATGACATTAATAATATATAGAAATAAAGTTATAAAAGTATAACTCAAAAAGTTTGACTTTACAGAAAAAGTGTAAGTTGTTAGAGTGTAATATAAATATATCCCAGGGCACTTAATTTAAAATGCATTCTTAAATAAACACAAAATGCATGATATCAATGCAAGACAAAGTCTATTGGGATGCATGCATCTTGGATCTGCTGTTAAAATGTAGTAGAAATGTTAATCACAAATTAAATTAAAGTTTTAAATTTTATTGTTGAACTTGTTTAAAAACACTTGATATCAAAGGGCTAAAAACCAAATACTACATTTAAAAATGTAAAGTATAGAATAGTACAACTATAATGCCAATTAAAAACATCTTTTAATTTTTAATAATTAGCAACATATGAATGAAAAATAATTCTCAAGTAGGGCACTAAGTTAAAATTCCGTGTTCCTTAAAATATCCTCAATGCTGAAATTGCACTTCTAATTAAATCAAAGGCAAAAATGTGAAGCATTCTTCTTTAATTGAATTAAATACTTCACTGAATAATGTAATATATTTTTGTAGATGCTATGTCCCATCTGACACAATTATATGGCTATTTACTAATGGCTATAGTACCAATATTTTCTGTTTATTTTATAAACAAATTAATGTGATATTTTGGTCACATCACCAGAATATGTTTGACTATTTCATCTCTATAAATATTTTTAAATCTAGAAACAGAAGTGGATTTACCATGAAATTAATGAAGCTTATGCTTTAGGGCCTGTCACTTGTACGGGTTCCTTTCAAAGCCTTGTGAGAGGCCTTACTTATGTATTTACACAGTTATTTTATATTCTTTTCCTTAAAGAGGTCCCTCTCAAAACTGTGGAAACTTCAGGTCTCATAAAACAGATTTGTTCTACCTATACAATAAGCTCCTTGCTTTCCATTTATTAGTCTACCAGCAGAACTTACTGGACTTAGAGTCTGAAAACTTAAATTTAAGCCAGATTTACGCTGACCAGCTATCAATTTCTACTTATATAATACTAGAGGCCCAGTGCATGAAATTTGTACATAGGTAGGGTCCTAGTGGCTGCCAGCCAGGGCCTTCCTTTGTTCCGTGCCGCCCCCTGGTGGTCAGTGCATGTCATAGCGAGTGATCGAACTTCAGTTGGTAGAACTCCTGAGGGGACACTTTGATAATTAGGCTTTTATATATATAGATGGGAGTGATAATGTCTCTCTGACAAGCTTGTGTTAATCTGGAGCTAAAATGAAATAATAAATGTGATAGTCCTTTGAAAATTTATAGATTCTATGCAGAGGTTAGATACTGTTTCTAATATCATATTCTATTTATGTATTTTTAAAAATCTGGATTCCTTTGGCAATACAGATTCTACTATATATGTCTACCTGCAGTACTATAACTGTCTGAATGATTTTTTTCAGATTCCATGCAGCAACACTATCATTTATTTAGTATTTGCCATGTGTCAGGCACCAGGCAAAATGTTTTATAAGGATATTTAACTTCTTATTAGCTATTCATATAATAATACACATTTCATTATTTACCACAATTTTCAATATAAATATTAAATTATTAATTGTTAATTAATAATTATGATAAATTATAATTAAATCTCATTTAAATTTCACAATTCGTTAAAGCATCTATTCCCATTTAATGGAAAACAACAACAACCCAGGGCTCAGACAATGTAAGTTGCTTGCCCAAGATCACATTGCTAGTAGGTAGCAAAGCCCAAATTCAAACTCAGGTCTTTCATCCAAAGTTTATGCTACACAAGTATTACTTGACTCAGAGCTATTCTCTGGTACAGGGGTAGCACATATTTGTACTCTCTTGTGGAAGAAATACTATAAGTCTAATATGATAATGTTATTGAGTTAAATAACATAATTTCAATTTTTTATAACATGAAGCTAACATAATAGTTTATAATTTATTTTTTAATTAAACTATAATTTTATAATTTTGTTATATTTGTAAACTTTGTGAAAGCATATTTTATACCATTTTCCAGATTGTTTTTCCTTTCTACTCTTCAACTCATGTGTGCTGTACTTCAGAAATGAACAAACATGATCATAAACACAATTATATAAATAGGTCAGCAATGCCCAAATACAAAAGCAGTTTCTTTATATATCTAAATATTTAGGCTAGGAATATTCCTTTATTCTAATATGGGATGAATATATATGTAAATTTACTTTTTATACACATAGGTGGAAAAAATCTGTCAATTATGCTCTTACCAAAATGTTGTGTATATCACTCACCATAAAGTATTTGCTCATTTCACATATACATTGTACTAAAATGCAAAATTTTTACTGAAATGCTATTTTATTTTAATTTTGGAAAATAGAAGCTTTTCATAAAATTCTATATATCTTAGATCTAAATAAAGTGCAGTAAATGCAAATAGCAGCTGCAAGATGTTGGAGACTCCCCAAAATTTAGCAATGAAGAAAGAATTAGTGTTAATAGCTAGGGCATTTAGAAGTGATACTTGACCACACAGAACTGTGGTTTTCTTATATAATGATTAAATTCTATTTTGATTTGGTTGTAAATTCCAGTAAGAGAAATAATAGTTAATGCTTTGATTATTAAGTGTTAAGTATCTTATTCTAGGAATTAATTAGAACATTTTACACACAAAGAAAGAATATAGCAGTTTTAGTTAGGAAAATGCATTTTCAGCTTGCCTTATATTGCAGAAAGAATATAAGACAATAAGAATCTAGTCCATTACATGTGGATGGTAAAGTTTACAAAAAATGCAGTGTTTTTTCACATCCCGTCAAGACATTTTCCCCCCATTAAACTCTTGAACCCAACCCACAGAGGTAAAAAAACAAACAAACCCTGTTTGCCACAACTCCCAAACCAATCTTCTCTTACAGGAATTCTCATCATCTGTGCCTTCAAATTAAAGGTAAATTGATGCTTTTCAACAGGTGCCATCATTGTGCTTAAAGTTCACTCTCAGCAAATCTCAATTTAAGTCTCAATTTATTTTAAGAATCAAGTTTAGTTATTTAATCTCCCCCAGAATTAGTATTTTAAAAAAATGTATGTATGCGTGAGGACAATTTAGATTTTTCTCAATAGCGTCATCAACATTCTGCTTGACTATTGGTATTCCCACACTTTAAATAAAAATAAGTCTTTAAAAATAAAAACATAAATAAAAAATGAAGCACCCACCTCAAAAACCATGCCAGTTATCCCCCCTTTAGGTACTTCATATTATTCCCTCCCCTCTGACTCAGGTCTCCCCGCCCCATTGCCAATGTCAATGAACAAAAATTAAGTGGGGATCAAACATTGGCAGTTGGTAAGTTTCTATGATCAATATTTTTTACCCCAAATCATGCAGAACATACCCCTTAAACCACTGTTCCAAGGTTGCCTCTACATGGGGGATTCTCTGACCCCAAACACCTAGGCCTACCTGTCTGCCACTTAGAGAGGGAAGAGTGGTGGATTGTGCTGCAACTGGCAATGGAGTGCACATGCTCCTTTCTTGCTGGAGGCCACTTATACAACCCCATGCCAGCTGTGGGTCATTCTGGGGGACGGGCATATCTTGGATCTGCTGATCACACCTGGCCCATGGTGTGCAGCAATCGCCAGACAGTCTGGCAGGTTGGAGAGTAATCCCACGCTGGCCCCTTTCCCAGGGGGCTTGGCAGGAGTGATCCTGTGGGAGAAGGAATCTCCATTTTCTGGGAGAAAGAGGAGCACTGTAGCAATACTTTCACTTTATCATTTTCCTACTCTTGATTTTTTTTCCATTCTGGGTAATGCATTTAAAATAACCATCAGAAAAATACTTTTAATTCCTGTAATAAAATGGTACCAATATCATATGAAGCTAAAGTGTTGCAATTTCTTCACACAATGCAGCATTCATATTACACTGTACACACTATAATTAGGGCATTATACTCTAGTCCATTTGGAAGTTGGTGGCATAGGAAACTGGTTCCTTTTTAAATTTTATGTAAATTAAATGTAAAATTGTGCTAAGTTGAATGTACATGTAATGAACCAGAAAAGCGTGATTTAGTTTAAGAGTTCAGTATATTCCATACATCATATTTCTATGATGATTTATTTAGAAGTTTGTTTGTGTCCCAATTTGTCTAATAGCCAATGAATGGCATTAGAAATATTAAAATTAGTCGAAGTAAAGTAGATTGAGATTTAGGAAACACATACGGTTTTACCAAAATAGAAATAAACCAAATATAAATGAACACAGAGAAAAATGCACTCTAAAATATAATGCATCTACTCTGATTATAAACAGACCTGAGCACATAACACACAAACAGGGCTTCTAAATAATTGTTTGCATTGACTATATTTTATGTTTTCATTGTCACATATACCAGAGTATATTAAATATACTCTTTTCCTCTTGGATCCTTTGAATATAGATTTTTAGGAAGAAGTGTATGGTTTTTACATTCGGTGGAGCAAAACAATGAATCAAAGGTCCAGTATAGAATGCATCACCCACTGGTTCTGGATCTAACATATAAAATCCTTAAAAACGTTTCTAAAGGTTTTTGTTTATTTTTAGTTTGGTCTTATTTTTTTCTAGGAATTCACAATAAAAATGTCTCTGGTTCTTAGATAGCACTAATTAACAACCCAGAAACATTTTTAAACTCAGATTTTTAACAGAATTATCATTTTGATTTGGAAATCCATATAGATATGCTCTGTCAATTTACCTTACTGTCTAATTCTAATAAGGTTTCAAAGTGTGTTGGTTTAAAAAAAAGTTTATAAAATGTGGAGAGGACAGAAAAGAACACATTATACAATCTAGATCTATTAATGGAATAACTATACGATTACCTAGGAAATTAGTACCCATGATAAAAAAAAGTGTACATATAATGCCATAAAAATGAGAGATTCAAGATGTTGCTACAATGATAATATAAAGATCTGATATTGATAAAATCTATATCAATTCTAATCTTTTTAAAGTTAATGAAAAATATAGGTTTTAAAATTCAGCCTTGTTACTTGACTTAGATTGGTTCCAATAAAAGATTTTAAAAAATATGTTTTGGAGTTAAAAAAAATTGAAGTTATTTTCTCTAAGGAACATCATCTGTTATTAGCCCTCACCTCCTTTAAGACTTGTCCTCACACTTAAAAAAAAACTCACCAATTCTTCTCAAATATCCCAGTAATATAGACTCTTTCAGAGATTTTAATACCAATGTACTATATTCATCCATCAGCTCTTCAATAAATGTGTAATTTGGTTTCAACAGTCTGCATGATGTTTTGTTCAGTGATGAAAAAAACACACATTTCAGTGTTTCAAAAGATATATAAGATACTCAGGAAAAGCCCATCACCCAGATTTTTCCCCCCAGTTTTTTTCTCACCTTGAATCTCTTTCATGCTGTTCTGTAAGATGGGGTGGCCTATCAAATGTGCTCAGTCAGAATTAGGACATTAGTCTCATTCTCAAGCAAAACAATGTTTTCAAAATTACCATTCTGCTATAATGAAAGGTACCACCCTGAGACTTAAAGATGTATCTGACCATCTAGCAGGGGTCACTCCATTTGTTTCAAAATCTATTTGAATAAGAACATCGAACAAGCAAAAGTAATGAGGAGGAAGAAGAAACAACAATTAAAAGGTTCACCTTAACTTTCCCAGCATTATCGTCATCTTCCTTTTTGTCTTCAAATTCAAAGGCAACAGTCATGCGTTGCTGTCTTTGCTCTTCCCACAGTGTCGGGTTAAAGCTGTCACTGTCTGACTGGAAATCTACAGTTAGATTCCAGAAGATTATTGCTTATTTTTACATAAAGTGTTTTTAATAGAGCTCAGTACACTATGCAAACAATGGTGATAGGCACTACAAACAAATACAAAATTTTTTTAAAAGGGAAAAAAACAAATAAAGAAAAAAGAATATAAAGGGATAAAGGAGAAAAAAGGAAAGGGGGAGGAAAGTGGGAATAAAATTCCCTTGATATTTGTTACATGGTCTTTTTTTAAATATATATTTTTATTGATTTCAGAGAGGAAGGGAGAGGGAGAGAGAGATACAAACATCAATGATGAGAGAGAACCATTGATCAGCTGCCTCCTGCACACCCCCTACTGGGGATCAAGTCGGCAACCTGGGCATGTGCTCTTGACCAGAATCGAACCTGGGACCCTTCAGTCTGCAGGTCAATGCTCTATCCACTGAGCCAAACCAGCTAGGGTGATCTTTTAACATCTTAACACAATTCAAGTTTCCTAAGTATACATTAATTATGTATTGAGGTTGGGAAGTTTCCAGTGTAGAGAATGAGCTCCTCATAGGACAAAAATAATAGAGAATTGGACTAAACATTTTAAAATATTATCTCTTTTAATCTTTAATCCTCACCTGAGGACTGATAGGAGAGAGGCCAGAGAGAGAGAGAGAGAGAGAGAGAGAGAGAGAGAGAGAGAGAGAGAGAGGCATCAATTGGTTGCCTTCAGATTCCCAGGTATGTGCCCAGATCTGGAATTGAACCAGCAAACTTTCAGTGTACAGGACAAGGCTCAACCAGGCTTATCTTTTTAATCTTCACAACAGCACAATGGTAGTACTAACATCACCCTCAATTTACTAATGAGAAAACTATACCTGAATTTTAAGACTTGCTCAAAGTCATGCAGTTTCTCTGTGGTGTATACAGGATTCTGTTGCATGTCTGTGTAATTACAAAGCTCATATTTGTAACTACTAAACTGTGTCAGGATTTTATAAAAGGTACTAACTATATAACAATGGTTTTGTAAAGTGTCTAAGACTGCACCATTGTGTGTGTTGGGGAGGTGGAGCGGGTAAGGTGGGGTCGGGGTAATGGAAGGGAGTTTATTTTTAGGGTAACAAACATGTGAAAAATTTAGTCTTTAACATGAAGGTCTAAATGTGTTTCAACTTAAGTTGAAAATAAATGGCTTATAAATCTTTACATCAAATTGTTGGCTAATGATAATATTTTGTTTTTTGTTGCAAAGGATTCTGAAAATTCACTTAATACACTTCTGCCTGAAAAACCAGAGGGTGAATTGCTTAAAGTTCAATAAAATTGTTCTAATACTAACTCTTCTTTCCAAAGGAAACCAAAGAAAAACAAGGCTAATTCCTTAACATCACCTTACCTAACTAGATCTACCTCACTCCCTGTAACAAATTAGAGATTTAATCTGTGAAACTGGATCTCAGAAATAACCAGTGAATATAAGGCAGTTTCATTTTTCTTTACATCTTTTTTAAGAGAAATATTTTGATAACATAGGGATATTAAAATGTAAATATAAGTAAAGGTAGATGAATAAAACATAATTCTTATAAAAGTCTTTTCTTACACCATCTATAAACATGGTGGCTTATCTTTCATAAATTCAAAAGATCAATTTTATTAAAGTCTGAAAAATGCATATTAAAATGACACTTTCCTTATCTTACTTCTGTAAGTCAAATATGAATAAAAATATCCTAAAATATTCCAAAATGATTCATTCCAATGCTCATATATCAAAGACTAAATATACTTCTCATTATTATCCCCAATAATGAGAAATACATATACCAATAATTTATTTTAAAAGTTAGTCTCATTAAAGTGGATTGAGTGAATTTAACTGACTGGTGGATTAAAGTGGATTTACTCTTCTAAGAATGAATGACAGTGACATAAGACTAGAAAATGTGCAGGAAAGCCTATGCTGTCTTGGACTAAGTGGCCCATGCTGAGTTCCAAATTCTAAAGGGCAATACTGTTTTAAACATTGTATGAATAATGTGGCCATAGGATAGAAGATTTAATTATTGGAAAAGGTTTAGGTTTTTCAAAAAGTACTCCTATCATAGTTGCTGATGTTGTTTAAGGGAAACTCAACTTGAAGAAAAAAGAACAGTCATCGTTTGCAGGTCATCTTTTGATGGTTGACCCTTAACATGAAATAATTTGGGGCCTTGGATCATTGTATTAAATGTTTAAATTTCATTCATGAGATTAGGGAACACAGGAATTAAACTAGCTTTCTGAATCTTCCTTAAGATCTGACTCTTCTTCGCTCATTTCAACGAGCTGGGTACCACATTTGGTCAACTAATCCTGGGCCTTGTAATCCACCAAGAGAAGAAGTTGATCCTGAAAGTCAATATTCTTATGACAAAGAGAGAGAGTTATGTTTTTGGAATCTTACTTAAAATATTATAGTGTGAAGATAAGATTCATACTTAATAGCTAACCTCTAAATGATTGATGTAAGTCATGTAATTATCTTTATAGCCTTGCCCACATGTTAGTATTCCTGGCCAAAGATCAGAAGAAAATGATTCTCTTTGGCCCATTATTATATAAGTTTGGGAGACATTTCTGCTGACAATTTACCTTCATCACCACGAGGTTGCTGGGGAAACATGTAGTTAGTCAATACTCTTTGCTTTGTTTCTGGATGGGCTTCAGTTTGTAAAGGGATAAGGGCTTTGGACTGGAAGCAAAAAAACATATAAATTAGATCAATAAGCTAGCAAATATTTATTTTATGATCAATAAGTGATAATGATCAATAGTCTGGACTCACCAAGCTAAATGAAAAGTTAAAAGGAAAGCAAGGAAAAAGTAATGAAACTAGAAATTATAACATAAACTAAGACTATTGCTGGGGAATATTTTCAAATTCTAAGTTATTCATAATGAAATTTTTTTTCTCAAGTATATTCTTTTATAAAATTATCCATCCTCACTGAGCAATGTCAGTTTTAATCCTGAAGAGACCAAAAAATGTATTAAATTGTTTAAACTAAGTAAGCTTTTGGTATGGCTCTATATATCCATTCATTTTCATAAGCTGTTGTCCAAAAAGCACCAAATGAAATTTGCTATCAAATTCAAGCTATGCAAGATAATCAATGAAATTAATTAGGTTAAAGCATAAGCATTTATATTTAAGAGCTATTTTGTAACCAAAGACAGGGTCTACATACAGATAGGCAACAGTACTTGTATCTGATATATCATAATATAATGACCTATGGATGGTAATATATTATTCTTTATTAATTAATTTGATTTCAAACATACTATTTTAAAGGGGTTTTTAGAATGCTGATATTATATATTACTAGAGGCCCAGTGCATGGATATATGCACATTGAAAGGAAATTAATTAGAAGGTGGCCTGTGGGGCGGGACTGGGTGAGACGGGCTGGACATGCCCTGGAGCCATCCTCCCGTTGTCCCTCCCTGGCAGGCCACACCTGGGGTGGTGCCGGGGCTCGAAGGGCAGCTGTGGAGTGAGTGTGGTCCCTTTGGCAGGTGGGGCCCCTCAGCCTGTCCTGTGGGGATCAGGCCAAAACCAGCAGTCTGACATCCTCTGAGGGGTCCTGTAGTGCAAGAGGGCACTCTACAAAGTTGCTGTCACTCTGCAGCTCCTGTGTTGAGCATCTGCCCCCTGGTGGTCAGTGCGCATCATACTTACCTGCAGGTTGCTTAGCCTTTTATATACACTAAGTGGCCAGATTATTATGATCTCTGAAAGCATACTAATCTGGCCACTCAGTGTGTGTGTGTGTGTGTGTGTGTGTGTGTGTGTGTGTGTGTGTGTATATATATATATATATATATATATATATATATATATATATTAGCGGCCCGGTGCATGAATTTGTGCATGGGTGGGGTCCAACCAGCCTGACCAGGGGGGAGGGGACATGGGCAGTTGGCTGGCCTGCCTGCTGGTCGAACTCCTGGTCGAGGGGGCAATTTGCATATTAGCATTTTATTATAGAGGATATACACTGAGTGGCCAGATTATTATGCGTTCAGAGATCATAATAATCTGGCCACACAGTGTATATACTAGTGGCCTGGTGCATGGATTAGTGCACATTGAAAGGAAGTTAATTAGAAGAAATATTTTAATCTCGCTATTCGCCCTTTCTCTATAATAGGAGATTTAACCAAATTCACGATTGACAATGACAGATCAAAACACATGCGTGCAATTGGCACCAGTGAGAGCTTTATATGTATCACGCATGCGTGAGTCAACTTAGCCTTTTATATATATATATATATAGAGAGAGAGAGAGAGAGAGAGAGAGAGAATAAATTTGCTTAATTAGACCTGCTTTCTGATTTAGCTAAACTTTTTCCTGCCCAGTGAAGCACTCCAACTTCTCTTTCAAGTAATTGTCAACACAGCAATAAATATCAACACGAAGCAGACTATTATTGTAGATCACGCAGGGAGAACAAAGGGTAAAATATTTAACTGTAGCAGTGTTTGACTATATTCTGTGTAGTAAGAAAACCTGAAGTCATTTTCAAGGTCCACCATTTCTTACTTCTTTTCAGTCAGGTCAAGTTTCTAAACTTTCTAAGTCTCCGTTTTCCGGCTAATGAAAAGAAAATAGGGTTCTACCGAGTCTCCTATCTACCTACTCCAGGACTTCTGTGAGGATCAAAGGAGATGAGGCACGGGAAAACACTTCACAGACATTTGGTTAAAGTGTAAAATGTTTGCATCTGGCTATAAAGCAAATCATGTTCCTGGGCTGAAGAAACTGCAAGGAGGCTAGCTGCTAGTGAAAGGAAGCCGGGCGTTCCTACGTGATGTCATTACCTAGCACCCACAGCGACCAATTCCGGGCTGGGCTGGGCTGTGGGCTGCATTTTGCGCCATGGGGTCTTGACAGCATTGGCTGCAATTTGGTGGGGTGTCACTCCAGGATGGTGGCGGGGCCTGTGTCCCACTTGGGGGAAGCTGAGTGTTGCTTTGTCGGTGCCAGGTCCAAGGTACTGTTTCCTTGCAAATGGCCAGTGTGCGTCATGGCAGCTCCTGCGTTGAGCATCTGCCCCCTGGTGGTCAGTGTGCATCATAGCAACCGGTTGGATGGTCAGAGGGACACAATATATTAACCTTTTGTATATATAGATAGATATCTATGGAAATATACTGGAAATTATCATTTATCTAATGTTTTAAAAATTGGCTTATTTCATGACATTTATTAATAGGAACGAAGCACAAAGGGATTTGGGATGTCAACTTGTCTCATGAAACTGAATCAGAAACACATTAAATCACTGTTCTAAATAAAAATTAAATGATGCAGTCACTGTTCTGTTTATTCTCCTACAAGAATAATAAATCATGATTATTAGGGGATTTTTTTTTTTTTTTTTACAAAGCAAGACTGAATAGACTGTTCCATTACCATAATTCACATTGATCCCAGAAATGCTTTATTTATAATGATATACTGATGCCTTGAAAGATCTGTAGTTCATTGATAAGATTTGAATTTGAATGATAATCTAATTTTTTAGTCAGTAAATAGAAGCAAGTTCTGAAATAACTATAGAAACACAAAGATTATTCTTAAACTTACATTCTACACTTTGTAAAGGTTTATTTTAATTTTTTCACAAAAGTAGCCCAATACCTAGAATTCTGAACAATGCTGTTTTCACGCTCAACAAATGATGACAAACTAAATTCAACATGATTTTTTTTTTCCACTTGGCTATTTGTATTTTGGGATAGGTGTTTCAAAATTTTAGGATTATAGGAAAAGAGTAAAAGAGGACTAATAAACAATGTCAAAATTGTCTATCATCAATTTTTTCTGGTGACAAATCACATGTCTTCAACTGTTTCTTGTTACTTTCCAGTTAATAAAATCATTATCAACTAGAGGCCTGGTGCATGAAATTCATACGGGGTGGGTGTCCCTCAGCGCACCCTGCACCCTCTCCAATCTGGGACCCCTCGAGGGATGTCCGACTGCCCATTTAGGCCCGATCCTACCGGGATCGGGCCTAAATGGGCAGTCGAACATCCCTCTCACAATCCAGGACTGCTGGCTCCCAACTGCTCACCTGCCTGCCTTCCTGATTGCCCCTAACTGCTTCTGCCTGCCAGCCTGATCACCCCTAACTACTCCCCTGACAGCCTGATTGATGCCTAACTGCCCTCTCCTGCAGGCCTCATCACCCCTAACTGCCCTCCCCTGCAAGCCTGGGTCCCCCCCCAACTGCCCTTCCCTGTAGGCCCGGTGGCCCCCAACTTCCCTCCTCTGCCAGCCTGGTCACCCCTAACTGCCCTCCCCTGCAGGCTTGATCACCCCCAACTGCCCTCCCCTGCTGGCCTGATTGCTCACAACTGCCCTCCCCTGCTGGCCTGATCCTTCCCAACTGTCCTCCCCTGCTGGCCATCTTGTGGTGGCCATCTTGTGTCCACGTGGGGGCAGGATCTTTGACCACATGGGGGCAGCCATCTTGTGTGTTGGAGTAATGGTCAATTTGCATATTACTCTTTTATTAGATAGGATAGAGGCCTGGTGCATGGGTGGGGGCCAGCTGGTTTGCCCTGAAGGTTGTCCTAGGTCAGGGTGGAGGTTCCCTTGGGGCATGGGGCAGCCTGGGCGAGGGGCCTGTGGTGGTTTGCAGGCCGGCCATGCCCCCTGGCGACCCAAGCAGAGGCCCTGGTATCTGGGATTTATTTATCTTCTATAATTGAAACTTTGTAGCCTTCAGCGGAGGCCTGGGCTGGCCAGGGTGTGCAGGAAGTTTGGCTTCCTCCATCACCGGGAAAACCAAGCCTCCTATTCGCTCTGTGGCAGCAGCCATTTTTGTTGGGTTAATTTGCATACTCGCCCCTGACTGGTTGGTGGGCATGGCTTGTGGGTGTAGCGGAGTAATGGTTAATTTGCATATTACTCTTTTATTAGATAGGATTATAATCTAACTTCATAAGAAAAAGAATATCAAAGCAATTTTACAGGAAATACTGATAATAGTTGCAAAAGATACTTGCAAATTTCTTGAAGAAAGTTCTAGAAATAAGTTGATTATAATTAAAACTATGAGAAAAAAGGAACATGGAGGATAATAATTCCCTGTTGTGGGGATTGTGGTAATAATTTCTTATTCTTTACCTTCAGAGGTATAATTAATGTATGTCCTCTAAGGACATATATGTATCATCTAGAGCTAAAAAGTCATAAAAATGATCATTTTGTATATTAGATCATTTTGTATATTATCTCTGAGAATGAAATAGCTACTAAATTGAAGCATTAAAAGAGGTTGGGAGTTATAGTTCTATTTTGTGTGCAGCAATGAAATACATATTTGAATTGCTACCTTTACACAAATCTCTCCTTCAGAGGATAAAGAATCTATATTTTATACTAATTATCAGAGGTATCTATTGTTAAAAAAATTAGTAATCAAAGTTTCAATTATAGTTCATCTTAATAAACAAAATAAATCAGGTAATAAAAGTTGTTACCTGATTGTCAGAAAGCCACAAAGCTGCAAGATCTTTAAGTTTGGTAAATGAGAATGGTAAATTCTTCAACCTGCAAAAAACAAAGAAAATTTTAATAGCATGGGTACAGATGGATATAGTCCATTTTGATAAATAATTGTTTAAAGTACTGTAACATTGATTTAATTCTTCTTCTCCTAATTCTTTCTCCATTGAGTAGCCTGAGCAACCTTTAAAAAGTAAAAAATCTCATTTTTACACCCTATAAATGCTTTCCCTCATAGCTAGGATAAAATCCAAAATTTTAACCATGCCTTTCATAAGCTTCTGCTACTCTTTTCCTGACTTAGTCCCATCAGCACCGCTGGCATTCTCTCAGCCTGCTATGAAGGTAAGTCAAGCTTATCTCTTTCTCTAGCATATTCTTTCTCCCATATGTCATTGACAAAATCCCACATATCCTTTAGCTCTTAGCTTAAATGCCATTTTCCCAAAGAGGCTTTTTCTTTTTAAATTAATACTTTTTTATTAATTTCAGAAAGGAAAGGAGAGGGAGAGAGAGAGAGAAACATCAATGATGACAGAGAATCATTGATTGGCTGCCTCCTGTACATCCCAACACTGGGAATTGAGCCCACAACCCAGGCATGTGCCCCGACCTGGAATTGAACCATGGCCTCATGGTTAATAGGTTGATGCTCAACCACTGAGCCACACCAGCCGGACAAGAGGCTTTTTCTTGACTACTCATTTAAATTATTTTTCCCAATCTGCTCACAAAGCACCTCATATTTTCCTTCCTTAAACATATCACAGTTTGTATTTATATATTTATTTTTGTGATTAAAAAGACAAAACTATTAGATATCCTCACAAAACTGTAGGTTCCATGAGGGCAAGGGTACATGTCTTTCTTACTATTAAAAGAATTTACAGCTCCCAACATTATTTTGACTCCTGAAAGTATGTCCTTAGGTTCCTCCAGCATTCACACATTGTGTGAATCTTTAAACATGTCATTTTGAGATAAATGAAGTTTGCCATCAGCCTCGGTATTCAATAAAAATTGTTTAGCTTTGGCTTCAGCCTTTGGAAGGCCAAATAGCCAAATGCCTACTTCAATACACTATCTGACATTCCTTACATTGTGTATGATCAATAAATAGTGATTATCATGATAGCTATTCAGCAAAGTATTACAAATGAGGCATGCCAATGGATTTGTTATTTTCTTCATGTTCACTTTTGAATACAGATCAACATTTTAGATATAACTTATAATGAAAATTTCCTTACATCTTTAATATGCTGAAATTCTATTAGCCAATTGATAAATAAATATATTATGATAATGGAAGTGGAAAATGTGACAATAATTAATAAGAATTGTGGGAACTAATTTTTGTATGTGGAAGCAGTTAAACACTTTCATATAATTTAGTAAATATGCAAAGCTATTGAGAGCCAATACAAATACCAACAGAGTGTGTATTAGCTAAATAACTTTAAGAAGAATATAATAACCTTTCTGAAATTATTAATATTTATAAAACATAAATAATGTAAAGAGTATATTAATTTATATTATAATTCTCTTTTTATAGACTTGTTATACTAGCATTTATAACATTAACCCAAATTACACATAAAAGCTATTTCCAATTTTTAGTTATTTAATTTCATGTAAGCCAGAAACTATCAAGCAAGGTCTTATGGGGAGAATTTTTTGCATCATGTGTCAATGAATTAAAAGTAGAATATTAAGTCAGCTGCATCAATATTACACGAGGGGAAAACTCTCCAGTATAATATACAATAACATGCATGATAAATCATCATCAATCCAGCCATAAATGTGGAGGATGAAGAATGTTAGTGAAGGATGTTACCCTCATTTTTCCTTGCTCTTTCAGTTGTTGAAAGTGAGCCTTTATTTAGTACCACAGAAGCTGTCTTACAAATCTATTTTATAATAGATTTTCAAAAATCATACATTTTAAATATTGAACTGGAATAATTGTGACTTTTGGATAACATTTCATATTTAATCTTTTATCTAAGCAGTTAATTTTCTGATGACAATGTTCAACTTTGTCCTCAGCTTTCGTTAAATATTAATTTTAATCTCAGGTTAAGGTTTGTTGAGTAATTCATTAATTTAAAAATATTAATTTGGCTCATACTATGTTTCAGTCACTGTATTAAGAAATAAGTTAAGCTTAGATTTCTGGCCTGATAAGTATTTAAACTCCTGATGTTATGAAATTGCCAGTATTTTACTCATATCTTTTGCACTAGCATTCAACAATGTGTCTGTTCCATGGCAGGAACTCAAGTATGCTATATTTGTTGAATAAATAGCTCCATCAGTAGTCCTTCCAACTTACGGATCTTTTAAAACTAGTTGATAAATATATCTTCCATTTCATCACACAGATTATTTATGTATAAAAGTTGAGCAAAACTAATATTTAGGTGAGACTTCCATAGCTCATCATAAAACTTCCCTCCAGGTGACAATTACGGAGCTCAGTTTTATTGGGGAACTGTAATTGAATCCACTGGAACTCCATCTTCCTATCGTATCCCCATGACATATTTCTCGTCTTACAAGAATATAATTAAAAAAATTTGAAAAATGTCTTGTTGAAAATCAGGTACAACATTTAATGCATTTCCCTCATTTTCCTGTCTAGTAACGCAGTCAAAACAGGAAACAATGTTGATTTGACATGACTTACTCTTGTTGCACCAAACTATGAGGCTTTCTTGTTACCCTGATTTAAAAATAAAATCCCAAATCTTTTCATAAAATGTTTTATTCTCTTATATGGGAATATTACTAGCTGCTAAGTGAATGGTTTTTGAAATTCACATTATTATGTTTTTCTTAAATTAACAAACAAATGAGAAATTCCACATTTAGTAAACTTTCAGAATCTGAACATTCTTCATTACTTCATAAAAGCTAATCTTAACAATTTTGTTGCAAAGTCTCTCAATTTCTCATATTATTATTAGTCTGATTGAAACTTATTGAAAACAAAGAGTTCAAGCATTCTATTGCATAATCACTTATCTTCTTAGTAATTATCTTTAGTCAATTAAAAAATACATATTATTTTTATTGATTTCAGAGAGGAAGGGAAAGAAAAAGAGAAATAGAAACATCAATGATGAGAGAGAATCATTGATCGGCTGTCTCCTGCACACCCCCTGCTGGGGATCAAGCCGCAACCCAGAAATGTGCTCTGAGAATTGAACCGTGATCTCCTGGTTCATAGGTTGATGCTCAACCACTGAGCCACTCCAGCTGGGCTTTAGTCAATTTTTTTATCCTTTCCTGTTTATCGACAATTTTGGTGAAAATAAAGATGAACTGCAGTTTTACTTTTTCTTTTTACCCATCAACCAATATAACACCTTTGTCACATCCTTTCTTTTTCGTCTTGTTCTGAACATGACTAAATGACCATTTGGTTATCCTTACCATAACGTAAAACTCTTATGACTAGTTAGGATTAGCTTCCTGGCAATATATTTACCAGCATTTTGGTGCAGTTGACTATATACATATTGCCAATTTAATTTACTGGAGGCATAAAAATATACATGAAAACGTATATGTATGCATACATACATATCTATGCATATAAATTTAATAATAAATTTTGTAGTTTTTTATTTCAATCATTTTTCATGTCTTCATAATGTTATGCTTTTTGCATATGGGAGGATTTCAGTATATAAATTTGGGTGTATAAATTTTATATAATTTTAAAATACAATATAATATATGGTCTTAATATAATCAAATAATTAAACTTTGAAATATCTCTTTAAAAATAATTTAGCTCTTTCATTTTCTAAATGGATATTTGCATATTTGCATGACATTTGCATTCCTATACTTCACACACATTTTACAAAGAATATGTTTAAAAAATTATTAATAAGAAACAATAATTTGCTTATAGTAGGTAACTAATATGGGATTGTGATATGTTGCAGAAATACCTGTTGTCACTCAAATTTAAGACTCTTAGTTTCTGCATCTGTCCAATCTCTTCAGGAAGAAATTCCAGTTTATTGGAGCGTAGAGACATAACTGTTACATTCTTACAGCTTCCAATCTATAGGTAACAACAACAAAGTGTAAAGAATCACAATGTAGACTATATTTTTATATTAATTTTTATAATTTATAAAACAATTTGATTAATTTACACATTTCCTTATCACTTTTAAGATCCTCTTAATATGTGTATTTTTATAATCTTACTCTTTGAAATATGTGTATCATTATTTATATATTGCTTTAGATATGAAGGCAATGTACATCTCATTCTTTTACATATTAGGAAGGAATAATCCTATCTAATAAAAGAGTAATATGCAAATTGACCATCACTCCAAGACACAAGATGGCTGCCCCCATGTGGACACAAGATGGCTGCCACAAGATGGCCGGCAGGGGAGGGCAGTTGTGGGCAGTTAGGGGTGACCAGGCCAAAAGGGAGGGCAGTTGGTGGGGACCCAGGCCTGCAGGGGAGGACAGCTGTGGGCAATCTGGCCAGCAGGGAGGGCAGTTAGGGAAAACAGGTCAGCAGGGGAGTGCAGTTGGGGGGTACCAGGACTGTAGGGGAGGGAAGTTGGGGGGGACCAGGCCTGCAGGGGAGGGCAGTTGAGGGGGGGACAAGGCCTGCAGTGGAGGGCAGTTGGGGGGAAACCAGGCCTATAGTAGAGGACAGTTTGGGGGGGGGACCTAGGCCTGTAGGAGGGGGCAGTTGGGGGAGACCAGGCCTGCAGGGTAGGGCATTGGGGGGGGGGCACTAGGCCTGCAAGGAAGGGCAGTTACGGGCAATCAGGCCAGCAGGGAGGGCAGTTAGGGGTGACCGGGCCAGCAGAGGAGGGCAGCTGGGGGAGTCCAGGTCAGCAGGGGAGGGCAGTTGGGGTGGACCAGGACTGTATGGGAGGGCAGTTGGGGGGCAGGGGAGAGCAGTTGGGGGGGACCAGACCTGCAGGGGAGGACAGTTGGAGGGGGGAGACCAGGCCTGTGTTAGAGGGCAGTTGGGGGGGAACCAGGCCTGCAGTGGAGGACAGTTTGGGGGGACCTAGGCCTGCAGGGGAGGGCAGTTGGGGGGGGGGGGACCAAGCCTGCAGGGTAGGGCAGATGTGGGGGGGACTAGGCCTGAAGGGGAGGGCAGTTGTGTGTGATTAGGCCAGCAGGGTAGGGCATTGGGAGGGACTAGGCCTGCAGGGGAGGTCAGTTGGCGGGGGGGGGGGGGGGGGGAACCAGGCCTGCAGGGTAGGGCATTGGGAGGGACCAGGCAGGCCAGCAGGGAGGGCAGTTGGGGGAGACCAGGTCAGCAGGGTAGGGCATTGGGAGGGACTAGGCCTGCAGGGGAGAGGAGTTGAGGGGGGGGGGGAACCAGGCCTACAGTGGAGGGCAGTTGGCGGGGGGGAACTAGGCCTGTAGTGGAGGACAGTTTGGAGGCACCTAGGCCAGCAAAGGAGGGCAGTTGGTGGGAACCAGGCCTGTAGGGGAGGACGGTTGGGAGGGGGGGCAGGCCTGCAGGGGATGGGAGTTGTGGGCATTTAGGGGTGACCAGGCCTGAAGGGGAGGGCAGTTGGGGGTGATCAGGCAAGCAGGGAAGGAAGTTAGGGGTGACTGGGCTGGCAGAAGAGGGCAGTTGGGGGAGACCAGGTCAGCAGGGGAGGGCAGTTGGGGGAGACCAGGCCTGTAGGGGAGGATAGTTGGGGGGGGGGCAGGCCTGTAGCGGAGAGCAGTTGGGGTGGTCCAGGCCTGCAGTGGAGGGCAGTTGGGGGGGGCAGGCCTGCAGTGGAGGACAGTTGTGGGGGACCCAGGCCTGCAGGGGAGGGCAGTTGGGGGTGATCAGGCAAGCAGGGAGGGAAGTTAGGGGTGACCGGGTCAGCAGAGGAGGGCAGTTGGGGGAGTCCAGGTCAGTAGGGGTGGGCAGTTGGGGTGGACCAGGACTGTATGGGAGGGCAGTTGTGGGGGAACCAGGCCTGCAGTGAAGGACAGTTTGGGGGGACCTAGGCATGCAAGGGAGGGCAGTTGGGGGAAACCATGACTATAGGGTAGGGCAGTTGGGGGTGGGGACTAGGCCTGCAGGGGAGGGCAGTTGTGGGTGATCAAGCCAGCAGGGAGGGCAGTTAGGGAGACCGGGCCGGCAGAGGAGGGCAGTTAGGGGTGACCAGGCCAGCATGGGAGGGCAGTTATGGGCAATCAGGCTGGCTGGGGAATAGTTAGGTGTCGATCAGGCTGGCAGGGGAGTGGTTAGGAGGTGATCAGGCTGGCAGGCAGAAGTGGTTAGGGGTACTCAGGCAGAGGCAGGTGAGCAGTTGGGAGCCAGCAGTCCTGGATTGTGAAAGGGATGTCCCAGATTGAAGAGGGTGCAGGCTGGGCTGAGGGACACCCCCCCCCACCCCTGTGCACGAATTTCGTGCTCCGGGCCTCTGGTTTTCTTTATAATTTTATTATTAGGACACTTAATTGTTTTATGTCATGTTGTCTTTGCCCATCCAAGTGAATAGTAACATATATATGTTTGTAATAGATCATACAGATTCAAATGTGAAGTATTGTTGACATTTCTTTGGTAAAGTTAGTTTTACTTCATATTACAATTTTTTTTTGTCATTTTTATTTATAATTTTGGGCTTTAAGATGATATATGTAATACCTTAATCAATAAAGAAAAAAACTGGAAAGAAATGATATATAGATTATTGCTCCACTATCATGGAAGTGTTTTGTAAAAATGTTAAATTGAAAACATACTTCACGCTTTTCCCTTGACATTAATGAATAAAACTTCTGTTTAGAAATAAAAACTAACAGAACCTCTTGGTGTATCCTGAAGCTAAAATAATACTGTTATGCAACATGATACTTTAAAAAATTACTTACATTAAAAATCTTTCACTTTAGGAATGGAAATATAATGATCTCAATATATTTATTTCTCTTCTTAAAAGCAAAATATATAAATTATTCAAAAATTTGTTCCTTAGCATTAACTAACTTACAATATTTTATTACTTTCTTTGCAAGCAATGTTTAAATGCATTTTCTGGGTTGAATATAAGAACTTATCACTTGTCATTTAAAAGAGAATGATGAACAAAAACAGACACAGAGACAGGGAAGCATGGATCAGACTGTTAAACCTCAGAGGGAAGGTAGGGGAGGTTGGGGGTAAGGGGGAGAGATCAACCAAAGGACTTGTATGCATGCATATAAGCCTTACCAGTGGTCACAGACAACAGGGGGGTGGGGACATGCGTGAGGAGGGGTTTGGGATGGGAATGGGGGGATGAGGACAAATATGTGATACCTTAATCAATAAAGAAATAAAAAAAATAAAAAAATAAAAATAGAAGAGAATGATTAACAAATACATATACGTATATATAGACAATTCCTACGACTATTCAAAACTCAACTCATGAATCTAAACTGCTTTATATTTCTTAAGATTTAATCATAAAACAGAATCATTAAAGGTTAATTAATAGAAACAAGTTCATTTCTTACTTCTCTGGGTAATTCTGGAAGAAAATTCTCATCGACTGCTAATGTTCGAAGACTATGAAGGTAGCCAACAGTAGGAGGTAGTGACTCCAGTTCATTACAGCTACAGTCAAATTCTTCTAATAAAGATAAACTGAAAAGATAAATACATTAGTTAGACATTTTAAAACGTCAGATGGCAAAAAACTTTTGAAAAAGCCACATGGTCAGATTCAGCAAAAACATTATTTATCTAGTGACTGAATAATTTATATAAATTTATTTTATCAGTTTAGCCAAGTGATTAAATGCCATTTAATAAGTGGTTCCATTTGGTAAAATAAATATAGTTTATTTCCCCCCTTTCTAAATTCACCTGTCATTTAACTGAACCATTGGAAATGAGAGATGGTTTTGTTTGTTTGTTTTAAATACAACATAGGTGTCATTTATAGTCAGATGTTCATAAAGTATGTCCTTGGAATGAATACATATAGCTGGCATGGGTAGGTAGAAGGGCGTAGAAGATGGGCCCAAGAAAGGGAGAATAAAGGGGCCAAACAGTAACAACAAAATATTGATTAAATGCAAGGTATTTTGCTAAGCATTTTAGAGATATAAATAACTCATCTTTTGCTTGTAACAATTCTATACCTATTATTTCAAATTCTATTGCACAGATAAGGAAATGATGGCTTACAGAGGTGAAGTAACTTGCCTACGGTCACACACAGTAGGAAAGCTGAAACCTAAATGCAGACATAATGGACCCTGCATGACCTTGCCTGTAGCCTGTGCCTCTGGAGCAGGGGCTGCAAACAGAGCTTATTTCAACCTGCAGATGTGTTTGGTTTACACAGTTTTTTTTTTTTATTTTTTATTTTTTTTAAAGTGGTAAACTCTACATAATGACCCAGACTTTTGGTAACTCTATTTATTTATTTGTTTGTTTGTTTGTTTATTTATTTATTTATTTTTATTGATCTCAGAGGAAAGGAGAGGGAGAGAGAAACATCAATGATGAGAGAGAATCATTGATTGGCTGCCTCCTGTATGCCCCACACTGGGGATCAAGCCCGCAACCTGGGCATGTGCTCTGACCAGGAATTGAACTGTGACCTCCTGGTTCATAGGTCGATGCTCAACCACATAGCCACACTGGCCGGGTGATTTTTGGTACCTCTTAAAAAAGAGGAAGACCTGGAAATACTGAGCATGTAGTCTTCCACAACAAGTAATGGCTGTTGCCTCTGGTCACAGTTCTCCAGTTTGTCACAACCACTATCACTCCATATTAGCCAGCTGGACCCTGTATCTACAGAAACGACTCGCATGAATGCACTTTCAAGTTATCACCTGGGAACCAGACATTCCGAAGGCTGGTTTGAGACAGCCGGGAAAGAAAGAGGGCCTGGCACAGAAGAAGCACTAGCTGTATTTAAGTTGTCAGTGATGTTGTTGTTAATATTATTATACTGTCATCACTACTCATATCATTGTTATTACTGTAATAGGAAGGAACCCCAAGGGGGAAGATCTTGCCCTCGTAAAGAGAAGATTGAATTAGAGTTCTCTGGACTACATTGTAGAGTCAGCTTCCTTTTTTATACCTTGGAACTGGCTGGTCTGCCATTTACTCCCCTCATTTAGTTTCACAGAAATTAAGTATGTGGGTTTTTAGTCAGTCAGAATGGATCTCTGAGCTCTGTCAATTACTAGATGTATTATCTTGGGTATCAAAAAATAAAACAAAAACCACAGCACAAAAAATAAAGCTGTTTTTATTTACTTAACAGGCAGAGGGACATATGAGGGAAGAAATTCACTGAGTAGTGCTCTGAGGGGGAAAATTAAGTGCCAAAAGGGGGAGCTAGCAGTGGGTTATGCTAATTAAGGATTAAAAATGTGCATTATGTAGATAGTGAAATACCTTCACAAGTCTGTGTTCAAGGTAAATCAAGTCCCATTATCCATGGGTCAAGAAAGAAATGAGTTCAGTCAGGTCAAGTCTGACCCTGACCAAAGTAACTCACCATCCATGGTCCTTAAGAGCTTCAACAGGTTAGAATCAGATGAGGTGAGACAGCATTCCGCTTTGAGTATTACCTCTTCGGCATGTGCTGCTTAAGTGAATTTTTTTCTTTTGCACAGACCAGTTCTATAACTTTTCTCTAATCCTTAGTTTCTTTATATTTGCAACGAGGATATGAATATGTCTTGCCTCATGTAGTTGCTCTGAGTATTTCATTAACTATTGTAAGTAAAGAATCTAGCACAGTGCCTGCCATAAAATACATACTCAGGATATGTATTTTCTTTGTATTAGTGAACCCTGATAAATTTGTTTCTAAGTCATTTGAAACCCTCACATGCAGGGGTGGTCATGTCGCTGGGTATCAGATGTGCATGGCTGTGTGACTGTGTGCTGTGTGTGTGTGTGTGTGTGTGTGTGTTGGTGGGCACAGGGGTCAATGTATTGGGAAACCCATAACAGTTTATTTGTTTCTAAAAAAAGTCTAGCACAGTGTCTTACACATAATGCACTTAATGTATTTGGTAGAATTTGTTAAAAGACATTTCTATCAATAGTTTGTTGTCATGTACTCAGCAAGTGGTGATAAAAGTACCAGGATTTTTTTAAATAAAATTTTCTGATGTATGTTCTAGGTAGATACCAAAGAATTAAACAACTAAAATATAATTAAAGTATCTTATTTTTTCCTTCTTTCATGTCTTGAAGTTAGTCTTGAGTCATACGGTAAGGCAGTCCTTACTTTCTATAGTTCTGATGGGCACAAATTTCAGTTATTATGGTTTCATGTAATAATATTAGTTCCTTAACAACATGACTCAAATTTCAGTTACCTCATATACTAACTGTGAGTAACTGTGTAAAATATGAACTTCACTGCTAACTCTTCAGTCCAGAGTCACAGTGTAAATAACAGATGCACGTCTGAACAGTGACTAGTCACGTTTCTTCTTTCAAAGTCTGTCAGTGATCAGTCACTGCACAGTGTTACTCAGGTCACACACAGACTGTAAATCACATCGTTGTGTTGCTTACTTGTCAATCAGCAATAAAGGGATACTGCAGGCACAATATTGAACATTTAAAGCACTACTACTGTTGGATAGTATTCTTGGTCATCATAATTCTTTGGGGTATTTAAATGAAAATGTGAAAGTTTGCTTTTATCACCAAGAACTTCATTAATCCAAGCAATGGACAGAGGAATTATTTCAACTTTGAAAGCCTATTATCTTACGTAGGCTTTTTAATAGGCTATCGATGCTTCAGTTGAAGACCAAGCATTATGGTCAGCTGTGTTTTGGAAGAAATATGACATAAAGCATACAACTGAAGATATTCAAGCATCATGGCAGGAAGGAACAGCAAGTAACATGGGGGCAGTATAGCAGACTTTCAGCACATTGTGCAAATAACTTTGCAGAATTCAAATCAAACATAAATGGAGTTGTAGAAGAAATGGCTGACTGCTGAAATTTGCCTGCCACTATTCGAGAGACTAGATATGCTGCCAGTGGATCTTAGTGGAGGCAAACCTGTTGACAAAAATGAGGAAGGTGGTTGTGATGAAAATGATGATGTCCCAGAGCAAGTGATGCTGGGAATCAACTTCACCTTAAAAGAACTCCCAGAGATGTTTCTAGACATTGAAAGCACGAAGGATAAAAGTTTGGAAGCTAATCCAAGCTTAAAAAGGAGTATGACAATTTACTGCCACATAGAAAAAATATTCACTCCAAATTATAATTTACATGATGAAAAGAAGGCAAGCACTGTTCAAATTAATCTTGATAGTGTTGTTTTCTTTTAAAATATATTTTTTATTGATTTCAGAGAGGAAAGGAGAGGGAGAGAGATAGAAACATCAATGATGACAGAGAATCCCTGATGGGCTGCCTCCTGCATGGCCCTTACTGGGGATGGAGCCCATAACCCGGGCATGTGCCCTGACCAGGAATGAACTTCCTGGTTCATAGGTCAATGCTCAACCACTGAGCCACACCGGCCGGGCTTGATAGGTTTTTTTTGTTTTGTTTTGTTTTTACAAAATAAATAAAACATCGTAATTCTTGATATTCCTAATGCTTACAATGACAGTGTACTAAATAAATATTGGCTTTACTATTTTTTCATTTCTCTATACATTTATTAAACAACCGTACAAGTTTAATGGTTTGAAAAAGGTTTTGAAAGAGCTTTTGAGAACAATCATAGTTTTCCTCATGGACTGTTTTGAACAGTTTCAGGTTGCAGCATACTTGTTTTTATGGTCTTCCACTACTGTGCAAAGCAAGAACTTCCTGCATTAAAAGACAACAGTCCTTCACTGACTGACGTATTTCACTTAGTATAATCCTCTCCAGTTCCATCCATGCTGTTGCAAATGGTAAGAATTCCTTCTTTTTTACAGCAGCCGGGGGATAGGGGAGGCTGGGGGGAGGTCAATGGGGGGAAAAAAAGGAGACTTATGTGCTACTATTTGTAATACCTTAAACAATAAAATAAATAAAAAAATTAAAAAAGACAACATTTTTTCCTATACTGTGGATATGCTGAATTCATAATTTATAGCCTGAAAGTATTTTACATCTCTGAGATACAGAGGAAAAATATTAGGTGCAAAACACACATTCTTCAATGATTTCTGAAATTCAAAAGATTCTAATTAATAATTTAACATTCCACTGACTATTGATGGCTATCTTGTTAGAAATCACCTAAAGTATTTTAATTCCAGATCTATATGAATACAGTTGTATCACAGTTGGCATAGGCCAACCAAGTGAAAAAATACTCAGAGGAAGACAATACCATATAATCTCACTTTTATGTGGAATCAGAAAACAAATAGGTAAACAAACCCAAGAAAATACAGAGAATGGATTGGTGGCTGCCAGAGGTGGGGGTGGGAGGTGGGCAAAAATGGGTGAAGGTAGTCAAAAGGTACACATTTCCACTTACAAAATCATGAAGTCTTATGGATATAATGTATAGCATAATAACTATATATTGCATATCTGGAAGTTCTAATCACAAGAAGAAATTGTAAGTATGTATGGTGACAGACATTAATTAGACTTATTGTTGTGATCATTTTGAAATATACACAAATATTGAATCATTATGTTGTACTTCTGAAACTAATATGTTTTATGTCAATTATATCTCATCAAATAAGACATATTAATTATACTTTGTGCAAACAAACAAACAAATCCTCGCTGTGGCCAGTGTGGTTCTGTTGGTTGCACATTGTCCCATGCACCAGAAGGTCACAGGCTTGATTCCCGGCCAGGGCACAGGCCCGGGCTGCGGGCTTGATCCCCAGTAGGGGGCGTGCAGGAAGCAGCCGATGGATGTTTCTCTCTCTCTCTCTCTCCTCTCTGTCTTCCCATCTCCCTTCCTCTATCTCTAAAAATATCCATAAAATATTTTTAAAATGCCAAAATTTCTTTGTATTTTTCAGTTTTATCTATAGTCTATTGTACCATTCAAAGTGAAAAAAAGCTGCCAAGGAGGTATAGAGTACAATAAAGCAATGTTTCCTAAACATTGTTCATGCATATGCTCAGTTATACATATGAATCACTGGGTGAACTTGCTAAAATGCAGGTTCATATTCAGTGGTTTGGGTTATCCAGTGACAAGCTTCTAGGTGATGTGGATGCTGCTGGTCTTGGGACCACACATTAAGTTGCAAGGCTTTAAATAAAACCCTTGAAAGCATTTTAAGAGAAACATTTAAACATACACACAACATGTCAACAATAGTTAAAATCCATATAAATATTACGAGAGTTGTATTTAGTAAGGCTTTGCTTTTCTTCATGTATCAGTACAAGTGTCAGAACTGGAGGTAGTAATGCTTGAAATTAAATAGTAGTAACACTTAATTTTCTAAAAATATTCTCTACATTTTTCTCTACTTTAGTTTCCATGAATTAGTCTTGGTTGGGAAGATCTTACTGTCTCATTAACCCTCAATTACCTAGCTAATAGGGAAGAGGTACTGTGAATATATTACATAGCTAATCTATAATTTCACTTTAACATCATTTATGACCATTAGAAGCCATTATATCTTATAATAATGTAGATGCCAATAAACATAAAAATAAATGGCTTTGGGCTTCACTTTCTTAGTTCATTTTTAACTCTTACACAGAAGTGATATAATTCAGTGGAAAATATTCAGACAGGCTTGGGTTCCAATTTTAGTGTGACCACTTAATAACTGAGTGAACTTTACTATGAATGGATTTTTCATCTGTCAAATGGTTGGTAATGCCGAATATGTAGTTTCATGAGGATTAAATGTATGCAAAGCCTGTGGTATAGATATAGTGCTCCATTGAAGTGTCATGAGTTAGAAAGGTACCCTAAAAAAACACATTTTGAACAGTCTGTTTCTGAAACATGTATTTATAAAACACTTTCTGTATGTGATCTGGGTTGCCGTTTAATAGGATCATAATAAAATTTCAACTCTAGCCCTTGAACTAAACCTCTGATCTATCATTTCTGAATTTTCTAAGGAAAACAAAATAATAACAGTACTTAATTATTATTATTTTTATTTCATACAAGTTTCTTATTAAAGTGTACTATAAAATTTTAGAAACAGTCTATTTTTGCCATATGTGTAGATGCAAAACATTTGTATGCAGGTGCTATCTTTAAGTGAGAACATAAGTTAGACAATAGTTGTCATAATTTTACTATCCAATCCATGGTGTGATATAGAACAGAAATATTCAAAATTTTTCATCTTAAGACCCTTTTACATTCTAAAAAAAATCACTGGTAACCCTTAAGAACTTTTGTTTATATGCTTTATGTTTATTGGTATCTACCATATTATAAATTAAAACAGTAATTTTAAAAATAATTATTTTTTGGTTCTTAATTAACAAGAAAAAACCAATAACATATTAATATAGGTAACATATTTTTATACAAAGTAACTATATTTTCTAAAACAAAAACATTGAGTGAGAAGAGTGACATTCTTTTTATTTTTGCAAATCTCTTCAATGTTTGGCTTAATAAAAGCCAACTGGATTCTCTTACATGCTTATGTATTCAATATGTTGGGGTACATTGTTTTGATTGAATTATGTAAAATAAACCCAGCCTCACATAGATATGTAGTTGCAAAAGGGAGAAAAATTTTAAAGCCTTTTAAAATAATAATAATAATTATTTTTTTGCTATTACACCAAAACTCAACAAGTGGCAGTTTCTTAGGGGATAAATGCAATGTGCAATCTGAAACCATACTAATGAACTTTTCTTTCTCTTTATATCAATACATTAAAATCAACTGGTCTGTTTTCCATTTTGAATGGGTCTCTTACTTATGCCTGATTTTATAACTAATGCATTAGTTGTTTGAAAAACGTTGCTTCACTGAATTAAACAAATTTTCCAAATGTTGGCACATTTCATAATATCAGAAAAGCCTTTAACTATTGGGAAGCTTTCAAGCTCACAGCAGCAGATAAAATTTTCCAAAATTCTAATTTTTGCTTAATAGCTCTAATTTTATTGTTGGCAACAAACACTGTCAGTTGTTTTCTTGAACTGTCAAGCTCACTTTGTTCATTTTTGGCAAAATGTGTGCCAAATAACCAAGTCTAAATAACCCAGTTTGTCAGTTCTTCTTCTTCTTTTTTAAAAGACTTTATTTTTTAGAGCTGTTTTAGGTTCACAGAACAATTGAGCAGAAGAGAGAGAGTTTTCCCATATACTCCCTACTGCTTTATAAAAAAGTTCTGCTTTTGTGATTGGACTAATCTAACACTTCCCTTTTACTTTCCCTGAAACAATAATCAGAGGATTTTAATGGCACTGAAAATTACTTTAAAAAGTAAGCTTTTATGATAAGATTATTAACCTTTATCCCTCTAAACCAGTATCAACCTTTGAATTAATTAGGCCCATTTATCTTTGATAATTTTTTCGTACTTTTAAGGTAAAAAAGTAGCATTTTTTTCCAATTATTTTATTTTTAAATTTTCATTGTTGAGAATATTACAGATGTTCCCCTTATTCTCCTCCATTGCTTCCCTCCACCCAGTTCCCACCCCACCCCAAGCTTTCACCACCCTGTTGTCCATAGGTAATGGTGTGGGCCAGCTGGGACCCTTGGCTCCTAATGGGAGGCCTCCACAGCCAAGATATCCCTCATGACTGAAAAAAACACCACATGTGGGTATCGACCTGCCCGTTCCAAGCCTCCACCCCTCCTATCAGTCTTGATGTACTTTCTTTACTTCTCTAGCTGTAGGACTTCTTTCAGCTAGATTTCAGGTGGTTCCGAATGATATTTGTTCTGTATTTTAGTTGTAATTTTGATATGGCTGTGGGAGGTAGGGTGCATTCCAGTGTTTACCTATGCGACCATCTTGATTCTCTCCAAAAAGTATCAATTTTGAAAAACTAAAATGAAAACTAAATATTTAAATAACCTAGCATAAAATTTACTTGCATACTGAAAAATAAACTTTTTTTGGTCTGTTTTTACATTGTCAAATCTCTTTAACTTATCTTCACAGAGCTAGAGTTATTAGTTTATATAAATTTATATAAGAAACATGAACAGAAGTGGCAAAATACCAATCATAACTTTTGTAGAGATAAAAGAAGTTGAATTAATTATTGATCTAACAGGAAAGATTAGTGCCCAAGAAAATAATAAGATAGGAAAGTTTTTAAAATGCATCAGACTGATAAAGATAATTACTTTTGTGTACCCCTAAAGAAAGTAAATTTGGCTCTACTTTATTTTGGAGAAAATGGAAGTAATTGTAGAACAAAACATATGGTATGATAAGGACACAAAAATATTAAAAAATGATTGAGACTTTTATTACTCTCCAAAGTCTGAACATTGGAATTTGAATTTAGTCAATGAAGTTTTCCATATCAATGGTTACTTGCCAACTTGGGGTGAAGTAAAGTGGAAAGGGCACCAGAAAACCTATGGGATTGAAGGATATTTTCACTATCATGATTGTGGCAATGGTTTCATGGCTTTTTGTCTATGTCAAAACTTATTGAATTGTAAACTTTAAATATATGTAGCTTATTGCATGTCAGTTATACCTAATAAATCTGTGTGTTTTTTTTAAAAACCTCCCCACCCCAAGTACATCCAAATGTGTTAAATTACAGATTTATATAACTCTTCATTGAGATGTGGAGCAAGATCCCTATAAAATGGTCTTACATAATTTCAGAATGAAGACCACCTTATTGATCTCTCACTTTATATAAGTTGTAGACAAAAGCATTTCAGTGAAACACTGGTAAGAATACATATTTCTTAAATAATTGAGAACCAAATGCTAAAGTCAACAAAAAATTAGATATAAATTGCTCTCAAATAAATAACATATGTTTTATCCTTAAAATACAATGCTAATCTTTCATCTTGAAACTTTTAAACAGTGCAAGCTAAGACAGATGGTTATCTCCTTAACTGCTAAAATACATTATAATTCTATAAATATCAAATATTACTAATAATGTAATGGCAACATATACATAATGCACATTAAATTGATTTTATTTTTTAAGACATATTCAAGTGAATTTAGAGTTACTACGCAGTCAAAACATCAAATTAGTAATGTGTAAAATTAAGGGCAAGAGTATAATTGAAGGTTGGGTAATCACTTTCTCATGAAAGAGTCATGGCTAAGCATTTTTCATGATTTTATATAGTTGGGTGTCAACGTGATATTAGATATAAAACTAAATTAAGATATATAAAATCTATAACTAAATAAAATATGGTCTAAAACAAGTTTACATATGAATAAGGTTATTGGTATCTGTAGTGGAAAATGTTTTGAATAAAAAAACTCAACCAATCCTTCTGTTTCTGGCTTCAGAGAGGATGACTGGTGTGAAACTTTGGCACTTACTTTCCGATTGTGTTGGGTAATACTGTAAGTTGATTGTCATCCACTTTCAGAGTAGTTAGTTTTTTCAACAGTCCTAAAACAGAGAAGTTTTATTAATACACAAGGATAGATTTTTGATGGAAAATGCACTATAAAAGAAATAAAATAATTACTTGTGATGAATGTTTGTTATGCTAATTGGCTGCACTCTGCATATATAAAAACTAAAAACTGATATTTGTGTGCAGTCTAGTTTTGACCTTCCAGTTGCAAAAATTTACTTATGTCAACAGGAGTTCAAGTTCATCAATGCAGACAAGTAAACAAAACATAGGGCACCATAGAAACTTGAGTTGACAGTAATACTGCCACATTTCCATTTTCTATTATGCAGCAAATGGACCAGATGAAATTTTTCAAGGCAGATGTGACTTAATATTTAATTAACTCCTAATCACTAATAACTAACATTCCTGTTGTCATACAAATGGAAAACAAATCTGAATTAAGCCTAATAATTAACAAATGGGTACTAAGTAGGACAATGCAGTGGTTATAATTATACACTTGGAAAATTACAACATATGACATCATACTCTTTTTGTTACCATAAAACCTTGACTTGGATCAGCAGTAAGCACAAAAATTTGAAATTTTTAATATACTATGCAGAACTTGCCAAGAATGAAATTTCAACTATTTATCTTTGCTGTCTGATTTATGCTCTCCACACCAGTATTGCTTGCTCTACTCCCAGGGTTTTAGTGAATATTAGCCACAGAGTAATTGAGAACAACTTCTTTTATCCAGCCATAGCATAAGATATAATATCAATATGGCTTAAATAGCCAAAATCCAAGGGCAAAGCATTAATAGCTGGCTAATTTTTTGTTTTACGTTAGAAATATGCACACATATTCTAGACTACTTGTTTTGCAGAAAACTTGTTCCGATGGGTACAAGTTTGTGTTTGGGAAATGACGTTAAACAAAGTAAAACAGATTTTTTAATGAAGTTTTTCTAGGCTTTTTTAATATATTACTGTATCAATGTTTCTATCCAAAGTTATGGCATTTGTGTGTGTTCCTGAGGAGTATCTTGTACAGGCAGTGTTTTGTGAACAGGCTTTGAGAAGACCATGCCCACCCACTGCAAGTATTGCAAGGATTCCTTAAAGTCTTAGAGTAAGTCACAACAATTCTGATATAAAGCTGTGGCTGGACTTTAAATTGCAGTATGCTCAGTTACACAGTCTTCAGAGGCACTCACAATCTCTACTCTGAGGGGGAGAAATGTGATCACTGTCAGACTGCTTTGGAAAAATGCCTATAATATTTAGAGTTTAATACATCAGCTTATGACCCCAGGACACAGTACTGAAAACAGCCCAGCATCTGAAAAAGAGGACAATCCACACTGGGATCATTTATCTCTGAAGCTGGGACACCCACTGCCATATTCATCTCCGTTCAAAGGGTGACTGAGTCACCTTAGCTTCTCTGGTGTGTATGTTAAAATATCAACCTTGAACGTGTAAAAGAACTCCTGAGCTTGCTCATCAATTGTGAAAAGAAAATAAGACTAGGAATCTTAGGTAAATTTTGTATGACTTGTTAACTCTGATCAAACTATTGGCCCTGCCCACCTGTGGTGCTAGAGGAGGGTTGATTTCCTCAACATCACTTGACTCGGTCACAAGAAGTTTTGGGCTGAGCCAACACCAGGAAGCCAGCTAGATCTCAAAGCCTTCTTTAAGAGAATCATAGTCCCCAGGTGTGATGTAGTAGTGAGGAAATTATGAGTCAGGTTAAGGATTAAGGCCAAAAGGTTGATGTAAGAGATGTTTCTAAAGAATGGGGTAGTGGCTCTGACAATTGACAAACATTTCTACAGCTTTGAAAGTTGAAGCAAGTTAGGCCTCCCTGGATTGGCACCTCCCTCATTTGTGATGTGGTTACTTTGTCACTTGTATATTCCATCCAAGAGGCGCTTCTTGGACAGGTACTGGAGCTTTTGTAGGCATCTGATTGCCCTTGGAATGGAATTAGGCCTGTGGCCTCACCATCACTGCTAATCATTATTTTCCCCTGGCAGATAATTCCTTTACTGCATTTCTATATCACATCTGCTTGGACTCTCCTTGTCTACTCTACAGGAATCAAAAGTATTTCATCCTATTCTTTTCCTTCTACTGGCACCCTTCCCCAACTCCCAACCTCTTTATCCTATACTCCCAACTAGGAAGTACTAAAAAGAAAGATAAAGGAGGCCTTTTATTATGCTTTTAGCTATAAATATATAATTAGTAGTAAATATATTTAAATATTAATATAATTTATTTAATACTATAGCTGATATTTACATGAAATTTATGCACATGTAATAGAATTTTAAAAGCCTAAATACTGTGTACTCATTAAATTTAAGATTATAATAATGATTATATTATTATAACAGCTAATATTGAGTACTTACTATGTTCCAGGTATTATTGCAAGCAATGTTACATAGATTAATTCGTTTATTCTTCAAGGTCACACAGCTAGCAGAAAAGCCAGAATCTGAACTCAGCTGCCTCTCCTAGACCAGCAGGCTACTTTCCTATCCTGCTTTCTTAAAGGAAGATAGCTTAAACAAATAATTACAAAATATTTTATTTCTTTATGTGATATATTTATTTCCAGGATTTCTAATTGATTATTTTTAAAAATAACTACCTGTTCTTAGTCATAGCTTCTGTTTTTATTTTATAAGTTATTATTATTTTTAGAGAAATATTTTTCTTCCTTTTATCTATTTGAAGATCTAAATATACTTAAACTCTTTTTTTACATTGCTCGATGACTTCAGTTTCCCTTGGGTAAATTTTCCTACTTATTTGAATATTTGGGTTGCCATAATAATATTAGCTTAAATTTCTTTTTGGTTTACATGCTCATTTGTGAGGGTGAATGTATTCTCATCTATGCTCACCCCTGCCTGTCTAGCAGTTTCATGATTTCACCTCACTCTTATGTTTCTGGAGTTCAGAACTAGGTCTTATATTAGCAACACGGTGTTCTCATCCCATGTGGATATTGAAAATCTAGTCCAAACCAGCTTGTGACTAGCCACAGTTTCCAGCGGTGAATCTTTATATGTTTTTGCCTTCCACCCTAGCTCCACATATTAGCTGTAGGTTTTTGCAGTCTCTCTTCACATCTAAGGAGTTCCTTCTTCAATCCCCTGTAAATGTGAGTTCCCTTGTTATGTTTAAGGTCTTTCTCCCCGCCCCTCCCCCCCCAGCAGGAAAGGAAGGTAAGGCTGCTACTGCTATTTGAGGTCTGGAGTCTCTCAGGCCTGGGGTCACTGATATGTTTTTATTCTATCTCAGGTTCAGGTAGATGTTCATTCTTCTTAAGTATGTCTAAATTATTTTATTTTCTGAATATTTGAAGAGCACTTACCACATACCAGTATAGTTCTTGGTATCAACGAGGCAGTATTGACATGAGTTATTTTTCTATTCTCATTATGTCTTTGAAGAGGTATGGAGTGGTGTTTGAGTAGGAGTGTATCTTGACTGGAGAATGCTCTTTTTATCATTATACTTCCTTAACTTCTATTGCACAAAAGAATATTTCCCAAACTTGCTTGATCATAAGTTTGATTTAGGATGTTTAATAAACATACAGATTAGAGGGCCTATCACAAACTTACTGAATCAGAATTTTCAGAGTGAGAGTCTGGAAATGTGTGTTTAATAAAGCACTCAGATAAGTCTTATGACAAAGCAGATTGGAGAAATATTGTTATAATATATGTGATTATATAAATCAAAAAGTTATCAAATTGAGGAGGAAAAGAAAAGCTATCTTGTCTTCTTAAAATTATATTCTCTATTAGCCTGAACATGGAAGCAACAAGATATTGAAGAATAATTTGGGAAACTACCTTGTCTTCTAGCTTCCCTTCAATCAGGCTGCCTCAGTTGTGACTTAATTTTCAGAAGGATTAATAAGATTCAGAACATATGACATGTTTAATTCAGAGTGTTAAAAACTATATTCCAAAGTTAAGTTATTTGATGATTACCCTACTTGATGAGTACTCTCATAAATAATAGCAAGATAGCTATGCAAAAAATTTACTCATTATTTAAATTAGATTCTTTTATTATTCTACTAATATAAAAATTTAAAACAAAAGTGGATTAAATGCTTAATATGTACTAACAGACAAATTATCTGCCCTCATGAATCTCAGCATGTAAAAGACAATATGTCTTTTTAAAATAATAGAAGTATAAGATACTTTATATTTATTGTATATCTTTATGTTATTCCTAGATCACAGCAATATTACAATAATGTTAAAAATAGAATATAACTACACTATGTGAATAGAAGCTACTGTAATAAAATTACTCTAAATCTAAGATATATACTCCTTAAAATAACATTTTCAGTTAGGAGATCTGAAAAAATTTATTTAAATATATCAATTTAGTAAGATCATTTTAATAAGAGAGCCTTCTTGAATTTGATAACTAGAGTTACCATCTCATTTTAAGATAACAGTAAAATACTATTTTATCATCTTGAATAATGAACTTGCTAATTTATTAATATCAGGCTAACAGTGTATTTCCCACATCTACAGACAAACTATAATGTCAAGAAAGAAAATTACATATTTGACAAACATTTATGACAAAATATATTCTCACCTATAGAGTCCGGCAACTGTTGCAACATATTGGATGATAGTAAGAGGTCCTCAAGGGCTTCACATCCGGAAATGTCCATGTCCACTGTTTCTATTCTGTTTTTTGACATATCCAGGTACACCAACATCTTTAACTTCCCTATAGACTTGATGACATTGCATAAACTCAGGGTTAGTTGAGAAACTTTCAAAAGACATTTTAAAGTTGTAAAAACCTTAAATTAAAAGAAGCTACAACAATAACAAGTGTTGGCAAGAATGTGCAGAAACTATAATGCTTATGTGTCGCTAGTAGGAACATAAAATGGTGCAGCCACTTTGGAAAAAACAGTTTGACAGTTTTTTGAAATGTTAAATTAGAGTTTCTATATGATCCAGTAATCCCTAAGTATGTATTCAAGAATGAAACATATGTCTACACAAAAACACAAATGTTCGAAGTAGTATTATTCACAATAGCCGAAAAGTGGACACAATCCAAGTGTCCATTAATTGACGAATGGATAAATAAAATGTGGTATATCTGCATGTTGAGATATTATTTATCAAAAAAGGTACTGATGCATGCTACAAAATATATGAACCTTGAAATCATATGCAGTGAAAGATGCTAGTCACAAAAGACCTCCCATTGTATGATTCCATTATATGGATATCCAGAATAGACTGATTTATAGGGAATAGATTAGGGTTGCTAGAGGCTGGGGGAAGAAGGGAGTGGGAGTGACTGCTAATGGCATCAGGGTTTCTTTTAGAGGTAATGGAAATGTTCTAAATTTAGATATTGGTGATGACTGCACATCTATGTGAGTGTTCTAAAAACCAATGAATTGTATTCTTTAAATGGGTGAATTTTATGTTATGTGAATTATATCTCAATACAGCAGTTAAAAACACACACAGCAATAATCTCAGAGTTGCCACTGAATTATATAACACAAAGTTGCTACCAAAGCACCATATGTTGACATGTTGATTCTTAAAATTTCAAATGCATAAGAAAGGTTTTAAACTGTGCTTTGGACTTTATACTAAGCCGATTCAATACTTTGTTCACTCAACAATACTTTTTGAGGATCTACTGTGAATTAGGGCTTGTGTTATATACCAGAGAACAACCATGACAAAGTCAGCTAAGGATGGGGAGAGACTTGTCATGATACAAAGTCTTTATCATGACGGAGCTCAGAGTAATGAAGGAAACCATCAAATAAACAAATGATTATGATACCCTGCGATATGGCACTGAAAAAAGCATGTAGGGAATGCCCCGGAAGCATAGTGCTGCAAATTGCCTGGAAGATACTGCTTGTCAAGAAGAGAAGAACCCATACATGGAAGAGAGAACAGCGCATACATCCCCAGAGGAGTGTGAAAAAGCACGGCATGTTTGTGGAAGGTGAGAAATTCAAAGTGACAGCATATCGCAATGAAGTTAGGATGATAAGAAGCCAGCTGTTAAAAGGCCTTACATGTTATGCGAGGAGATATGCACTCTATCTAACAGGCACGGAAAGCCGTTCAGGGCTTTTCAGATGAAAAATGACATGACTAGACTTCTGCTTTGAAATAATAACTTCAGGGAATTGTAAGGAGAAGATTCGTGACTGGAGTCAGAGTGACTCATTAGGAAGATCTAGAAGCAGTTTAGCTGAGGAGGTGAGAGGGACCTGAATTCATGTGGGAGAAGTGAGGATGAAGAGGGAATGGGCTCCAGAAAGATGTCGAAGTGGAATGATTGAGTAACTGATTGCTGAGGATGGAGCAGGAATCAAGTCATTCCTTTGCAGGAAGCGAACAGTAATGGCTTAGTTGAGACAACGGACAATAGGACTTAAAGCAAGATGAAAGTCTTAATTTACCTGTCTTTAAGGGCATGTCATGCAAATAAATGTCTCACACATACCAGTGTTCAGTGGTTCATCTGCTTAGTCTCTACCAGTGTACACTTTATTATAGTGTCTCTACTTATTTGACAAAGTATAGCTAACCAAATACAGAAAATAAATTTACTACAAACACAAGCTCACAGCTGGCACTGTGCTAAGCACTTTGTATTTATTATTTGATTTAATACTTTATATTCTTGCCACTCAAACTGTGCTCTGCAGACCAGCAGCACTGGCACCACCTGGCGGCTTGTTTGTAATTTGGATGCTTAGACCCACTCCAGACCTACTGAGTCAGAATCTGCCCTTTCACTCACATTAAAGCTTAGAGGTTCAGGAATGTTACCCATTGGGTTCCCTGAGAAGCAGAGACAAAGAGAAGTTTATGAGAGAATGTTCTTAGAGTCAGTAACAGTGGGAAGAAAGAGGTAAGGCAGGAAGTAGGATTGGGCAGATGAAGAAGTGGGCTGTGATCAAGTCTTGAGGAAGTTTTCAGCTGACCCTTTACGGAGCACTGAAGTGGGAATTGCCTTAAAAGTTGTCCTGAGTGGGGCAAAGGGGCCAGGCTTTTACACCCCTGCATGGATTGGTCATTGGATTGCGGTCTCCCAGAATAGTGTGACCCTGGGTGAGGAGGTTCTCTTCAGGTGAAGGCAGTTCCTGAAGAGGGCGGGGAGCTGCAAGCAGTATTCCCAGAAGCTGGAGAAATAGAGTAAGCTCTTCATTCCAGGAGGGTGACGCATGGGAGCATAGACTGCAAGTAACCTTCTAAGGTTACCCCATTAATAAGGGGTAGAGCTAAACTTAAACTCACCTTTATTGGGTTACTCACTACAAAGCCTATTGATTATATTGGCAGTTCTGCCCTCTAACTTCCAAAGTAACACAGCACATGGCTCTAGCCTTGCTAGCTCAGCTCCCAACAGGAGGAACAAAGTTGGGGAGTAGGTTAATACCTGCCAGACTAGGAATTGAGTACTTTGGGTGAGTCAGGCCAGAGAGCTGAGCTTCTCCCCATGCCTAGCAATATGTCATTTGGAAAAATACTGTCACTTTACTTACAGCTTTCCACCCCAAGGAACTATTATGTTGCCTTATCTCATTCTTCTCTTCCGGTGAGCAAGGCAAAAATGATATATGTGTTTATGTGTGTGTGTGTATCTTTTGTTCCTTTTTTATGAGCAACTTTCTTCTTTGAAGCTTCTTTCATTGCTATCTCCAGGACAAGTCAATATTTTGGTTTAAAATTTCTAAACATCTTTAAAAAAACAAAACAAAACAAAATAATTCTTTGGTGTTTCTTTTTAGTTTTTCTAAACTCTCACTCTCAAGCACCTTAGAAAGGCAATAGTATCTTAGAGTGAAAGAGGTCTTGAGTCCCAGTGTCTCAGAGTCCTTGAGGATATGGAATGTCCCTCCAGCCCCCTGGACAGCGAGGCCATGGTGAACAGTGGAGAGCAAATGGGAAGAGCAGAAGCCATCACAAGCAAAAGAAGACATTGAAGTTTGTTTAAAAATAAATGTGGACTCAATACATTGTCTAGTCATATTTTGGTTGATTGATTTCAGAGTGATGGTCACAAGACAGAGTTATGTAGAAGAATAATTTTTCATCATTATCTATTTGCTTCTCTGATGTATGAAAACTACAGTGGAAAAATGATAGCCCAGGCTTCTACAATTATTTAAAAAATACATTACCTAATGTATTATGATAGATGAACTAATAATAAAATAAACTTGCCTTTATTCCTCTGTCTTATGACACTAAATATTTAGGATTAATCATTCTGTGAAACAGAGACAGGCTGCAAACCACATTCAAGATTAGTCTTTCAAAGTCATGTGCTACTAGGTAATTGTGTAACAGCTGTTTGCCAGCACTGACATGAGAAAGCCACACCTGTTTGACAGGGTAGCTGTGGGGTCTTTCCACAAGGAGTATAGCAAAATGTGAAATTCAAGTGTACTTGCTAACATAAGAGATCTGCTTAAAGTTGTTAGTATACAAAAAAAATCTACTATTGAAACAGACAAATTAAGCAGCATTATCTGTTTTACAGATTTCATATTACCTTGCCATTTAAATAATAAGCTTACTAAGGGATTTGAGTCCTGAATTGGTTTGCAAGATTAGACTTTGGGAATGTAAGGATTGTGAAAAGTAAGATAAACCTAATTCTCATTTGTACCTTCTATTGATTCTCTAGCGATAAAACTCTGGCACATCATAGTGAACAACAGCCTGGGGAGTTGGTTCGAATTACAGTTCCACCATTTACCGGCTGTGTGACCTTGGGCCAGTCACTTAGTTACTTACTCTTTCCATTTCAGTTTCCTCATCTATAACAGGGGGATGGTAAAAACCCAATTTCATAGTTATTATGAGGATTCAATGAGTCAGTATTTGTAAAATACCTAGATAGATGCCTAGCCCATGATAAATGCTGTGTGTTTTTAAATAAATAAACACATTGAAGAAACATGTAGAAACATTTTGGTTCCTCAATCTTGCACAGAAATTGATGAGGATCTTACCTGTGTTGCCCCAGGATGTGTACATACCTTCAATATGGCACAAATCAGGCTGTACTATGTGTAGTGGAATCCAGATCTTTCTCTCTGTTATGTGTAAGTGAGCTCCTCAAACAAATATATTCAAGATCATTGAATATATTATTTTTGTAACCTTGACATTAGGATAGTTTCTGGTTCAGATGGGTGTATTTGTAAATTGTTTTTCAATAACTCAATAAATAGAAGATATGCATGCTTTTTTGGTTTGTGTCTGTGATGATGGCAGAAATGCATTTTTTCAATAAGAAAAGAAAGCATTTTCCCCCTAATCTTTTGCCAGATTTTCTCCTTTATGTGGTTTCAGGCTTGTTCAAAAGAGAATAAGCTTCTTGTTCCTGTTGCTTTTGTAATCATTTAAAGAAATTTTCAATGTCAATTCTAAAGAGGAATAAAATTGGCTTCGGGAATGCGCACCTAAATCTCAGTGGTGGAAGAAGTATTATAAATTCTTCTTCCCTGGCTAATTAGCCTAATGGAGGAAGTTTGGAATTGGCTATCACCACTGGGAACCTTGTGGCTGCTGCTGTGTGTGTACACATGCTTATTTTAAAAAAATATTTTTGTTATTTTAGAGAGGAAGCGGGGGGAGAGAGAGAGATAGAAACATCAATAATGAAAGAGAATCATTGATTGGCTGCCTTCTGCACACCCCACACTGGGGATTGAGCCTGCAGCCCAGGCATGTGCCCTGGGAATCAAAAGAGAACTGTGACCTCCTGGTTCATACATGGATGCTCAACCACTGAGCCATGCTAGCCAGCCTACATATGCTTATTTGAATGTATGCATTGTGATAGGCAGAGTCAATGTTTTATGGAAAGTCATTCTTTCACTGGATGGGAAAAGAAGGAATAGGCACACTAAATGAGTTGATTGGCAAATCTACTGCTCGGGAGATACTGGACAGTGCATTAATTGAGGGAAAAATTTGACTATAATTTTACTTTCTGTTGTTAACACCGTATGATCCTTGCCATTTTCAAACATTCAAATGGGTTTTACTAAATATCACCTGAACTAAGAGAGATTTTTTATTTTGTAGAAGAGATCTAACAATATGATCAGAAACCATTATCTAATTACCGAGAAGAATAAAGATGATTGCACAAAACAAATAGTTGGTATTGTATATAGCATTTCTGTTTTTACAATATAACAATATAAAATTTAAAAATAACACATGCAGAAAGAGATGACAAATATACTCCTAAGAGAACAAGAAAAGCCTTTCATACATTTTACATACCTGTAACAGCCACGAAGGGTATATGAAATACTCAAAAACAAATTACTGAAAAGCACTTGGTAACGGAACACTCCTAACAGATGTGTTACTACTTTAAAATGCAAACACTGAGATTTAAGAGTATCTTCAATTGCAGTTAATATATAACACAGATGCTGAACAACATGGTATAATAAAAACTTACATACCCCAGGTAGTACTTGTAATGCATTATTATCCATCCATAACTCCCTTAAATTTTGTATTTGATCCAGAACTTCAGGCTGGGAGAGAAGTGGGGAGAAAGGAAAGAGGAGAAGAAACCAAATTAGTCTTTTCTTATTATAGTATAAGATATAATTTCTTGGTCTGGAACTTATATTTGGGAATCTAATGTTAATCCTCTAAGAAATTCCAAATTTAACAAACCTTCAGCAAAACTGGTGGTCCTTGAGTTAGCCAACCTAGAATTAATCTGAAAACAATCAGAACGACCTTTAAAAGACATGCTGCTGGGTGTCAGTATGAAATTGCCTCCTCTACCCAGGAGAGGTGTATGTTTCACATTCTAGTTCTTTTAAAAAAATATTTTTTATTGATTTCAGGGAGAGGAAGAGAGAAAATGAGAGTCGGCTGCTTCATGCGCATTCCCTTCTGAGGATTGGGCCTACAACTTGGGCATGTGCCCTGACTGGGAATTGAACCATGATCTCCTGGTTCATAGGTTGATGCTCAACCACTTAGCCACACTGGCTGGGCTCACATTATAGTTCTTAATACAGAGACAATTGCACTTTTTATTTAATCAAACTGCTTATCGAATTCTAAAAAAAAATAAAAATGTATTCTCCTTTAACACCCTATAATTATCATTTGGAGCATTTATTACACACTATTCAATAAGTACATTATTTCTTTATTAGAGTACTAGAGGCCTGGTACATGAATTCATGCACAGGTGGGGTCCCAATGGAGGCCCATTGGGCCAGGCTGGCAGGGGGAAGGGGTCATGGGCGGTTGGCCCTTGATTGGGTGGGGGGGCAGTAGAGGGTGAGGCTGGCCAGGGGGAGGGGCTGTGGGCAGTTGGCTGGCCAGCCTTGCCCTCAATCGGGGTGTTGGGGGGCTGATTGGGGGCTGGGCCAGCGGGGGCGGGGGTCGGGGCACAGATCAGGCTGTTTGGCTGCTGCAGTGCGCATCATAGCCACTGGTCATTCTGATTGTTCTGGTCATTCCGCCAGTCAGGTCGATGGGCTTTTATATATAGATAAGCTTTTGAAGGGCAGAACAATGTTTGTTTTTTAATCACTACAACCTCATATCCCCATTGTTTGCCACAGTACCTGACACACAGTAGGTTTTTATCATATGTGTTAGTGCCTTACACACCCCCCTCCAGGAAATACATTACCATGAGGTGATGACAATATGAATAAGACCCACTCATTTTTTTAAATTAATCTTTATTGTTGAGATTATTACAGATGTCCCTCTTTTTCCCTCCCATAGATTTCCTCCACTGGGTTCCCACCCTATTCCAGGCCCTCGCCACCCTATTGTCTGTGTCCATAGGTAATGCCTACATGCATATAAGATCTTTGACTAATCACTTCCCAAACCCCCACACTCCCTTCTCTCTGAGAATCATCAGTCTGTTCCATTTCCATGCCCCTGATTCTATTCCATTCACCAATTTATTCTGTTCATTAGATTTTTTATTCATTTGATTTTTAGATTCAATTGTTGATAGATATGTATTTGTTGTCACTTTGTTGTTCATATTTTTTATCTTTACCTTTTTCTTATTCCTCGTCTTAAACAATACCCTTCAGCATTTCATATAATACTGGTTTGGTGGGGATGAACTCCTTTCTTTTTCTTATCTGTGAAGCTCTTTATCTGACCTTCAATTCTAAATGATAACTTTGCTGGGTAGAGTAATCTTGGTTGTAGGTTCTTGCTATTAATCACTTTAAATATTTCTTGCCACTCCCTTCTGGCCTGCATAGTTTCTGTTGAGAAATCAGCTGACAGTTTTATGGGCAATCCCTTATAGGTAACTAACTGTTTTTCTTTGGCTGATTTTAAGATTCTCTTTTTGTCTTTTGCCCTTGGCATTTTAATTATGATGTGTTTTGGTGTGGACCAGTCAGAAATTAAGCATACACTGACTGAAATAAAGAATAATATACAGGGATTCAACAGTAGCCTAGCGGATCCCGAGAATCAAATCAATGACTAAAATAAGAGGAAGCAAAATACACCCAACCAGAACAGCAAAAAGAAAAAAGAATCCAAAAATATGAAGATAGTGTAAGGAGCCTCTGGGACAACTTCAAGCATACCAACATCCAAATTATGGGGGTGCCAGAAGAAGAGAGAGAGCAAGATACTGAAAACCTATTTGAAGAAATAATGACAGAAAACTTCCCTTACCTGGTGAAAGAAATAGACTTACAAGTCCAGGAAGCACAGAGAGTCCCAAACAAGAGGAATCCAAAGAGGACCACACCAAGACACACTCATTTCTTATCCCTTCATTTATCAACAAATAATTATTTGTTGAATAGTGGGGATGCCTACTATAGGAAAGGCACAAATCAGAATCCATGGTTATTCAAACTTTGTTCCTGCCTTGACATAGCCAATAACTTAATTGGGCAGATGAATGTATATAAATAACCAGAACACAAGATAGCACATGGGAGGAAAGAATAATGTAGAGAAGTTCAGAGAAAGGAGAGAGAGAATATAACCAAGGTGTAACACACGGCACATAAGAAAACACTTCAATTTCTTAAAAAAAAGCTGTCTCTAAATTCTGTCTCCTGGGAAGCAGGCTGAATAGAGAGGATAGAGGTTGCTATTGCTGCCAGCATCATTTCTTAATTTGTGGTGATATTTTCCTGATTTCTTTTCAGAAATGATCTGTTCCCCAATTGAAAGGCTGCCTGCTTCCCTTGGAGTTAATTCCTTTTTACTGTTCCAGAGGAGTGGCTAAAGCTCAAGCTAATTAGTGCATATTCACCTGACCACAGGGATTGGCTCAAAGATGGGAACATGATCCCTTCAGAGCAGATAATTCTTTGAATGGGCCTTTTTTGAAAAGGCATTTGGTCTTCCCTGCTGGATTCAAAACTGGAAGGATATAGCCCTGGAGCTTCCAGCATGAAGTAAGGGAAGAGCCTGTTTGAATTAAAAGATGGATCCTGATAATATCATATTAGTCTGAAATTAAGCCATATCTGAAATCAGATTTTTTATCTCTTCCAACTGAAAGAATTATCACTGAAATAAGACACAACTACAGTTTAATGAAATTTGAGACTTAAGAAAGCCAGTGTATTTTACAGTATACTAGTGGAAAAGAATGAAATTGTATCAATGTTATTATTAGAATATTGGCAATTGTGGATCAGTAGGAGTTATGCATACTTCTATGACACATTAAAAGGGCTTCCGGGACTTCCAGGACAACTGGGGAGATATTACGGGATGCCTTTGGCCAGCATTTGCAATGGAATATGGGACTATTCCTGGGATAAATTTCCTTTACAACAAGGATCAAAATCTAAAGTCAGAGCATGGCATTCTACTGTGGAATCGGAGGCATGAGCACATGTGGGAGATTTCTCTGTGTAGGAAAATATTCCCACTGTGACTTAGATCTTAGAGGTTAAGTGATGACCTGGTGTGTGTTATACTGTTTTTTGTCATCCTGGTTTTAGGGTCAAAGGTCAGCAAATCTCCTGGAACTGGGATGACTGAAGGACAGAATCTGTATCTTTTGAAGTTAGTTCCTAGGATTCTTATGCAAACATGCTGTTTACCTACAAGCTACATATTAGTTAGACTCAGCATTTATAGAAACAATGTCAAAAGAATGGAGTGGTAGGTTACAATTCCCCACTTTTACAGATGGAAGCCTTGTGTTTTGTTAGGGAGATAGGACTCTGTTTTATGGGTGAAGGAACACCACTAAAAGATGTTTATTAGGAATGATTTTTGGCAGATAGGTATCAGATGTATATATATCACTTTATTCTAGTGGAAAAAAGAAAAGGGGAAAAAAAACCCAAAACTTACTAGGGCTAATAATGAAAGAGATGACGAATAAAGAGAAAAAGTTGGGTTCAGGAAACATTTAGAAGATGAAAACCATTGGACTTGGTGACTGGATATGGGAATGAAAGAGTAGGTCATGTATGTCTCCTAGCTTCCCAGCATGTGGTGGTGCCAACAATGAAGATTCAGAATATTGAGGTAGAAGCATATATGTGGGAGAGACTGAATTCAGTTTAGATCATGATTAGCTTTAAGTTTATGTGAGACATGGGTGAAGATCTCAAGGAATCAGTTGGCTATTAAAATCTGAAGCTTAGAAAATAAATCTGAGTTAAGGATATGACATTATTTTGTGGAAATGGAAACCATGTGGACAAGTTCCCTAAGGGGAATGTGAAGAGTATCAGAAATGCAGTTCACTGAGAAAGAAACCCTGGGGAACACTAACACTTGAGCGCTGAAAACAGGAAGAGCAACCTACAGAAAAAAGCAAAAAGTTATGGAGTCCAGGAGAGTAAGGGGTTACTGGAATCTAACAAATAGAGTTGGGTTAAGAATAAGAAAGTGAACAGGAGTGGTCATACACTGAGGACAGGTGTCCAGTGAAATAAAAGACTGAAGATGTCCACTCAATTCTGGAAATAGTAGGACACTGGGAAACTTAGTGATAACTATTTCATGCTATAACTATATTATATAGAGTTGAAGATAAGAGGCAAATAAATGGGCATAATGCAGATAGAATATTCTTTGTAAAGTTTGGATGAGAAGAGAAAAGTTGAGGGGTTATAAAGAAATTGAGGAAGTCAAAGGAAAAGGAAGCTGATAGAAAAACACTAGCAAAGAGGGAAAGATTAAAGGCATAAAATAGTATAGAATTAATGGAGTAAATTCCAAAAAACAAGAAAAAAAAAAAAAGATGGGACCAATAGCACAAGAAAAGGGGCTGGCCTTGAAAAGAAGTGAGACATCTCATTCACTGAAGTTCAAGGGAAGATGGTAAGGATGGTGTGGATGTAGATGGGCATTTTGTATGGGAGGGGGCTGGAAGTTGAGAGAAAGCATGTCCGAAGGCCTCAAATTTTCTTAAACAACAACAACAACAACAACTAGGGGATAAGGACACACATATATAATACCTTAATCAATAAAGAAAAAATATATATTATAAAACAACTATATTTTTTAATTGATTTCAGAGAGAAAGGGGGAAAGGGAGAGAGAGAGAAAAAAAGAGAGAGAGAAAGAGAGAGAGAGAGAGAGAGAGAGAGAGAGAGAGAGAAAGAGAGAGAGAGATATCAATGAATCAATGATGAGAGAGAATCATTGATTGGTTGCCTCCTGCATGCCTCCCACTAGAGATCGAGCCTGCAACCTGCCCTGACTAAGAATCCAACCGTGACCTCCTGGTTCATAGGTCGATGCTCAACCACTGAGCCATGCCGACCAGGCTCAAATTTTCTTGATGAAATAGGGATTAAGATGATCTGTTGAGCAGAAAGGGGCAAGAATTGTGTATACATAGAACACTTGGGGACTATGGTGTATACTGAATCATTTAAGGGAAATTAAAGAGGAAGCCAAAGATAATCAAAATAGCTCCACCAATGATAATTATTTTAACTCATTGGAGGGCCAGCTAGGAGACTGACAGTCGGGGAAAAACAGAAAAAAAACAAGATAATTCAGGTTTCCAGGAGGTCAAAGAAGACTAGTAAGAATGACAGATTGAAAGAATGAGACAAATGAAAAAAAAATTAGGAGAGAATAGAAGTTAGGAGTTTAACATTTCTGAAGGGATTCCAGGCAATGACAAAATTCAGGTTGTAAGCCTATGTAGCATGAAATCTTTGTGTGTGGGCAGAAGAGGATGCTGTGGGAATATAAGGCTTGGCATGATCTCTAATGATTTGGGTAGCCTTTGATGTACTGTGTAACTTGCTCCCTTGGCTGTGTCAGACAAAGTGGCAGATACAGCTGAACATTTGTTCCTCTAAAATATCTCTAACAGTGGGCTCTACTGGGGACCCTATGCATCTATGAGTACTTGGAAAGGGATAACAAATGCTAACCTATATTTCTACTTTATTTCAAAATTTCTCATTTTGATTTATTTTATTTATTATAAGGTAATAATCATCCCACTTTATGAAGAGTCTGATCATTATTTCCTGGGGAAAATGAGAATGATTTGATAAAGTTTATAAAACTACAGCTAGGATTGTTTCTCAGGCCTTCTGGCTTCAAAGATGCCATCATATTACAGCTTAAAATTGAAATCCTGAAATAATAAAGAATGCTGGTGATCACAAATGCCCTATAAATAAAGTAAATCATATGTTGGCTTTTTAAAAAAGATAATATTTTTATTACTGGATATTATAATAAAATGTACCACAGAAGAAATTTTAGCAACTTCCTAATAATAGCAGAGATGAAATATATTTAGCAGATCAATGCATAACCTTTTTGAAACAAAAACCACAACTTAAAATGATGAAATGGCATTTCATGATTAATAGACCGTATTAAAGTGGATCTTGGAATTAAGCTAAATGGCTTACACCCAACCTAACACATAAATTGCCTTTTTTCATGCTACTTAATTTCATCCCAAAGTCAATAGTTTCCATTAAAAATGAATGAATTAACTCAAGAATGGCTTGTTGTTTTTAATGCTAGTGAAGGTGCTGTAAGCTAAGCACTCACATAAACTCCTTTGAGGAATATAAATGAGTGTTACCTTTTAGGAAAACATTTGCAAATATGTTTTGCATGTCGTGAAAACATTCATATCTACTTTTAGGCAACTGTCCAACTAAAATATCTGAAATATAGAAAAATCTTATTGTAGAAATATTTCATTGTAGAATAATTAATAAAAATAAAAATTTGGTTATGATCCAAATAAACAACAGCATAAGGAATAGATAACCAAATAATAATAAAGTCATACGTTGTTATATTATACAACAATAAAAATAAATTATTTATATTTTTATGAAGATGGATAGATCTTGCAAACACTATTGATTGAAAACGTAGTTATTGACAATTCACTGTTATGTATTTACAAAATATATTTATGCAGTAGAAAATAGCGCTATGTGGAAAAGATACATACCAAATTCAAAACACCAATTGCCCTGAGGTTGAGATCAGACTAAAAAGGAAGGATTGGAATAAGACTAGGAGGGAGGACAGATGACTTCTCATTGAACTACAGTGTTTTACTTCTTTAAAAATCTAACTCAAATATGAAAATAATTAACATTTGTTCATTTTGGTTAGTAGGTGTTTGATATATTAAAATTTTCATATTTTATAAAAATATTTTAATATTTATATTTACTTTAAAAAGTTAGAAAAAATCAGGAGAAACTATATTGAAATATTAATTTTTAAAAATCTCAGTGGTGGAATTATGATTGATTTTAATTTTCTTCTTTTTGCATTTATTTCTATAGTTCCCAAATTTCCTATAGTATGTAGGCACTACATTTAATAGTCAGAAAAAATTAGAGAACATCTCAGTGTCTTTTCTTCAAATTGGCACCTAACCACTTAGAATTCTTTTTGAAGGAGTCTTACTTTGATTAGTTGAAATGAGCTATGAAAACAGTTACATCAGTATTAACATAAATAGAACATATATTTTGCATGACTACAACAAATTTCTATAACTTGTGCCATATATATGCAATCTTAGGCTGTCCTATTGATTTGACATATGTGCTACTTTTATTCCACTAATTTTGATAATAGTTAGATTATATTTATGTACATACCTATTAAATTTTTCTTCTAATGATGTTAAGAGAAATGTTAAGTATAAAAATCATAATATCTGACTTTTGTCTAATTTTGTCAAAATTAAGCTAGGGAACTTTAAGTTTTAAAAAAAGAGAATTTTAGAGTGTCTTAAAATTGATGAGATTATCTGGCATATATAAAAAAATCTTGCAATTCCCAGAGACTACACAAAACTGGAAGCCAACAGGATGGAACCTGTTTCAAAATATATACAAATAAACATAAAGATGTTTTCTCAAATCAGTAAATATAAAATAGCCAATGCAAATTTAAAAAATTATATTCTCTCACTAAAGTGACATGATATTCACTGAGATATTCCAGTCATTATATTTTTTCTAAAATGTGAGATCATAATTCAAAGTATTATTTTTATTTCCTTTTATTTTTACCATCTTTGTTTAATAACTTTTGGAGTATGCAATTTGCCAAGGAATCATGATGACATTTTAAGAAACTTTCTCCCATTTTTCTTGAAATCTTTCATTTAATAATACACTTGGCTTATTACTAGCCCTTTAGCTCTCACAAATGGGAAATCTTTTATTCATTAATTTCATAGTACACAATTGAAATTCTTTCTGATGCACAAAATTGGATGACTAAAATTGTTCAGCTCTTGATGACAAGCTTCTTGCTAATTCTCTCAATTGTCCTGTCTTACATGCCTTGGGACTGTTTAACTTCCTCAGTTAATTTTTGGTGATGAAAAGGTTAGCTCCATAGGGTCTGAGTCTGTTTCCAGTTTATATTAGTTTTATGTTTCTCAATTTTATTTCAGATGCTGATGCCACTAAAAAGTTCATAAAATTCTAACTATGTTTTAAATTTAATTACTCCAATTGAGGATATTTAGGAAAAATATTTGTATAATTTAGGAATTATTGAATAAAAATAGATATTCTTAGTGACAGTTAATAAAATGCACTGCTGGGAAAATGTGATTAATTTATAATTAATTAAAAACACTTTCAGCCATAAACTTTTATGAATATTTTAATATGAACATGAGTATAATATATTCCATTTAAATACTCAGATGATTATATTGATGGCACAAAGGAAAAAAATCTACATGATGTTGAGAGGGAGAGATAATACATTAAATGACTAAAATAGTATCTAAAAATGTTATGAAAATGTTGCCCAGCTGGTGTTGCTTAGTGGTTGAACATTGACCCATGAACCAAGAAGTCACCAGTTTGATTCCTGGTCAGGGCAGATGCGCGGGTTGCGGGCTCCATACCCAGTAGAGGATGTGCATGAGGCATTCGATTTAAGGTTCTCTCTCATCAATGTTTCTACCTCTCCCTACTCCCTTCTTCTCTCTCTAAACAATCAATAAAAACATCTGAAAATGTTCAAAGACTTGATAGTTTTAACAACATGAAGTTTAATAGGGACAAATGTAAAGTCCTGCCATATGTCCCTCAAACCAAGCATACAAGTATAAACAGTAGCAGAAGTGGGTGTGAACATAATTGGGGATTTAACTCAAGAGTAAGCTCAGTATTCATTGATTCATTTGTTAATAAGTGCATTCATTCAGTAAAGAAATACTACCTACTCATGCAAAGAAAACATTAAAATGGTCTCTAGGAATTTAAGTCAGACTATGACAAGACTGTCCCCAAATCTTTTTTGTCAATATCCTGATCTATATGCAACCATTAACCCATATATGGACTACAGTATTTTAGGTTTCCAAGTATAGTAGTAAAGGTGTCTTCAACAAATCAGAGATTATTCAAAGAATAGTTGGAAACCATGCCATAGGAGAAATGGCTAAAATAACTCAAACTAAAAATTAGGCTAGAGAATAGAAGATGTAGGTGTCAAAGACATCATCTTTGTATATCTGGGGGTTGTTGCAAGGAAGATATTTGTTTTAGCTTCATCCCCAGTTCAGAATCAATGAGGAAAGTTGTAGGAAGGTAGATGTAAGTAAACATCACAGAAGGAGTGGCTTTTTTTCAAGTTAGATTTGTCTAAAATAAAATAGTCTAATTTCCTGCATGTCATAATAACTGTTCTGTTAAGTAAACATATAACTCCCTAAGAAGATAAAAATAATAAAAATAAAACAAAATAATAACATTAACTTCTATTGGACACTTACTAGTATATAGTAAGGTACTTTCAAACTGCATATACCTAAATTATTCTTGAATCTTTGCAACTATCCAATGAGGTACGTACTATTGGACAAGCAGTGAGCAGACTAGAGTGGTTAAGAGCACAATTTAAGACAGTTCAGATTTAACTTGTAAGATCTTGGTTTAAGGTTCCTCATTTGTAATAGGTGAATGACAATAGTATTGGTCACATAGGGGGATAATGAGAATGAACTCTGTTAAAACATTTAAAGTGCTTAGAACATTGCCTGGCTCTAAATGCTAATGCTCAATGCTGAGTGAACGTTAGCTATTAGCCCTGCCTTACAGACAAAGAGATTTAGGCATAAAGAAGGAAATTACTGTGCTCCAAACTATATGGCTGATATATGGGGATGGCAAGAGCCTGATCTTGAACATTTAAAATATATGATGAATAAGGCTTAGAAGGAGAGAAGTAATCCAGAGAAAAGGTATAAGTGGCTCACATCTAGCATGATGCTACCTTAGAATGAAGGTACCAAAGGAGGAGATCAGATGTTAAAGGCAGAGTTTAATTCATTCAATAATTTCACTTAATTAGTACTTATTAGGAGTCTATTAAATACCAGGCACTGGAGAAAGACTGGGAACAAAACAAAGAAGCCCTCATGGAGATTACATTGTGGTGTTTCATGTTTCCTAGGCTCGTTCCTACAAAATGTTAACAACTGGACAAGGGAAGCAATGCTGGTTTCATTATTCCCACCTTAATGTACTACTGTCCATCTAGATTGCAAACTTGGATGACCTTGTCTGAATCCAAATGTAAGAGTGAAAACTGTATAACACATACACTCTCATCACATAATTCAAACTGGGTGTGCTGTCTTCTTTATCCAAAAAACTGCAGTCACTTCCTTCCTCCACCCTCGGTCTCCACATTTCATTATGTCTACTCCTGCCTGCAACAGTTCTCCTATTATCCAAAGATTATAAAGCCCTGATGCTTGTGCTGTATCACAAAGAACTCTTATCTGACCCCCGCTTACTTCTTAGCCTCTTCTTTCAGTATACCTCCGTTCGAACTAGAGCCTCCAGGAAAACCCAACTCTTTGCTGTTCTTCAAGGCATTATACTTTATGTTGCAATTTGCCTTTGCAGATGTTCTAAGCCTGTTATGCTCTTTCTCGGTTTGGTGAGGAATCCTTTCTTCCGTGTTGGTATCCTTACCATAGTGCTTTACATATTGTACTGTGAGTTCCTTGATGCAGGAACTGAATCTTGTTTAATCTGTATCACCAACTCCTTCCATGGTAACTTATACATTCTAGCACTTCAAAAATTTCATCTGGATTGAACAAAATAAACAATCCACATCCATAATCAACCCTTTCCTATATTGCATCACAGTAGTTCACTCCCAAGATGCCACTTAAACTTTGTCACCACAAATATCAGTATCACCTCTGAAATCTCAGTTGTAGATATGCCAACGTCTGACTAGCACCTCCTAGCCTTCCAGTTCATGCATCCCAGTACCTGCAGAGGTTCTTAATGTGAGATATTATGAATATGCTCAATTTATCTTTCTTCATCTACCTTTCCTGCCTCCCTGGGAGTAACGATAAACACTCTATCATCATTACACAGTTTCTCACAAATGTCACTCAGAAAAGTTGCCCTCTTTCCTTGTGTCACATCACCTACCTGAACTTAACTTAGGTTGAATCCATCTTTCTGCCTTTTCTGCTACAGCACTAAGCTTTGTTGGAAAAAATCAGTTTGGCTGACTAGTCTCATTTTAAATTTATGACAAATACTTGAAATGTGGATTGCATTCCGCCAGGCAACTCTATTATTTTGCTCCAAGAAGTTGCTTATCAAATCTCTGAACTAGTTCATAGTCTTTTAACCATGTCAAAAGTATTCTCCTCTTATCCCAGCTTATAACTTACCCTAAACAAACAAGCAGAAATGCATTTACTCCAAAGGTGTTTAAGCTTAAGCTTCAGGCCTCTCCCATGCATGGTGAGAAACATTTACAAAGAAATATACTTTAAAGGCAATTGGTTAATATTGCTGCAGTTTGCTGCATAGACTTTCACTCCATCATACTTCCTTGGGTATAATGTGGCACATTTGGGATCTGGCTTAGTTGAAGTTGAGCATGGGATGCATTAAGTTTAGATTCAGTGCAATATGTTGATATGTTTTGTAGTCACTTTTGTGGTTCTTTTTAGCTAACCAACTCTGTCCCTCCCAAATTCATGTCCCCTTCCTGCTCACTTGAGTTCTAGATCACATATCTTCCACCTATTTTTGTCTTTGCAGCGATCCAGGCCTGAAGTTACACTCTTCCGTAAGTCATCACCACCTCCATTTTGAAGTTGAGGTAAAATATGGCTATATAAGTCAACTTAGTACTTAGCTGCTAAGTCAGACAAAAAGCAAATCAGGGAAGAAAAAAGAATATTAAATGTAGAAATGCAAAATTTATAATAAAGCCCAGTTGATTAAAGGAAATTGTACAAATGTAAGTATTTCTTTATTTTATTGAATTTATTGGGGTAACATTGGTTCATACAATTACATAAGCTTCAGGTATGTAATTCTATAATACAACATCTGTATATTGTATTGCGTGTTCACCACCCCAGGTCAGGCCTCCTTCCATCACCACTCATCTATCCTTTACCCTCTTCTACCTCTCCCCATTCCCTTTTTCTCAATATAGAGAAAAAATAAGCAGTTGCTAATGTAATTTTAAACTCTGGAATCTTTGGGTAATGTATGGGTGTTAATTGGTGCAAATTATAATTACAGTAACCTATATAATTTCAATGTTATACCTAATTCTCTATCTCATTGCATTTTGAAATGTTGACAACACATACATGTACTTTATTTCATCACATTCATGTTCTTTGATACATCATATTCTACAATGTACACATTCCTATGAGCTAATCTCTGAAAATGTCTAAAACTGTTTTTTTTTCTGTATCAAATAAATACTTTTTTCAATATAGATATTTCATTGAATGGAAAACAAAGCTGAGTCACTATTTTTATTTACCACTGTTAGTCAATCCCCTAATGTGAATTAGTGAGAAATGTTTTTAATAAAACTGCTAAGATTTATGTAAGAACCTACGTGTAGCATTAGTCTTATTTTCTATAGACACTGGGAAAATTCTTTGTATTACTACTTGATGATAACATTATTGGATTTACTTATTTAATACAGTGGAAGTTAGTTTATCTGGCAAATCAATAACCTGAAATCTCTTTAAGCTGTTAGTTCCATACTTGCTAATATGAGCTTCTGGAGCAGGCCTTGCATTTCTGAATCCCTGACACTTAGCTGTGTGTCTGTTGCAAAAATACTGGCAATGACCCTTGGAGGTCACAAAGATGTAGTACAAAACTGAATTACCTTCTGAATCACAAGGCTATTTCTATTCAGAGTAATTGCAATGTAATTCAGAATTCAAATTCTTTGAAAAATCAATAATCAATATTTGGTATATAAGTTCTCTTTTAAACTGTATAATGCCCCATTACTTCATCAGAAAACAACAGAGAAATTAATGTCACCAATCTGCTAAACAGTAAGAAACTGAACTGTCAGGTGTGCATGCATTATCATTTCTGACTGAAAGCAAAAAATGATAAGGCAGGTCATTATGCCTTGTCAGTATCTTAAATTTGTCCAGTGGAAGTGAGGAACTACTTTAAAAATTTTAAATCTTTCCATGTGAAGACCATTTTATTATGTGTTTGGTCGTAAGAGTAACTCATTAGTGGCTGGCAAGAACAGAGCCAAGGCAAGACCCATTCATGTTTGGGTTCCAAAGTCAGCCTGTCTTTGATTTGTAGCAGTTAGGAAATGCTAAAACGGAGCCATCACCATTGTATCCCTATCACCTAGCCTAGGGGATCCCTAATAAATATTTGTTAAATGAAAACAGAAAAAGATTACATTATCAGTACAAGATTTTATCTTACTGTGCTTTAATTTTCTCATTATAATTATCTTACTTTACTGCATAGGAAGGTTATGTACTTTAATAAAATCTTGTGTGTCTCATATCATGGGCTCTTAAACTGCATTTTGAGGGACATAAATACTTTTAAACATTATCAGATTTCTATGGGTTATTTTAAGTAGACTTGAGTTATTAAATTTGCATATTTTTATTTTATGATTCTTTAATGTTTGATTTATTAGTTCTGAATATTTCATCTTCTACTTTTATAATACATTCTAATATTTACTCCATTTATAAATTTATTCTCAATTAAGGATTGAATCAGATCACTAATGGTATACATATCGCTGGACATTTATTAGATTTGTTTGACCATATCCCACATAAATAATATAAGCTGGTAAAGAATATGTTTAACATTCTACAACATTTATCTTTAAACCTGGTTATTTGAACACTTATTATCTAAATAATAATGATCTAAACCTAGCAACTTATAATAATTCTCATTTTAGTATTAAAACTTGTAATACTGATTTGTAAATATTCTGACTGGCCACTTCTGAAAATTTAACAAGTGCTTACCAAGTACCAAGCTCAGGTATGGCACTGTTATGGGATACAGGTGCACATGCATGTGGGGGGAGGGAAACCTCAAGAATATTATAATTTGATCTCAGACAAAATGTAGATACAGGGTAATGGAGAGTGATCAGATCCAGAGGTAAATACAGTGGTAAAAATTGTAGTAATACACAAAGCCAAAGAAAAACCAAAATGAATTGAGGAAAATAATATTAATTTACCTGAGCATAATAACTAGTGAGATAATAGTCAATTATTTCTTTGGTCAGATTTTAACATTTCATTGTTTCCACATTTGCTTTAAAGCTCTTTAAAAGTTTCAGGTTTATTTTTCTCTGCATAAATTCTATCATGTGAACTACGCTAATAAATTATATAGTTTCTATTAGTTTTATACAACAGTTGAATGAGCTGTTTGCCAGGGTATATTAATCTGTCAATATAGTTCTACATCAGTACACTCAAATTATTCTTATGATACTGTGTTGATTCCTTTATTAACCCCCATTTGAGGGCTAATTGCTACTGTGTAATTTAGTAAAATTATATTTATTGGTGCAATCTACAAAGATCAAGGTTATGTAATTTGAAATTACATGCTCAATTGTTTTGCTTTTCAGTGTAAAAAATTTAGTATGCTTTATCAGACACATTTTTCTTTTATATTACAAATGAGCAATGAGTCTTGAGGCTGTAGCTCAAACCAATTTGTATTATAGCAACTTTAAATGAGGTATTTCTTTACCTATATGAGCTTGTCTAACATTTATAATTCTAGAACTCCCTAAGAGTTGTCTTTACATACTTTCACATTACCTACCTAGGTTTCCATTCTGGATCTATATTGCAGTCACTGTGCGTGCATCGTGCTCCTTCCTCCCCCTCCTCTGCCTGAAGTGCCCTTCCTCCTTATCTTTGCCTGGTTAGCTTCCTCTCATCCTTTAGACTTCCAAGATCTTTAGGTTTCTCTTTTAGGAAAGTATTTGGCCAAACTCCTTTAGAAGTTCCTCAACACTCGTCATGGCTGGAATTTTACATTTCTGCCTGTACTTGATTAATATTTGTTTTCTTCACTAGCCTATAAACTCCATGAGTTTCCCTTTTTTTTAAAAAAAATCTTTATTGTTGAAAGTATTACATAGCCCAGCCAGATTGCCTCAGTTGTATGTCTGTCTGCTTTTCCCCACCATTGACTCTTTTTAGCCCCGCCCGCCCCTTTCTCCACCATATTGTCTGTGTCCATGGGTTATGCACATATGCATACAGGTTCTTTGGTTGATAACTTCCAACCCACCCACCCTCCCCCACCTCCCCTCTGAGATTCTGCATTCTGTTCTATGCTTTTATGTCTTTGGATCTATTTTGTTCATCAGTTTATTTTGTTCATTAGATGTCACATATGAGTGAGATCATGTGATACTTATCTTTCTCTAACTGGCTTATTTCACTTGGCATAATACTCCCTTTACTTTTGTATATAAGAACCTGATAGAATGATCAATAAATGTAATCATTCAGCAGATGTTTGAACATAGTTCAAACATAGTGCTTAGTGTGGGGGATATAACAGAGAATAAAACAAAGTTGTAGAGCCACATTTATTCAACCAGGAGTTGTTGAATAAGTGAAGGAATAAATAATAACTTGTCTAAATTAATCATTCCATATCAACATCTCTTCCAGGTAGGAATAAATCCTTCAATTTGTGTCATGCATGTGGTGCTTCACCATTAACATTGTGTGTACAGTGCTTTGCAATCTATTAGTAAATTGCTAATAATTACTTGCCAGATTGATGAATGAACTAATGTCCAAGTGGATTAATTATAGATGTACTAGAGGCCCAGTGCACGAAATTCGTGCACGGGGGGGGGGGGTGTCCCTCAGCCCAGCCTGCACCCTCTCCAATCTGGGACCCCTCGAGGGATGTCCGACTAACCCTTAAACGGGCAGTCGGACATCCCTCTCACAATCCAGGACTGCTGGCTCCCAACTGCTCACCTGCCTGACTTCCTGATTGCCCCTAACCGCTTCTGCCTGCCAACCTGATCACCCCCTAACCACTCCCATGGCAGCCTGATTGATGCCTAACTGCTCCCTTGCCAGCCTGTTTTCCCCTAACTGCCCTCCCCTGCAGGCCTGGTCACCCCCAACTGCCCTCCCCTGCAGGCCTGGTCACCCCTAACTGCTCTCCCCTGCAGGCCTGGGTCCCTCCCAACTTTCTTTCCCTGTAGGCCTGGTTGCCCCCAACTTCCTTCCTCTGCTGGCTTGGTCACCCCTAACTGCCCTCCCCTGCAGGCTTGATCGCCCCCAACTGCCCCAACTGCCCTCCCTTGCAGGCCTGGTCCCTCCCAACTGCCCTCCCCTGCTGGCCATCTTTTGGTGGCCATCTTGTGTCCACATGGGGGCAGGATCTTTGACCGCATGGGGGCAGCCATCTTGTGTGTTGGAGTGATGGTCAATCTGCATATTACCCCTTTATTAGATAGGATAGAGGCCTGGTGCATGGGTGGGGGCCAGCTGGTTTGCCCTGAAGGGTGTCCCGGATCAGGGTGGGGGTTCCCTTGGGGCGAGGGGCCTGTGGTGGTTTGCAGGCTGGCCACGCCCCCCGGTGACCCAAGTGGAGGCCCTGGTATCTGGGGTTTATTTATCTTCTATAATTGAAACTTTGTAGCCTGGAGCGGAGCCAAGCCTTATGCTTGCTCCATGGTGGCAGCCATTTCTTTTTTTTTAAAATATATTTTATTGATTTTTTACAGAGAGGAAGAGAGAGGAGAGGGATAGAGAGCTAGAAACATCGATGAGAGAGAAACATCGATCAGCTGCCTCCTGCACACCTCCTACTGGGGATGTGCCCGCAACCAAGGTACGTGCCCTTGACCGGAATCGAACCTGGGACCTTTCAGTCCACAGGCTGACGCTCTATCCACTGAGCCAAACCGGTTTCGGCGGTGGCAGCCATTTCTTTTGGGATTTATGTATCTTCTATAATTGAAATTTTGTAGCCTTAAGTGAGACCTGGGCTGGCCAGGGTGTGCGGAAAGCTTGGCTTCCTCCATCGCCGGGGGCAACCCTAGCCTCCTGCTCTTTCTAGCTCCGTGGCTGCCGCCATTTCTGTTTGGGTTTATGTATCTTCTATCATTGAAACTTTGTAGCCTTGAGTGGAGGCCTAGGCTGGCAAGGGCAGGAGGAAAGCAGGGGAAACCCAAGCCTCCCTCCTGCTCTCTGTGGCGGTAGCCATCTTGGTTGGGTTTATTTGCATATCTGCTCCTGATTGGCCGGTGGGCGTGGCTTGTGGGCGTGGCTTGTGGGCGTAGCAGAGTGATGGTTAATTTGCATATTACTCTTTTATTAGATAGGATTGGTTGATGTTGGCTATGCCATAAGACCAAAGGATTATATTTTCTCTGCAAATTTATTATCATTTTGGTAACAAGTTAATTTATTTTTTATGTGTGAACAGAATGCTTTTAAAAAAAGTTTTGCTTTTTTAATATTCAAATTCCATTAACAAGTCAGTAAGGAATTTTTCTAAAAATGTGAATCCCTACCAACATGATATAAAAAAAAAGTTGCCCAGACTTCTACTTGTAACATATGCTCTGGTCTATTTTTTTCATTTTCATATGGAGTTGTGAACAGATGCTTGGGCAGGTTCATTCTGCACTAAATCTTGTACTTCTTCACATGCCATGGAGGTGGATGCTTGCCAAATCAGCACCGTATCTCCCTTGTTGGTCATTAATCACATCAAACCCACTTATTTTTGCTTTCATTAAATGAAAATGAAAATGAGAGTTCCGCTAACAAAGGTTTATTTTATACAGTGGGGAGGCAGCCTCATCTCTCATTCCTCTGCCACAAGGACCTCTTCTCATTAAGCTAATCTAATCATCAGCCCTCACTATGCTTGTGTTTCCTCATCTCCATTCATTCCTATGTTCATGTCACTCTCCTGGCCAAGATGCTCTCTCTACTCCCCACCTACCACATAAAACTCATTCTTTAAGGCCCAGCAAATTCTGTGCGTTAGGGAAAGCTTTTTAAAATTATACGTGTCATTAGTCATCCCATTAACATACATCAGTTCCAAAGTGTTTGAGAATCTATTGTGTTCAAGTAGCTTAAGATTAGGTGGTTACATGTCTTTTTCTTATAATGCTATAGCTTTAGAGAGTAAAAAGTCAGCATTCATTTACACACATTCATTAACTGGTGACCATTTTCAAATTTACTGCAGTTGAGGGTTATCTGGGGAGTTTAAACAAATGTAGCTTCCTGACCTCCATATGAAACTTACTGAATTGGAATTTCTCAGAGTGTGACCCAGAAATCTAATTTTTTAACAAGTGTTGATGATAATTTGAGAAAGCTTTCTTAATATACACCACTTGGACATAGGGGTTACTAAGATGAATGCATAGGCTCTTTGCCCTCAAGGAGCTCACATCCTAGTTAGGGGAGGTGATTAATCACAACAAAAATCAAGTATTATGTAGTTATTTTATTAAAAATAGAATAGGCTTGTGAGATGGTTTTATGGACCACAGAGGATGGAAAGACTCAAGAGTACTGGATACACTGAAACCACAAGTTAGCTTTACTGGTTCTGAGGGATTCAAATCCCTGTATGGACAATATTCATCAAGCAATAGGGGAGAGAGAAGGGACATGTCATGTAATCATGCACCTATGGAATAGGGACAACTGTGGCATTATAAAGAAAGTAATGGTTGCAGTGGAGATTTCCTTATAGTGGAATTCATAGGAGGGGAAGGTCATTTCTAGCTAGTAACATCAGGGAATTTTTGAGAAACTACTGCATTTGAGCTGGACCTTGAGGAAGGGTAGGATTTACAAACTACTAGTATAATGCAGTATAGAGAGGGGGATGAGGGAAAGCCAAGGATATTCCAGAAGGAAGAATCAGTACCAACAAGGACATAGAAGCAGGGACGCAAGCTGCAAGTATGGAGAATAGTAAGCAACAAAATTTGGCCTAGTGAAGGGTATAAGAAGGGTAATTTTTCTTTTTCTTATAGTTGTGGATTTAGGCAGCCACTTTTGATGGGTAAATGAACAAATTTTTGGAGACCTTGAAAGTTGACCTCAGAGTAGCATTTAATCCTTGGACACCTCATTTGATGCTTTATACCACTTTTTACGCCCTGTCCCTCCAACAGGCTCATACTTTTTGAAGGCACTGGCACATTTTGTATCTTTATAAGCTTCTTCAAATATAGTGCAATGTCTGGCACACAGCAGGAATTCAAAAAATGTCTGTTGACTGATTAAGAGAGACTGATTTTGTTCTCAGAAGGAGGGCTTCCATAGCATACAAGAGGACTATGCACCACTGGGGTTTTCTCCCCTCTGTTGGCACCACGTTAAGCATATGAGAAGACTGTCATTGTTGACAATCACAGAGGTCATGCTGTGAATATACTGAAGGCATAAAAAATGAATAATGAAATTGTAGCCCATGGTGAGCTTTATTACAGATGCATGCTTCTTTCTTATTTTCTCCATATTAACTATAAAGATTTTCTTAAATTTCTATTTCTGTGTTATTAACATAATATAAAATGTGCATCAGGAATGGAAAAAATAGTAACTATCCTGTAAAGTCAAACAGTTTGAACATTTAAAAATGACTGTTGTAATTTTATTTGAGCTACAAATTTAAGGAAGAAACTTTTTTTATAGAGTTAAAGAACTGGCACCCAAATTCTTCATGGATTGTGTGACTATTGAAGGACTGTGAGAGATTTCATTGAAAAAGTCACAACCCTGATGTACCCCTATAAAAATATATATGTCTAAGACAAATAATAAATATATCCAGACGAGGAATGAATGTTTACTGAAAACCTATCACATGTTTGAAAATATTCTAGGTTCTGGGATACAATGTTGAACAGGAGGGACACATTTTTTGACTTGTGAAACTTAAATTCTAATAAGATCTAGTAGCTTTGTTTAATTGTTCCAATAGTAACAGTATAAAGTTTGTAAAACATTTCCAAATTTGTTGTGATTCTAGGCATTTTCCTTTATTATTATCTCTTTTCATGCCAGTGATTCTCAAACTTCTATCTCTAGCTCTGTCACATTTACTAACTTCCAGATCTGTATTTCTAACTATCTTTTGGGTCTTTCCACCCACATGTTTCAAAGGTAATTGAAATTCAGGGTGTTCAGAACCTCCACCTTTCCCTACCCAACTTCTACCTCTTCCTCTACTCCTCTTATTTCAATTAATAACATTATCCACAAAATTATCCCAATTATAACTAAAATAAACATACCTTATTCTTTCTCCCTTTAATATGCCCACCCCTTTTCAAGTTCTTTATTTCTGGAATCCATTCTTTTTTTTTTCTTCATTTCTTCTGTTTTCATTTTTTAATTTTGGCTATTTATTCTCTTTTGGAATCTACTATAATAACTGTCACTTATCACTAATTTTAATCTAATCTATTAAAGTTTTAGATTCTATCATAATTTCTAACACACAGTAGGTTATCAATAAAAATTGTTGCTTGAGTGGTTAATTTATCCTCATATCAGAGGTAAATTTTAAAATGTAGACTTAAATATATTTTTCTCCTGCTTAAAAATTTGCAGGCGGTTATTCATGAAGTAAATAGCAAAATTTTAACATGACATTCAAAGACTCTAATGCTCTTGTTTCAGTTTATTTTTCTAATCTTGCCTCCCTTTAACCTATAAAAGAATCTGTATCCAGCCACATCTAACCATTTCAAGCTCTCCAAGCCTACCCTTCTGTTTCATCCCTCTATAGCTACCAGCTCTTCTTTCTCCCCTACTTAGCTTTCACGTCTTACCTTACTGTAAACCTCTCTGTCTTCCCCCTCAAAAGTCACTCTTCATATCCCCTATCTCTATCTATCTATCTATCTATCTATCTATCTATCTATCTATCTATCTATCTATCATCATCTATCTATCATCTATCCATCCATCAATCCATTTTTTATCTGTTAATTATGGTGTTATCATGTGCATAACTCTTATTAGGTTTGAATATATGAAAGGTACAATTTATTCATCGTTGAATCCTCAGTGCTTGCAGAGTACCTACATAAATATAGCATAAACATATACTGATAAACAGCAAGCTAATTAATATGTCAAAATGGTTTTATGTGTCATCTCTCTCCAAGTTCCACTGAAATGATAAAAAAAAAAAGAAAAAATCTGAAAACAAATGAAAGGGGAAAATGCTGCTGCTAGTAAACAGAAAAGCGTAAAATAAGACTTAGAGACTTAAAGAATCTTGTAGAAGATACAGAGTAGATTTAATTATATTTGTAAAAAATATTCAATGCCAATTACCTGTGACTTAATTCAAACAGAAAGGGGTCCCTCTGGGAAGTTAGAATTGTTTGGTTTCTCTAATGAGTTCCAAAAGTACATGTAAATTAATACTGCTTTTGTGAGAAAAATTTGCAATATCCATTAAAATAAAATATGCACATTCAATGATTCAGTAATTCTATCTCTGAGAAGCCATTCTTTGAAAATATTTGCATGAATGTGTCAAACATTAGTCATTGCATCATTAAAATAGCAAAATATTGGAAAAACATAAATGTCCATCAATAGACTATATCTTTAATAAATAATATGATGCCTACTGAAAGAAATGACTGATAACTTTTAAAAATGAATCAAAGATGTACAGTGTTCATGATATATTCTTAAGGGGGAAAATGGATATGCAGGTGCCTGTTTGTAAATAGATAGAAAAGAAGTAGGTGGCAGACATTAAACTGTGCCAACCTATGGGAAATAGGACTGGGAGGTTGCTAAAGGGGATTTTCTCCTTTTCCTTTTTACACTTCTGTACTACCACTGAAGAGTAATGTAAACAGTTTAACAATTTAAACAAAGACAATTTTCAGACTTGGAAAGCAGGGACTGGGAACAAAAGAGGCCATAATTAATCCATAAGGATCAATTGGAGGACATCTAGGTAGTCAGGCATTAGCACTTAGAATTATTTCACTAACTTGGACTGTTCAATGAAGACCTGTTTCTAATTGGCTTCTATCATGAGTGTGGGGTCAGATAGAGCAGAAGGCAGTGTTTCACTAACTTCAGGTTGCCACAATCAAAATAGCAGTGAAATTCTATAGTGTGTTTATCATTAGTAGTTCTTCCTCTACACCTTGTTGGCAAGTATAGCTTTAGCCTCTAAGAATCCCCTGACAATGGCAGGAAGAGATGATGGCTTGAGAAGCACTCTTCAGACTTCAGGACTTAACCAGAGGGCCTCACTCCAGATAGCTAACCACAACCTTGATTATCCAGGCATGGACTGCAGACTGCTCATCCACCATAGCCAATATGTAATATCCTGTTTGGGGACCCTGGGCCAGTAAAGTAGGGAAAGGGAAAAACAGAATTGTATGGCATAGAATTAATTTACAGGTGGAGTGGTTCATCTCTAAACTTCTCTCTGGGAAAGCCTAGACTCTTGGCAAAGATCAGGGTAGTGGTTAATTAAAGGTCTATAATACTATTTTAAGACTGAAAGTCCCCTAGTGGGGATAATAACCTGTCATTACCAGTTAAATAGCCTGATATGGCAATGAGTGTAGAAGGCATGAAAGATGCTACTGGAGACTTTTAGGGAGCTTTCCTGACACTGAGATTTATCATCCAAATCCTGGTGGTTTTATGCAGAGATGAAGCACATCCTTGTGTGAATAAGAAGACCTTGGAAAGCTGTACTTGGAAGGCTTTGGGACCCTGATGTTTCCTGCATTTTCCCTTTCACTACTCTACTGTATCATTGGCCTTTATTGAAAGCCCTACATGCATATGCTCCTTGGAGTCTTACCAATGCTTTCAGTTATTCAATATGTTCTAATCTTTGCAAGAACAATAAATAAAATGTAGCTGTATTTTTTTAAAATATATTTTATTGACTTTTTACAGAGAGGAAGGGAGAGGGAAAGAGAGTCAGAAACATCGATGAGAGAGAAACACCAGTCAGCTGCCTCCTGCACACCCCCCACTGGGGATGTGCCCGCAACCAAGGCACATGCCCCTGACCGGAATCAAACCCGGGACCCTTGAGTCCACAGGCCGATGCTCTATCTACTGAGCCAAACCGGTTAGGGCAATTGTTTTTTTTTAAATGTTGCATAACAAATAACTGAAAACTTAGTACCGTGTTTCCCCAAAAATAAGACCTACCTACAGGTTTCCTTCTGAGTGAAATATAAGGCATTTCCCGAAAATAAGGCCCCCAGGCTCTGTCTCAGAATGAAAATTAATTTACCGTAAACTGGTCGCTAGGGCCGCCCCGACTGGCGTCTAGCAACCAGTGACCTTACGCGGAGTCCTGAGGTCACTGCTGTGTGGAGGCGGAGCGGAGGTCGGAGTGAGTGGTGAGTACAGGGCGGGAGAGAAGAGGAGTCTTTCGCAGATGCGTGTAGAAGAACAGGAGGATTAGAGCAGACAGGACGCGGTGAAGGTAGTGAGTGCTGGTCTGTCTCTGGTGACACTACCTGATGCTCGCGGCCGCCTTCATGATGACTGAAGGTTCTCAGTCAGTGGCAGACCCTGCTCCAGCCCAGATCCAGGCCCCAGCAAGCCCAGTGACAGTCCCCAGGCAGGCCTCAGGGGGTAAATGTCTGATAAAGGGGTAGGGGGGATGTCTGGTGAAGGTGTTCAGTGGCACAGGGGTGGGGGAGGGGGATCACTTAAAATGACACAGGCGGATCAGAGGGGGCAATCAAAATGACACAGGAGGATCAAAAGGGGTTACTAAAATGGTAATCCCCCCTGATTCTCCTGTGCCATTTTGATTCCCCCCTTTGATCCCCCCTGTGTCATTTTGAGTGATCCCCCTCCCCCCACCTTGATACCCCAATTCCTTTTTTTTTACCCCTAGAAATGAGCGCAAAAAGAAAAAGCTACTCCGTGGAGTACAAGATAGGAATCGTGGAAGACTCCTGGGGCCAAAATCTTACTGCTTTCTGCAAAGAGAAGATGTTGAGTATCCGATTGGTCCGAAAATGGCGAGCAGAGTATGGTAACCTCATTGAACAAGTGGACAAGGGAAATGCTAAAAAGCGCAAGTGTGGATCAGGTCGGCAACCATTATTTTCCGAGCTGGAAGACCTGATCTGTGAATGGGTTGTTGACAGGAGAGCAAAGGCTTTGGTTGTGAATAGGGCTCAGATTCAAGAATTTGCCCTTGCAATGGCACCACAGTTTGACATAGCCCCCGAAGACTTCAAAGCATCACAACACTGGCTGGATAGTTTCCTTCAGCGAAGTGAACTGTCTTTAAGAAGATCTACAACATTGTTTAGGTTGGAAGATACTCAAGTTATTAAGCGAGCACTTGCATTCAAGTCCTTTATTGATGATGCTGACTTCTCTAAATACAATCTTTCCAACATGATTGCTATGGATGAAACTGCAGTGTTTATGGGCCAATCATCTCAAACAATTGAACAGCGGGGTGCCTCCTTAGCATACATTCCCTCCACTGCTTACAAAAGTGCACGTGTTTCCTGTATTTTGGCAATTCGTCTGGATGACACTAAAATCCCACCTTTAATCATTTCTAAGGGCAAGAAGGAAAAGATTGAACATGTTTTGGGCGTTTTTATTCTTGAAACTGAAAAAGCCTGGGCCACACAAGCAGTTATAAGGAAGTGGGTCGATTTAATGCTGCCGCTTGTTATGCGAGGGAGCCAAAGAGGTCTGCTAGTCTGGGATGCAGCCAGCACTCACCGCACTAAAGACATGAAGACATTTCTTCACGAAAGAAAAATAGATCAGATAATGATTCCCGCAGGAATGATGGCCTATCTCCAGACTCTTGATATTGCAATAAACAAGCCATTCAAAGACAATTTGCGCATGGAAATTAATGACTACATTGAAAATAGAACAGAGAGAAATCAGCATGGAAACTTTGTGAAACCTAAACTGCAAGAAGTTGTGACTTGGGTGAAGAATTCATGGGAGAAAATCACTGACAGTTGCATTGCAAATGCACTGCGAGCAGGCTACCTTGACAAGAAGTACTCATTTAAAGACAGTGCTATTGCTAAACATGAGAGATTTGGTCCACTGATTCTGAAAGAAATGGAGTCACAAGAAATTCACCAGGAAATTCAGGAATTGGATTGTTATGATGATGTTCCAGAATATGATGACTTGATTGTCATTGAATAAATGAGTAAATTCTTGATACTGTAGGATTCACAGTTTGTCTGGTTTGTGTTGACAACTACCGTACTATCATACCATATACAGGTAATAAATTTCCTTTATTTTCATTTAACAATAAATGTGTACCGTATTCTTCTTCATGGAAAAATAAGACATCCCCTGAAAATAAGACCTAGCGTGTCTTTGGGGGCAAAAATTAATATAAGACACTGTCTTATTTTCGGGGAAACACAGTAGTTTAAACCAACACTCAAAGTTTTGTAGATCAGAAGTCAGGGCATAGGTTTCAAAGGCCAAAATTGTGGTGTTGGCTAGACTGCATTATCATCTGGAGTTTGTAGTCCTCTTGTAGCTCATGGTCATGTGGCAGGATTCAGATCCTGAGGGTTGGAGGTCCCTGTTTCCTTGCTTGCTGTCAGGTGTTTCCTTGCTGGGGTCACTCTCAGATCCTTGAAATATGGCTCTTTCCCTGAGCCCTCTCACACTTTCAATCTCTTTAATTAAGAAGAGTCCATTATCTTTGAAGGGATAACCTAATTAGATCAGATTCACCCAGGGTAATCTCTCTATTTCAGGTCAGCTGACTTGGGACTTTAATTACATCTGCAAAATCACTCCACAGCATGCACTTGTTTGTTTGAATAAATAGGAAGAAACATACTAGTATGTATTCCAGGGGCTAGAGATCTTGGGGAGCATCTTGTGCCTTCCACAATATCCCCCAAATGTTAATTGAGCTTGTTAATACAGATCATAGAATTGTATTGTGGAGCAACAGGAAATAGAAGAAGGCTGTTGGGTACCAGACTCTTCCCTCATTTTACCAGAGCAATTCTACTTGCATCTATCATACACAATTATAGTATGTATGAATTATTGCTTTCTGTTTTCTCTATACTCTTTCCTTTGGCAGTCATATCTAGTCACATGGTTTTAAAATATATTTATATACTTATATTTATTAAATATATTTACCTGCATTTCTGCCCAAACTCATAGTTAATAGCCATCTTGGCATCTCCATTTTGGATATATAATAGGGACGTCAAACTTAAGATTTCCAGATTAGAACTCCTGATCTTAAAAACTACCTCTCTTGTCCCTGGAATCTCTAGCTGGACTGATTGGTAAAGGTTTCCCCCTGTACAGAGTTAGTCTGCAAAAAATGGGAAAGGTAGGTGTTTTTTAGTTATGTGGACAGCAAAGAAAAGTGTCACAGAACATTAAGAAACAGGGAAATAAGGCCTGAACAAAGGAACAAAATAAATCTTAAAAAACCTATGCTAAAGCAATGGCAGCATATGAATTACCTGACAAAAACCTCAAAAAAAGATACACAAAGGAAAATAAAAAATGAATTAAAATGTGTCACTATAAAAAAAATCAATAAAACACAAAGAAAGACAGCCAGAGGGAAAAGACAGAAGAGCTACAAACACACACATTTAACAGAATTGTAATAATAGGTTATTTCAGACCAATAATTTCTTTAAAGTTAAATGGATTAAATTTCCCAATCAAAAGACATCGAATCTTGTCTTTTGGGGTGTTTTTTTCTTTTTTTTGAACTGAATGGTTAAAAAAACAAAGCCATTTATATACTGTCTACAGAGACTCATTTTAGATTTAATGACACATAGTTGAGAGTGAAAGAATGGGAAAAGACATTTCGTGCAAATGGTAAACAAAAGAGAATAGAGACAGCCATACTTACATCTAACAAAATAGATGTTAAATACTATCAAAAGACAAAGAAATGACACAATTACAAAATGGTCAATTATGTAAGAATATATACTATTTATAAGTATTATAATTATACAATATCAGAAAATTCAAATGTATAAAGCAAACATTGAAAAAAACTGTAGGGAGAAATAGACAATAACATAAATATAGTAAAGGATTTTAAAACACCCCTTTCACTAATGGACATAACATTCAGACAGAAGAGATTTTCAAGTCTAGTATCCAAGGTGTGGCCTGGTTTCTACTTGCTGATTACAGTACTATACAAGATGAAAGAGGTAAATTGAGAGAATTGTTAAGCAAAAACCAGCCAGGACTTGATTTGGGAAATTCTTATCCTTTCCAGATTGCAAAAGATGCTAAAATTAGGAGATTCACTGCCAGGAAAGAAAATCAAGGGTATGTCTGGACAATCTTTTGCTAATGTCTTGTAAGGGTTAAAAGGTCAGATAACTCATTCATTACCACAAAGGCCACAATGAGGTTAGGTATGTATGTGTCTCCAGAAACCTGTCAGACATATTAAAAGAAGCCAAGAATATATATGACAAACCTACAGCCAACATCATACTCAATGAGCAAAAACTAAACTCATTTCCCCTAAGATCAGGAACAAGACAGGGATGCCCACTTTCACCACTCCTTTCGATATAGTACTGGAAGTGCTAGCCATAGCGATAAGACAAGAAGAAATAAAAGGCATCCAAATGGGAAAAGAAGAAGTAAAACTGTCCTTATTCACAGATGACACGATACTGTATATAGAAAACCCCAAAGATTCCATCAAAAAACTACTAGACCTAGTAAATGAATTCGGCAATGTAGCAGGATACAAAATTAACACCCAGAAATCTATGGCTTTTTTATATACCACCAATGAACTCACAGAAAGAGAAACTAAAAAAAATCCCATTTACCATTGAACAACAAAAAAAAAAAAAAAAAAAAAAAAAAAAAAGATACCCAGGAATAAACTTAACTAAGGAGGTAAAAGACCTGTACTCAGAAAACTACAGGACATTGAAAAAAGAGATAGAGGAAGACATAAAAAAAATGGAAGAACATACCATGTTCATGGATTGGTAGAATCAACATCATTAAAATGTCCATACTACCCAAAGCAACCTACAGATTCAGTGTAATCCCCATTAAATTACCAATGGCATATTTCAGAGATCTAGAACAAACTCTCCAAAAATTCATTTGTAATAAAAAAAGGCCCCGAATAGCCACAGCTATCCTGAGAAAGAACAAAATTGGAGGGATCACAATACCAGATATCACTCTATATTCCAAGCCACGGTTCTCAAAACTGCCTGGTACTGGCACAAGAATAGACATATAGAGCAATGGAACAGAACAGAGAACCCAGAAATCGACCCTAGCCATTATGCTTAATTAATATTTGACAAAGGAGGAAAGAGCATACATTGGAGTAAAGACAGTCTCTTCAATAAATGGTGCTGGGAAATTTGGTCAGATACACACACACACAAAAAAAAATGAAACTAGATCACCAACTTATACAATACACAAAAACAAACTCAAAATGGCTAAAGGACTTAAATATAAAATTGGAAACAATAAAAATCTTGGAAGAATCCATAGGCAGCAAAATATCAGACATATGTCATAGTAATATCTTTATTAATACAACTCCTAGGACAATGAAGACTAAGGAGAAAATAAACAAATGGGACTACATCAAAATAAAAAGCTTCTGTACAGCAAAAGAAACCATCAACAAAACAACAAGAAAGCCCACTGCATGGGAGAACATATTTGCCAATGCTATTTCAGATAAGGGTTTAATTTCTAAAATTTATAGAGAACTCATACAACTTAACAAAAGGAAGATAAACAAGCCAATCAAAAAATGGGCAAAGGACCTAAATAGACACTTTTTGAAAGAGGACATACAGAAGGCTGAGAGACATATGAAAAGATGCTCAAAGTCACTAATCATCTGAGAGATGTAAATCAAAATGACAATGAGGTACCATCTCATACCTGTCAGAATGGCTATCATCAACAAATCGTCAAATGACAAGTGCGGGTGAGGATACAGAGAAAAAGGAACCCTTTTGCACTGCTGGTGGGAATGCAGACTGGTGCAGCCATTGTGGAAGACAGTATGGAGTTTCCTCAAAAAGTTAAAAATGGAATTCTCATTTGACCCAGTAATCCCACTCTAGGACTATATCCCAAGAAACCAGAAACATCAATCAGGAAGGATATATGCACCCCTATGTTCATAGCAGCACAATTTACAATAGCTAATATTTGGAAACAACTTAAGTGCCCATCAGCAGATGAGTGGATTAAAAAACTGTGGTACATCTACACAATGGAATACTACCCCGTTATAAAAAAGAAGGAACTTTTACCATTTGCAACAGCATGGATGGAACTGGAGAGCATTATGCTAAGCAAAATAAACCAGTCAGAGAAAGATAAATATCACATGATCACACTCATATGTGGGATATAACGATCAACCTAAACTGATGAACAAGAATAAATCCAGAGACAAATGGTAGGGGACGAGGGAGGGGGGAGGTTAGAGAGCAACCAAAGGACTTGTATGCATGCATATTAGCATAACCAATGGACACAGACACTGGGGCAGTGGGGGCTTGCCCGGGGTGGGAATGGCTGGATGGGGGGAGAGGGGGCGTCAATCAGGGAAAAGGGAGACATATGTAAAACTTTAGACAATAAAAAAAAATTAAAAATAGAAGCCAGGAATACAGATGGAGTTACACAAGAAAGATTTGTGGAGGAATCTCTTGTGCAATGGAGATATCCTCATGATATACATGAGACACCCACAAGGCTCTTAGGACTGTTATATCAACAAAAACATTGCCAGCATAGGTTGGAAAGGTCAGAGATAGGACAAAATAAAACTGCCAGACTCCTGAAATTCGATAGGTAGGAAACAGTTGGTAAATGTACTCAGCTGCAGAAAGTTGCTTTCCTTCTTGGAAAAGGAAGGATGACTCAGAAGCCAAAGGCACAGAACAATAATATCTGTGTCTTAAGCCACAGATATTATTGTAAGGCCTTAAACTTAATGAATTTTGCTTGGCTGGATTTTGAAATTGGTTCTGAGTATAGACTCCTTTTTTTTTTTTCTATTTTGTCTGGAAATGTCTGTAACTGTTATTCTATGCCTATTGCACAACTGTATTTTGGAAGCAGATTAACTGTTTTCTAGTTTCACACATTTATAGATGGGAGGATTTTTGCCCAACGATGGATTATACCCAAAGTTTACCCATGACTATTTAGATGTTTTAGATCAAGCATGTCAAACTCAAAGGCTAACATGGGCCAAATAAACAAGGCATGTGGCCCGCAGGCCATGAGTTTGACATGCTTGCTTTAGACGATGAAGTTTGAGACTTGAGCTGATGAGATTTTTATACCTGAGTTGATGTTTTAATGGATGAGACTTTTGGGAAACTTGAGTTGGGGCAAGTGCATTTTCATGTGGGTCAGGTATGAATCTTTGGGGTCAGAGGCCAGAGTGTGGTAGGCTGAATAATGGACTTCCAAAGATGTCAACCTCCTGATCTCCAGAACCTGTGAATATGTTACCTTAAATGGTAAAAGAGAATTTTCATACATGATTAAGTTAATGATCTTGCAATAGATTATCCTATATTATCCTGGCGGGGGCGGGGGCGGGGGCTGTCCTAATATAATCACCAACATCCTCCTAAGAGGGAGGCAGGAGGGTTAAGAAGACAGAGCAAGAGATGTGACGATGGAAGAGGAGCCAGAGGAGGAGATGTAATGATAGACAGAGATTAAAGTGATGCAAGAAAGAGGCCACCAGCCTCCAGAAGCTGGAAAAGGCAAGGAACAGATTCTCCCATGAAACCTATAGAAGGAACAAAGCCATGATGACACCCTGATTTTAGGACTTCTGAGCTCAGAACGGTAAGATAATATATTTGTATTGTTTTAAGCCACTAAATTTGTGGTCACTTGTTACAGTTCAGCAATAGGAATACCGGTATATGCTTAGGCCTGAAATGCTGAGTAAAAGTAAAAATATTTTAACTATAATTTCTATCCTGACTTCCTCTCTGTTGTAATTTTTCTCACGTCACAGACGTTTTGCAATGCTAGATAAAAGGAAGTTGCATAGGAATATGTTTATTATAGGTGTAGTGGAATATATTTATATATAGATTGCAATTATGTCTGCACATAGTTAACTTATTGCTAGCCATCTAGTGTAGAGATGACTTCCAGAAATATGCCCACTGCTTATTGTGCCACCCCCCTGACCATTAGAACATGAAGGTGCAGGGCCAAAGGACATATTGGGACATGAACAGGTCCATTGGTTCCCAGCACCAGAAGTATTATGTGAGGAGGAGAAACAAGGCTTAAAATGTACTGGGCCACAGCTTTTCTAAAACATGACAACAACCCTAAAATTTTACAAGCTGTAACATTGAAAATTGTAAGACTAAAATAAATGTTTCTGAACTAGCAGTGATAAAATCCATGGTAGATAAAAGATTGGATTATTTGTCTATTATCTCCATAGAAAATGATATTACAAAGTATTTGTCATGAGAAAAGACTGTCAAAGAGCATGGAACCAAAATGCATGGGGAAAGGAGCATCATAAATGTGTGTTATGCTATATTTCAGATTTAATGGTGTTTATGGCACTTATTGGCTTTTAAAATTATATTTTATTAATTTTAATTTGTAATTTAAAATTCATAGCTTCGTTTTTTCATTCACTTATGTACTTAATTATGTATTCCTATTGTGTGTTATTTTTTTTGAAAGAGGGTATCCCTAATTGACAAGTTCAGATCCTACTTCTGGCCTATATCTTTAAAGTTTACCCAGAAACCAACTCCTTACCTCCTCACTGATACTACCCCAATCCAGAACGCTGTAACTTCTTGCCTGTATTATTGCAACAACTTCTTAATTGTTCCATTTAACTCCACCTTGCCCCACTTTCTAACTATTCCCCCCACAGCAGTCAAAGTGATACTGGCAATGTAATGTCATATAATATAACGTAATGTGATGTAATGTAATGTAAATTAATGTAATATAACATACTGTAACCTAGTGCAATATAATATAATGTAACAATGTAGGCCAGACCAGTGGTTCTACTTGCTCAAAACCTTAAAATGTCTTACAGGATTCTATCTCTACTCCCTACCCCAACCCACTCCATTCCCAAATAATTTATCACCCCCTCTCCTCACTTAATCTATTCTAGCCATTCTTGTCCTCTTTTTTATTGTTAATGCTCACCCAAGGATATTTTTCCATTGAGTTTTAGAGAGAGTGGGAGGGAGGGGGACAGAGACAGAGAAACATTGATGTGTGAGAGACACATCATTTGGTTGACTCCTGCCCACACCCTGACCAAGACTAAGGATCAAGCCTGCAACCCTTATCCTGAATAGAACCCAGGACCCTTCAGTCTGTGAGCTGATGCTCTACCCACTAACCCAAACAGCCAGGGCCATTCTAGTCTTCTTGATGTCCTCATGTTATGCCTGCTCTCATCTTTGATGTTTGTACTTTTCCTGTATCCTCTTTCTAGAACCATCTTCCACCCAGATATTTGCATGATTTCCTCTCTAGTTTTCTTTAAGTTTTTATTAAAATGTCACCTTCTGAGTGAAGCTTATCTGGCCACATTACCTTAATTACACCACACACACACACACACACACACACACACGCACACATTCTTCATACCCCTTTCTTTATATTTCTATATTTCTCCTTGGCATTTTCATTCTTTTAGTTTTGGTTTGTTGTGAAACCTAAAATCAAATAAATTTTTTTTCTGTTAATTCAATTTCAGGTAATACATCCAGATATTACCAACTCAGTATGCAAGTTAGGAAGATTCCAGTTTGAATTTGATTATTCTAAATGCAATTTATGTTTGTTATTTAGGTGATTCACAATCCCTATTCACAACTCAAGAATGTTCTCCTGGGTGTGCTCCATGATTACATAATCTCCTGTTTTCTTTGTGAAGCCTTGATTTTAAATTTGTACTCTTATTTAATGTAGTTTACCCTGGTTCAATCAGGGAGTATTTGTTTTTTCTTTAATTTCTTTTGTAGAATTGTTGATAGAATCACCAAAGTACTTGACTACATTGAAATATATGCCATCCTTAGAACAATTTATTTATGGAAAGGCAACCGGAGCTAATTAGTTTCATTCATAGTGCCCAGTTATGATACTGAAGTAATAAGAAATGGCAATGAGGGAAAAGCTGCTTCCTTTGAAAACAAAGGCAAAGGTGACTTATTTTATTGCTACAAAAGGGAAAGTTTGAAAGCAAGGCAGTAAGTTTCTTTATTTGTATGTGTGACATTGGAAATTGCTTATTAAAACCCTAAGTAGACAGATGTTGCATTTATAAAAGTGGACACCCCAATGTTATCTTCCTGTGATAAAAAGCCCTCACAATTTTTTTTTTCAGTCAGAAAATACATTTTGTTTGAATGATTCATCAAGGATTCCTTTCAAATTTCAGAGTTAATGGAAATATTTATTTATTGGGCACAGTTACAAATTTTGCACTTTTAATTTTCATGGAGAAACTCATTTGGAAGTGTGTCTCAAAGTGAATTGAAATTGATTCCTCAAAAGATAGCTAATTACAGAATGACTGCTTTTCAGATAAAGTGTTTCCTCTACTTTAGAATTGGAGGACATACTTTAATTTCCTATTTATGTAGGCATAATTCTGAAGATGAGAATTAGCTGAACTGTTCATTTTTATTTTATTTTATTTTATTTATTTATTTCTCTTTTTTTCTTTATTTATTAAGGTATTACATATGTGTCCTTATCCCCCCATTGTCCCCCCACCCCCTGACTCATGCCCTCAACCCCCTGGTGTCTGTGTCCATTCGTTATGCTTATATGCATGCATACATGTCCTTTGGTTGATCTCTTCCCCTTACCCCCACCACCCCCTACCTTCCCCCTGAGGTTTGACGGTTTGATTGATGCTTCTTTGTTTCTGGATCTGTTTTTGCTCATCAGTTTATGTTGTTCATTATATTCTACAAATGAGTGAGATCATGTGATATTTATCTTTCTCTGACTGGCTTATTTCGCTTAGCATAATGCTCTCCAGTTCCATCCATGCTGTTATAGATGGTGAAAGTTCCTTCTTTTTTACCACAGTGTGGTATTCCATTGTGTAGATGTACCACAGTTTTTTAATCCACTCATCTGCTGATGGGCACTTAGGCTGTTTCCAAATCTTAGCTATTGTAAATTGTGCTGCTATGAACATAGGGGTGCATATATCCTTTCTGATTGGTGTTTCTAGTTTCTTGGGATATATTCCTAGAAGTGGGATCACTGGGCCAAATGGTTCACTTTTAAAATCAAATCATTCCTCATTCAGTCATTCAGAAATATTTATCAAGTGCCAGTTGGGAACCTGGTGCTCTGCTAGGAACAGGGAAAGCTTTCTGGAGAGAATGATACTTGCAAGTGAGTTGGCAAAAATAAACATTTGGTTTACTTTAAATGTTTAAGCTATTGCCTTTCAGCTGTGGGCCCACTATATTCTGCTTGTAATTCCGAGATTAACATTTCTTTTTGGTCAGGCAGCTCTGTGACAGGCACTGACAATTGGGTGTGCTGGACAGAGACTGGGAGGCCAGAGGAAGAAGATGGGCCTTGCTCCTTGTTTTACTTCCTTGTTGTTTTAGCATCAATGGCAACAGTTCTCCTTGTAGCAACAATGAACCTCAGCAACAGCAGTTGTGTGTAGTTTGTAGTTTTCCACACAACTAGAACCAACCTTATCAGGCCCCCTAAGTGACACCATTACTAGCTAGCTGGCTGGTATCCTCTGTAGATGTCTTAGTCCCAGCTTTAGGTTTTCCCAATTCCCTACACTATCTTCTCCTATTTGTTCCCTACCCTAGCGATTTTAGCTACTTCCTAGAGTTATGTCTGAAATCCTTCAGTGCCACCTTTTCACTCTTTTAGTTCTCTGATGCACAATTAACCATTCTTTATGTGAAACTTTCTTTGTGAAATAATTGATATAGTTTCCACTTCCTGCCTGGACTTTGACTGATGCAGAAATTAATGTGCCTGTAATAATTTAAAAAATAAGCTTAATTTCTCAAAAACTTCTTGATATATTAATAACATTTGTTGTCATCTATGATAGTGGTCGGCAAACTCATTAGTCAACAGAGCCAAATATCAACAGTACAACGATTGAAATTTCTTTTGAGAGCCAAATTTTTTAAACTTAAACTTCTTCTAACGCCACTTCTTCAAAATAGACTCGCCCAGGCCGTGGTATTTTGTGGAAGAGCCACACTCAAGGGGCCAAAAAGCTGCATGTGGCTCGTGAGCCGCAGTTTGCCGACCACGGATCTATGATATATATCTACAATATGTGTCCTTGGATGTTTTACAAATGTAAGAAATGGAAGAGTCAGTGACTAAGATGTTTCCAATATATTCCTTAAAATTGGGGTAGCCAGTTATTTGATGACAAATGGTATTTTATTACTAATGTCTTATAAACTTTACTTGAAGAATAACTGACAAAGTGTGATTAATAGGTGTGGGAAACCTATGCTGTAATCACTCAGAAAGAAAATTATTGCATATGTAAATAAAGTGCTTGCCTCAGGTATACATGAATCCCAGGTAATTAAAAATGAGCCCACCTTGGGCAAACTAGGGAGCTGAAACCATTGGTAGCTACACTTTTTAGTAGAATGAGTTTAATTCTTAAACTAAATTCTTTAATTAAATTCAAATTAATTGTAATTACAAGTTAAAACATTAGCATAAGTATTCAATTGTTTTAAATTTCTATGAAAGCACATTGGTAGTATCTATATAGTCCAAGCAGATAATCTATGCAATTGTTGGTATTTCTTTTTAGAGTTTCTCCATTCTTTATTTATCTATTTGAATTTTTTGTTGGACTCTATAAAATAAAGTGAAGAATGTCCACAAAAATTAATTCATTTTGAATACTAAGGTTAGAAATTCTTACTTCTAGTGCTCTGTAGACTTACTGAGCATTTCCTGATGAGTTCTTTGAATTTTTAAATCCAATCCATCTTTGCATTGTGTTTTTAAAAAACTTAAAATTAGCCGAAACCGGTTTGGCTCAGTGGATAGAGCGTTGGCTTGTGGACTGAAGGGTCCCGGGTTCGATTCCGGTCAAGGGCATGTGCCTTGGTTGCGGGCACATCCCCAGTGGGAGGTGTGCAGGAGGCAGCTGATCGATGTTTCTCTCTCATCGATGTTTCTAGCTCTCTATCCCTCTCCCTTCCTCTCTGTGGAATATCAATAAAATATATTTAAAAAAAAAACAAACAAAAAAAAACCTTAAAATTATTTATTTATTTATTTATTTATTTATTTATTTATTTCAGAGAGGAAGGAAGAGGGAGAGAGAGATATATAGAAACATCAATGATGAGAGAGAATCATTGATTGGCTGCCTCCTGCATGCCCCCCACTTGGGATTGAGCCTGCAACCCCGGCATATGCCCTAGACTGGAATTGAACCCAGGATCCTTCAGTCCACAGGCTGATGCTCTATCCACTGAGCCAAACCAACCAATGCTTAAATGTTTCATGTGAAATAATTCTTTTTACTCTTTAAATATTTTTGTTGCTATCACTTAGGTATTTGTTTATTACAACTTATATTTTGGGGTTTTTTAATGCAGAATTTGAGTGGTCTATAATTAAGAAATATCTGTCAGTAATTGGTACATTAAATAGTTTAAGGAGTTAAAATATTCTTAAAATGGCCTCACCATTCTACTTCAAATCCTGAGGAATGAATATTTTTGGTAGAGAGGCCAATATGCTTTCTTTAATGATACAAAATAAACATTTAAAAATTATCACTTGTTCTTCAAATTATGTTGATCATTATATCCCACATATGAGTGAGATCATGTGATATTTATCTTTCTCTAACTGGCATATTTCGCTTAGCATAATGCTCTCCAGTTCCATCCATACTGTTTGCCCGGGGTGGGAATGGCTTGGGGAGGGGGAGTCAATTGGGGGAAAAGGAGACATATGTAAAACTTTAGACAATAGAAAAATAATTAAAAAAACAAAACAAAACAAAACAAAACAAAAATTATCACTTATCTGATTACTTTTTCAGAAAAAAACATAAATTAATTAATAAAATAGAATTTTAAGATCACATGATATCATACTCATATTCATTTTTAATCCAAATTCCAGCAGGAAAGACAGACCATATAGGTAAAAAGCAACATTTAAGGAGATAAGGTCTGATCATTTTCCAAAACTGATGAGAAACATAAAATCACAGGTAGAGAAAGTACACAAGAATAATGTATACAAATCTCACATATGAGCAATGATTTTTAAAAACCCTAAATAGGCTTGAACTGCATACAGTTTATATAGAAGGTCATTATCATTGTTATATCATGATCATGTTGGATCTATTTCAGAGATTCAAAGGTGGTCTTACATTAGAAACGGTCTCTATATAATTCACAGCATTAATAGATTCAAGGAGAAAAAATGTTATTACCTCGATAAAAGTCAAAAAGCTTTTTATAGAGGTTGGCATCTTCTTATGATAAATTTTCTTAGTAACTTAGAAATAGGAAGGTAAATTCTGAAGCTAACCCAAACTAATAATAAAGAATATTCTTAACAACAAAACATTAAGTAAATTTCCATTAAAATCAGGAATCAGACAATAACAATTACTTCTTTTCATAGACTTTTGATTCACTACACAGAATAATCTAAAGAATCTAAGGCAATTATTCATGTTACCAGTAGAGTTTAATAGGTAGCTGGATATAAGCAAAAAACAAAAAATCAAATGGATTACTGTACACCTGCAACAAAACAGTTGGAGACTATAACCTTTGAAAAGTATATTGATAACTACAACAAAAATACTTAGGGCTAACCTAAAAATGTGTAAAACTTTTTTTGAAGAAACTTTTAAAACTTAGCTGAAAGATTGAAATAGACAAATAAATTGAGATTTTCATGTTGATTTCTAATGAAAATCAATATCTTAAAAATTTCCATTGTCAACCCAATCATATTTGATTTATAGAATCTAATGGAATCAATGCATTTATAATCAAATTACAAGAATTTTTTTTAAAACTTGATAAACTAATTTTAAAATTCATATGAAAAGCAAATGTCCAGACCAACGAAGAAAGTAACCTCTGACTATATGGAAATCATATGTTGTTAAGAGGTGGCACTCATATTCAGGTGAAAAGGAAGGACTGCTTAATGGATGCTGTTTATAAAACTGAGTATATGTTAAGAAAAATATAATATATGCAATGTAAAGCAATTAAGCTCAAAGGGACATAAAGTTGACTATGTATAACGAAACCTCCAAACTTTTAGAAGAAAACATATGAAAAGATCTTGTTTGATTTTGGGGAGGTAAAAACTTCCTAAACAAGACACACAATGTGATAAACATAAAAAATACATATTTTATTATATTTCAGTTAAGAACTTTTGGTCATTAATGGAAAATATGAAGAAAGTAAAAAGACTGCAGAGACTGGGAAGAGATATCTATACTATATATAACCAACAAAAAATTAGTATCTAGAATATATAACAGATCCCTGTAAATCTGTGAGAAAAAGAAAACAATAGCAAAATGGGCAAAAGTACCTAACCAGTTATTTCACAGGAGAGGAAACACATACGGAAAAATCATCAATCTCATCAGAAATCAGAGATCGACAAATTAAGATCATAATGAGACACCATTGTAGAGCCATTACATTGGCAAAAACAAGAAGTTTGACAATGTCAAGTGTAGGTGAAGATGTGAAACATGGAACTCTTACACATTGCTGGTAAATGAATACAGCTATTTTTTTTTAAAAAGCATTATTTTTCAAGTTGCATATGTACACAATTTATGATCAGAAAATTCCACTTCTAAACATATGCTTTAGCTAAAGTTTCACAAATGTGCCCTTATAAAAGTATTCATAGCAGCAATATAATTAAAAAAACTGGACAAAAATTATTGTGCATGAAGAAAGGGCAAATAAGTTGTAGTGTAGTCCTATTTTTACAAAGCTTAAGAACAAGCAATGTGAAATAATATAACATTTAGAGAAACATACAAATGTAGGGAATGTTAAACAAAATCGAGGATTGTAGTTACCTCTGAAAATGAGGCAGAATTAGGTAAAAGCATACAGGTGGCTGTAAAGGGTTGGTGATGTTCTAGGTCATAAGAATATGGTGGTGGGTTCACGGGGATACATTTTATTATGTTTTGTAACTTAAAATTATACATGACCCCGTGACCCAGCAGCCACTCCAGCCAAAATCCTGCTACCCCAGCTGCAGACCCATGGACCCTGTGACTTCCACCTCCAAAGGTGCACCGCTCGGCAGCAGTAAGTGCAACCTCCTCCTCCCCAGCGGCAGAACTCCGGATTTGCAAGTATCTGGATTCGCACATTTCCAGCCGGATTCCCGGGTTTCCAGCTGTGCAGGGCACTCCACTCCTTAGGCAGTGCTTGGGAGCCCCTGAGAGCCCCTGAGGGTGTGATTCTGCACAGACAAGGGCACACGGCCCCGCAGCAGAAATTCTGAATTCCCTCTTCCTGGATAACTACCCACATTCACCCCAGCGACTCAACCACGGTGCCAGGACCCCTCAGAGTGCATCAGAACTCTGCGCCCAGCAAGCACACCTCCACAGAGGCGAAGTTCCAACAGGCAGGCACCCTGAGCCCATCTTCCCACAGGGCACTAGTGGGAGCCACTGTGAACTCTCCCTGGGTGCGATCTTGAACAAGTGGGGGGCGCACTCCCCGGCCAGCAGTAGAAGTTTTGAATTCACTCATCCTGGATACTGGCCCACAGGCACCTCAATTGCATGGCTACACTGCCAGGGCCCTTCAGAGTCCTTCAGTGTGCCTTGCTGGCAAACGTACCATGGGTGCTCCTGTGAGCCGCCACTGGGAGTAAGTGCCTATCCACCAGAAGTGCACCAGCAAAAGCTGGGTCTGCCCACCCCAATACTGCAGAACTCTGGGCACCACAGTCACACCTTTCCAGAGAGCAGGCCCCCTGAGCCCCATCACCCCAACAGACGGTTCCTGGGTGCCACTGTGAGTCCTTGCTGGGCACGCGTGATTTCAATTAAGGGTGCAAGACAGCGAAAATTGGGACACTCCCCTCCACAGCAGCTGACTTCTAGACACCACAGTTGTGCCTCTCAAGCTCACAGGCCTACATCAAGAGAACCCAAATAGCTCAAGTAGGGAGCTACACTAGATTAACAAGCCCAGGAGAACTGAGAGATTACGCCAGTAGCACCATCCCCAAAAGAACCTGGGTAGCAAAGCAATTGGATCTACAATTAAAACATTATAGGAAAATATGGGAAGACAAAAAAACAATCCCTAAAGGAAAGAGAAAGAGGAACCACCAGAAAGGGAGTTAAATGAATTCGAGGCTAGCAGCTTATCAGAGAAAGAATTCAGAGTAATGGTTATAAGGATGTTTAAACAGATGGATGACAAATACACACAACTCAATAACAAATACACACAACTCAATGAGAACTATAAGGAGCTGAATGAGAATGTCACCAACATGAAAAGAAACCAAGAGGAGATGAAGAACGACATAGCTGCAATAAAGAACACAATGGAGGGCCTAAACAGTAGACTAGAAGAGGCTGAGGACCACATCAGCGAATTAGAAGACAAGGTAGGAAAAAACACACAAACACAGCAGCAACTGGAAAGAAGACTTAAAAAGCAAGAGGAGAGCCTAAGGGAGCTTTGGGACAACACAAAGCAAAACAACATTCACTTAATAGGGATACCAGAAGGAGAGGAAGAGAAGCAAGGAATAGAAAACCTGTTTGAAGAAATAATGACAGAAAACTTCCTTGATATTGGCAAGAAAAAAACTATGCAAGTCCAAGAAGTACGTAGAGTCCCAAACAAGTTGAACCCCAAAAGACCGACACCAAGACACATCATAATTAGATTGGCGAACACCAACAACAAAGTAAGAATCTTAAAGGCTGCCAGAGAGAGACAGAAAGTTACTTACAAGGGGTCTCCTATCAGAATATCAACTGATTTCTCAACAGAAACACACCAGGCCAGAAGGGAATGGAATGAAATGTACAAAGTGATGCAAAGCAAGGGACTGAATCCAAGAATACTATACCCGGCAAGGCTATCATTCAAAATTGAAGGTGGAATCAGGAGCTTCACAGACAAAAAAGGGCTAAGAGAGTTTATCACTACCAAGCCAGAATGCAAGAAATGCTAAAAGGACTGCTGTAAAAGGAAGAAAGAGAAAGGCAAGAAGGAACACAAACACTAAGGAAAAATATGACAACAAACATGTACTTGTCAATAATAACATTAAATGTAAATGGATTAAATGCACCAATCAAAAGACATAGGGTAGATGAATGGATAAGAAAACATGACCCATATATTTGCTGTCTACAAGAGACCCACCTCAGAGCAAAGGATTCACACAGACTGAGAGCAAAGGGATGGAAAAACATTTTTCAGGCAAATGGAAATGAGAAAAAAGCTGGGGTTGTGATACTAATATCGAATAAAATAGACCTCAAAGTAAAGGCCATAATAAGAGATAAGGAAGGCCACTACATAATACTAAAGGGAGCAATTCAACAAGAAGATATAACTCTGGTAAACATATATGCACCCAATGCAGGAGCACCCAAATACATAAAAAATCTCCTGGAAGATATCAAGGGAGAGATAGACAACAATACCATCATAGTAGGAGACTTTAATACACCACTGACATCACTGGATTAATCCTCTAGACAAAAAATCAGCAAAGAAATTGACGCACTAGATCAAATGGACCTAATTGACATCGTCAGAGCATTTCACCCCAAAGCCATGGAATATACGTTCTTCTCAAGTGCACATGGGACATTTTCAAAAATAGACCACATATTGGGTCACAAGCAAAGTCTCCCCAAATTCAAAAAGATTGAAATCATATCAAGCATTTTCTCAGACCACAATGATATAATATCAGAAATAAACTACAATGAAAACATTCCAAAAAATTCAAACACTTGGAAGCTGAATAGCATGCTACTAAACAATGATTGGGTTATCAATGAGTTCAAAGAAGAAATTAAAAACATCCTGGAAACTAATGACAATAAAAACACAACATTGCAAATACTATGGGACAGAATGAAAATAGTCATGAAATGGAAGTTTATAGCTCTACAGGCCTACCTCATAAAACAAGAAAAAATGGTAATAAATCACCTAACTCAAGAACTCAAAGAATTATAAAGAGAGCAACAAGAAAATCCCACAGTGAGCAGAAGGAAGGAAATAATAAAGATCAGAGCAGAAATGAATGACATAGAGACCAAAAAAACAATACAAAGGATCAATGAAACCAAGAGCTGGTTCTTCAAAAAGATAAACAAGATTGATGAACCTCTAGCCAGGCTCACCAAGAAGCAAAGAGAGAGGACACAAATAAACAAAATCAGAAATGATAGAGGCAAAGTAACAACAGACCCCACAGAAATACAAAGGATTGTTAAAAAAATACTATGAACAACTCTATTCTAACAAACTAGACAACCTGGAGGAAATGGACACGTTCTTAGAAAAATACAACCTTCCAAAACTTACTCAGGAAGATACTAAAAATCTCAATAGGCTGATAACTATGGAAGAAATTGAAGCAGTCATCAAAAAGCTTCCAGCAAACAAAAGCCCGGGGCCTGATGGCTTCACAGGGGAGTTTTACCAAACATTCAAGGAAGAACTAAAACCTATCCTCCTCAGACTATTCCAGAAAATTCAAGAGGAAGGAACACTTCCAAGCTCCTTCTATGAAGCCAGCATCACCCTAATACCAAAACCAGATAAAGATAACACAATGAAAGAGAATTACAGGCCAATATCCCTCATGAACATAGATGCCAAAATCCTCAACAAAATTCTAGCAAATTGGATCCAGCAGTACATCAGAAAGATCATACACCATGACCAAGTAGGATTTATCCCGGGGATGCAAGGATGGTACAATATTCACAAATCAATAAACGTGATACATCACATGAACAAATTGAGAGATAAAAACCACATAGTCATATCAATTGATGCAGAAAAAGCATTTGACAAAATCCAACACCCTTTCCTGATAAAAACTCTCAGCAAGGTGGGAATAGAAGGATCATACCTCAACATAATAAAAGCCATATATGACAAACCTAAAGCAAACATCATACTCAATGGGAAAAAACTAAAACCATTTCCCCTAAGAACAGGAACAAGACAGGGATGCCCACTCTCACCACTCCTGTTCAACATAGTGCTGGAAGTACTAGCCATTGCGATCAGACAAGAAGAAGAAATAAAAGGCATCCAAATTGGAAAAGAAGAAGTAAAACTGTCCTTATTTGCAGATGACATGATACTGTACATAGAAAACCCTAAAGACTCCATCAAAAAACTATTAGACTTAATAAATGAATTCGGCAATGTAGCAGGATATAAAATTAACGCCAAGAAACCTATGGCATTTCTATACACCAATAATGAACTTACAGAAAGAGAGACTAAAAAAGCAATCCCATTTACCATTGCACCAAAAAAATTAAGATACCTAGGAATAAACTTAACTAAGGAGGTAAAAGACCTATATGTGGAAAACTACATTACACTGAAAACAGAGATAGAGGAAGACATAAACAGATGGAAGAACATATTATGTTCATGGATTGGTAGGATCAACATCATCAAAATGTCCATACTGCCCAAAGCAATCTATAAATTCAATGTACTTCCCATTAAAATACCAATGGCATATTTCACAGACCTAGAACGAACCTTCAAAAAATTCATCTGGAATAAAAAAAGAACCTGGGTAGCAAAGCAATTGGATCTACAAAATTTGAGCACTGGGGAGGAGGGGTTGTCCCTCAGCCCAGCCTGCACCCTCTCCAATTTGGGACCCCTCAGGGGATGTCTGACTGCTGGTTTAGGCCCAATCCCACAGCAAGCTGGACATCCCTCGCACAATGTGGGACTGCTGGCTCCTAACCACTCGCCTGCCTGCATGCCTGATTGCCCCTAACTGCTTCTGCCTGTCAGCCTGATCACCCCCTAACCACTCCCCTGCCAGCCTGATTAACACCTAACTGATCCCCTGCTGGCCCGATCGCCCCCAACTGCCCTCTCCTGCAAGCCTGGTCACCCCCAACTGCCCTCCCCTGCTGACCTGGTAACCCCCAACTGCCCTCTCCTGCCAGCCTGATCTCGCCCCCAACTGCCCTCCTCTGCTGGCCAATTTGGTTCTGATTGGTTGGTTTCTATGGCAGTCAGCGTCAAAAGCTCCGCCTCCTAGGCAGCCATTGGCTTCTCACAGTTGACCCAAATTTGGTTCTGATTGGTCAGTTTCTATGCCAGTCAGCGTCAAAAGCTCCGCCTCCTAGGCAGCCATTGGCTCCTCACACTTCACCCAGATTTGGTTCTGATTGGTCGGTTTCTATGCCAATCAGTGTCAAAAGCTCCACCTCCTAGGCAGCCATTGGCTTCTCACAGTTGACCCAGATTTGGTCTGATTGGTCAGTTTCTATGGCAGTCAGCGTCAAAAGCTCCGCCTCCTAGGCAGCCAATGGCTCCTCACGCTTCAAGCAGATTTGGTTCTGAGTGGTCGGTTTCTATGCCAGTCAACGTCTCTGGGCCTATCAACGGGGCCTGATCAGAACGTTGGGGCTGATCAGCAGCCCCAGTGGAGGCCTGGAAAGAAATGGGGGCACGGCTGATGGCCAGGCCTGGAAAGAAAGAGAGAGGCAGTGCTGATCAATAGGTGCCACAGAAGCTATGGATCAGACCCTGCTTCTCTCTTCAGGCATCTCTCCAGGCCTGATTCGCAGTCCCCTCAGCAGTCAGTGCTGGGTCACTGCACCTGCAGCTGCAGCAGTCAGTGCTGGGTCACCCCAGCAAGGCAGCACTGACTGCAAGACTGACTTCCGATTGGTCGAGCCTGTGGTTGCTGTGGATGTGACGGACCCAGGGTTTTTACACTGAGTGGCCAGATTATTATGAGCTCTGAACACATAATAATCTGGCCACTCAGTGTGTGTGTGTGTGTGTGTATATATATATATGGAAGCCCGGTGCATGAATTTGTGCATGTGTGGGGTCTGGCCAGCCTGGCCAGGGGGAGGGGACATGGGCGGTTGGCCAGCCTGCCTGATGGTCAAACTCCTGGTCGAGGGGACAATTTGCATATTAGCCTTTTATTATATAGGATATACACTGAGTGGCCAGATTATTATGTGTTCAGAGATCATAATAATCTGGCCACTCAGTGTATATATTAGGAAGAATCAAATTTTATGTAATAAATTTTCAAGGCTCTTTGATTTTATTATTTTCTCATAAATTTGAGCTTTAATTCAATATTTATTTTTTGGTTATTATTTGACAAAACCAAATTAGTCTTCCTAATTTAGCTGCAGAGAAAGTTAATAATTTATAATGCTTATAAAGAATATAATTATTTGAACTGGATAATCATGCTTTAATATAAAATAGAATGCATACTATAATTCCAATTTGGTAAATAGAAATATCTCTATAAAACATATAACCAGTATATATTACATCAGAGCAAAGTGAAATTTCAAATCTCATTTCTCTGACCTCTCTAGCAGGAGATCAAGAAGTCCGGCCTTTCTTGGGAACCTCCTCTCCAGTTATTTCATTTAGGAGTCCCGTTGTGGTGGGGGTTAGGGTGGGGAGACAAGGGAAACTTCCACTTAACAGGAGATACTGTCTCCCACTGTCCATTGTCACTAGGTTGCTGCCCATGTTGCTGTAAGTTGCTGAACTCTAAACTGTACACAGACCACATTGCAGTCTGCTATTTGTCTCCTCTGGGCTCAGCTCTTTTCTTTTTCTGCCTTGCAGATGACTTTCTTATTTTGCTTCTTAGGACTGACTTTTGAGGGCTGCTGAGGGGTCTAAGTGATACTTTCCTTCATACTATGGCCCTCCCCTTTCCAGTGCAGGGAGGGGAACAGCAAGGTAGTGAGAGAGGCTGGGAGCTAAGAAGCTGGGGCTGAATTAGAGGGATGGTCAGTAGGGCTTCACACTGGTTCTGGATCCACCTACTGATGCCATCATCCTCCAGGCTCTGCTGCTCTGTCTGCTCTATGTTCTTCTCACCTGTGGCAATTTGCTTTTCAGAGCTCCATTATTTCTTCCACCAGTGCAGGACAATAGGGACTCAGTTCATGGGATAGATCTCTGTATACCTGAAATCTATTCCTACCATAGGGTTTCTGGGCCCTGTAACAACTACTGAATCTGTTTTAGTGGCCCTGACCATTCTATGACTCTGGGAAGATCTGGATCATTATATGATAGTACACAGAGGATTTTAAGTATTGATGTGATCCAATTCCACAAATCAACCTAATAGTGTCCCATCTGACCTGGCTCCAAATAATACACATTATTAAAACACATTATTAATGATCTCATTATTTAATGATATCATTAAAAGAAAATGAGGTGGAGGGGCGGGATGAAGGCACTAGAAAAATATTAATTATAATCATATAAGGAGATGAGATTGTGGATGACTTTTACTATCATTTTATACTTTTTTAAAAACTTATAAATTTTGAAAACCATTCATTTATTAATTTCATATTGAAAAAAAGCCTTAAAAGAAATAATTAAAAAAACAAACAACCACCCAAACATTGCCCAGCTGACATGGCTCAGTGGTTGAGCATTGACCTATGAACCAGGAGGCCACGACTTGGTTCCTGGTCAGGGCATAAGCCCAGGTTGTGGGCTCTATCCCCCAGGTGGAGTATGTAGGAGGCAGCCGATCAATGATTCTCTCTCATTATTGATGTTTCTATCTCTCTCCCTCTCCCTTCCTCTCTGAAATCAATAAAAATATATAAAAAAACCCACCCAAACATTAATAACCTATTATGTCCCTAGAAGTTTGCCCAGGATTTTTTGGCGGTTACTGCTGTTAGAAACATAAAATAATACCTTCAGTTTAGAATTTTTCATTATAACAAGAGCATCCATAAATAGATATTTCAACTTCGAATCTCATTTGGGATATTTATATTGATTCTTAAGCAAGTAAATTTTTGTTATTCTTATTAGGCTTTCACATTCTAAGGTTTTTAAAAGTTACTTATTGTCATTTTCTCTCCACATTGGTCTCATTACCATGACATGCAAATGAATCATCTAACAGTAATCTCCTGGGTGTCAACATCTAGCTGTAGAATTGAATTTAATCCCCTTTCTTTCATATTACATTATATCCAGAGGCCTCTTATCATAGATAATTCTCTTATTTTTTCATTAAAGGTTGTATTGTAAGAGAAATAATAGTCCCACACATATGACTAATAAAAGCCAGACATTTGATTAAAAGTGAATAACATTAGGAATATGAAGTTCCATAATTATACTTCCCCCACTACTCCAAATAACTGTGTATTATCACATTAAGTGTTCTGGGGTAAGTGAAAAAAAATTAAGACAAGTCTTCTTTGTGACCATTATGGAATATTGGGAGTTCAAAAGTAAAAAATAAATGTTTTTGCTAGGATGATTTCTTAGATACCATAAAGCATAAGTTAAAAAATATTTATTTTAAATTTACTTTTAATAAGTCTATTTTCAAAAAAAATATATACGCTATTCATCTTTGTTTCCAAATATCTCTCTATATAAAAGCCTAATATGCAAAATGTCCCCTTGGGAGTTCGACCTATCAGGAGTTCGCTCGCTCACTATGACCTGCGCTGGCCACCAGGGGACAGCGCAGGACGAAGGAAGGCTCCGGCTGGCAGCCAGCAGCTGCTAGGGACCCTACCCATGCAGGAATTTCATGCATTGGGCCTCTAGTTTATAATAAAACATTGATTCACAAACTATACAAATGAAAGGCTTGCAAAATGATACACCTGATGAAATTAAAATTCACTGAAACACATATTAAGTGTTTATTATAGAGTGTTGTGCATGAAATTCTCTCAAAAAGCCTACAAAAGTGATGAGAGTGAGATCCTTGCTTTAGTAAAGAGGATGTTGATGAGAGAGAGTGAGCTACAAACCCAAAGGAACCCACCTAGCCGGAGATGGAGTTGAGAATCAAATATCAGTTGTCGTGATCCCCTGTCTATGGTTTTTCAACTACTAGGCCAAGCTACATCTCTTCATAAAAGTATGGGCAGATCATAGCTTCCCAAGGATCTGTGCATACTTTTTAAAGCTATCAGTATTAACTAGTTTTGCCACTGTTATTGACCATCCAGGCTGCCCTATAACAATGCTGAGTGCATGCAAAGCAGGGCAAACTTGACAGTGAAATGTAGCAGGCAGAGGGAGGCTCTGAACTTTATTTGTCCTTGGCCTCTCTCAGGTTGCACATCATGTGTACACTTAGAGTCTATGTATACTGGCTATGGGTCTGCTATAGGGGTTATGGTTGTTGAAGAACCCTCACAACAGAAACTAGATGAACTGCCAAGCCTGATGCTGGAAGGAAGACAGGGTAGAGACTCATGTATCTCTAGGCAATGAGAGCTGAGTGGTGGCAGGTCCAGCAAGAGGGAGATGGCCACTGCTCCTAGGGAATATCGCCTGAGCCCAGAGAAATGACAACAGGTTCGGAACCGCAGATTTAACATGGGAGGCAGGCCCAGCTGCAGACAGCAGCCCAGAGCATGTGCTGCCAGCGTGCTTCTGAAAACCAGCCCGAGGCCAGGATAGTCCCTTTCCTCAGGTCAGAAAGACGCCAGCCTCCTTTTCACATATCCAATTCCATCTTAAGGAGAAAAGTAGGGAAGGCAAGAGGATACACCAGAGACAGAAATTTTATGCAAAGAAGATGAGCACAATGTAGAGGAACCATGTAACCTTTAAAGAAGATTAAACTTTTAATCACACAAGAGTAAAAGTACTTTTTTGCCTTCCATAAACAGCTAATGGTGTGTGGGATAATGATCAGGTTAGTTATGGTTAAAGTAAAAAACAAAGTTAATTTCTTTGCACATTCAACATGCAGTGTAATTTACACCGACACCCTTGTACATTAGCATTTTCTGAGAATCACGTTTTCCAGGTCCGGTACCTGCATTATCTCATTTAATTCTCCCACAAGCCCTGTAAGGGAGGAACCATCATAATCTCCACTTTATGGAAGAGGAAAATGAGGCTTAGAGAGGTTCAGTAATTCACACATGGTCACATCGCTAGCAACATAGCTGGGAGAGGAAAGCTGATTACCTAACTGTCTTATAAATAATTAAAGTGCATTTTAGATGAATTGGATTTTTGATATTTGAAGATGTTCAATTGGAAGACTTCTGACATAGAAAGCTGGGTGTGCTTGCAAAGGAGTATTTGCTTTCTAATTTGCATTTGAGACTTTAGTCTTCAGGCAAATTTTAAAGGACATGTAAGCCTGAAAGGAGAAACCAGAATTCTGTCATATTTTATTGTAGTGAGGTTGTAACATGTGTTCACTAGAAAAATACTTTCAGTACAATTAGAAATAGAAGACAATTGATGTCTCCTCTCCATTAAGAAGCCTCCAAGGCAGAAGTTTTCAAGGTTTAGATTCTGAGTTAAGTCTTGGTTTAACTCCTGTTAAACCACGTTAAAGCCATGTAAGGTGGTGACTACTTTGAGCTCATTTCCATAAAGTTACCATGGCGACATGTCAAAGTGGGATAAAATGAGATAACCTTTGTCATACACTGAACATGGTGCCTGTCACATAGCTGGTGCTCAAAACTGTCAAACTGCATCTGCTTATCCCCCTTGTTGTAGTGAATCCTAGTATTATCCAGTTCTCTGTGGCTTACTATAGAGCCAAACAATTATTTTAATCCCCAGATTTTATTTTGTTTCTATATTTAGCAAATGCAAATGTACACTTGCTGACTTGATACCTGGGGCTACAAGGACAAAGAAAAAAAAATCTCCTGGGGTGTATTTATCAAGTTTAGAAAATGCATTCGCTTACCAGCTCACTGAATTCATTATTTCCTAAGTCAAGTCTTTCCAGCTGGGCCAGTTTGTGCATTGACCTGTAACAGATGGAGAAAAATACCATTGTGAGGCAAAGCATGACACATTACTCCAAGAAACATCTCACCCACCTCCCTGTAAGATTTACCTGTTTGTACAGTGCACAGCAACAGAGGTGCTTTCCAGCAAGAATTAAACTGCAAATAACAGTAACCTATGCAAAATGCCACCTGAAAACCTTTAGTAGATTACCATGTTCCCAAATGCCAGTCTAGTTAGAGTACAGGGTTGACTGCTTTATAAAAACCTGGGAAGCTTGTTAAACATCTACACCAGCAGGAGGTATGGTTTCGAACAACTATATCTTTAAGTCACTACAGGTTTGGGAACCAATGAGAGCCCAATTCCTTGCAGAGCATTCTAAAAAGCCACAATATAGACCCAATAGCACCATCAATCTTGTCATTTTCTACTTCCCTACATGACCTTCTGCTATAGACAAACGTTATATTCACTGTCTCCTAAACATATTGGCTTGGATGCTCTGAATAATTGCAGAACCTTGGGCAAGAGATGCTGTCAAAGGTTAGAGATACCTTAGCACATGCTATATGCATCAGCATATCTCAAGCCACTCCCAAGTACAACATGCAACATAAGAAAAGATAGTGTATTTGAGTGTCAAATTTTTACCTCTCCACTGACCAGAATGCTGTCCTTATATATGCTGACTATACAGAAATTCTGGGGACATCATTGACTCAAATCTTAGAAATTTTAGTGCCTTCATCTTTAGAATGGATATAGCAATTATATTACAGGGCTTTTATGAGCATTAAATGAAATACTAGTATAATCCAGACACTGTCGGGCACTCCAAAATGCAAAACGGTGTGTACCCTTTATTCACTCTGCAACTGTTATTGAAAGATCATGCACCAGACAATCTTCTGAGGTCTGGGTACAGCAGTGAATAAATGAGACAAAAACTCCTGCCCAAAAGGACTTTATATTGCAGTGGTGGTGGTGGTGGGGTGGAGAGGGGTTACAATTAATGTTGAGTAAAATACAATGATATACTAGAAGGTTATAAATACTATGGAGAAAACTCAAGTAGTTGAGGAAGAATTTACATGGAGGATTGCAATTTTTAATAGGGGGTCAGGTAAGGTCTTACTCAAAAGGACAAAATTTGAGCCGAGGCTTAAAAGAAATGAAGGAGCATGCCAGTGCATCAACTCTAAAGCAGGGACATATTACTTGCTTGAAGACATCCCAGGAGAGTAGTGTGGCTGAGGCAGAGTGAGGGAGAGGGAGAGCAAGGAGATGATAATGAGGAGGTAGATAAAAGGGGTCTTAACAGCCCAACAGAGACATTGGCTTTGATTCTGAGTAAGATGGAGGGTCATTGAAAGGTTTTGATCAAAGGTAGGACTGAAGTGACTTGTTAAAAGATCATAGCCTATTCAGGAAACAGCAGGTTAGTAACAATAGTAAGAAATAATAAAAAATAAGACAAATAATAAGAAATCAGGAATAATATGTAGGAAGGGGCTAGATCATAAGGTCATGCATGTCAGGCCAAGGAATTTGAGTTTTAGTTTAAAGGCAATAAAACCTTTAAAATTTAGATAGCAAAGACTTATCAGATTTGTATTTTATAAAGCTCACTCCAGTAGCTTGGAATGGTGTGGATAATGGGGAGAGGATGTGCTAGCAGAGGCTAAATAAAAAATGGCCCTGAAAACCATATGGTAATGATGATGACCAATTGGATGTGAGAGGTAAAAAAGAGGAAAAATTAAAGATAATTTCCTTTTTTAAAAATATATTTTATTGATTTTTTACAGAGAGGAAGGGTGAGAGATAGAGAGTTAGAAACATTGATGAGAGAGAAACATTGATCAGCTGCCTCCTGCACACCCCCTACTGGGGATGTGCCCACAACCAAGGCACATGCCCTTGACCAGAATCGAACCTGGGACCCTTCAGTCCACAGGCCGACGCTCTGTCCACTGAGCCAAACCGGTTAGGGCTAAAGATAATTTCTTGATTGAGTAGCAGTTGTGGAAATATTGGAATGGAGTGGATATAAGGTGGAGATAGGTTGGATGTAGTGAATGCTATTTAAAATACTATAGTGACTTTGAAGTGAATGTGAGAGACCTTTATTAGGGAAAGTGTGTGTGTGTGTGTGTGTGTGTGTGTGTGTGTGTGTGTGTTTGAGAAAAGGGAGGAGGGCGGGCATGAGGGAGAGAGAGAGAGAGAGAGAGAGAGAAAGAGAAGAGCTCAGATAAAAGTCTTGACTGGAAATAAATGTTTAAAAAATAAGTGGAATATTTCTTGTCCACCTAAAAATTATACCTCCTTTTTTAATACACATACCATTTGCTTTCTTTTCCAGGGTTTATTTGATATTTACCACTTAATTTCTTGAATTACTAGTTTTTTCATGTGTACATGCCTCCTTTCTCCACTAGATCTTAAAATATGTTTTAAGATGCTCAGAGGGACTGCCAGCCATCCAGCCATCCAGCCATCCAGAGGTTGTGCAAACTTGTCGGCAACATCTAAGAGAACATCTGCCTCGCCTCCTGCCAAATCAATGCCACTGAATAGATGCATCTAGTGGGAAAAGTGGCTGGGCCACGTGAAGAGAGAATTATATTTTCTTCTGAGTCTGGAAACATTAAAGAATGGCAAATTCTTGCAAATCTTGTTTCTAGCTACAAGCAAACAATGAGCATCAAGGCCTTGGAAATCAAGGAGAAGGATCCAGTGGCCAAGTGTGGCAAGTGAGAGAAATGAGCACAGGAGTAGCAGAGCCACCTGCATGTGACTTGACCCTGCGGCTTTAGGCAACTAATATTTTAGTGAGAACCAACATGACCAGAAGACCAGAGGCCCTGCCACAATTTTCTGGAATCTATGAACTTTGTTACTCTCACGGTCTCCTAGGAGGGTATTGTATAAACTTGAGAGCAGATTTTCCCACCTAGTTCTAGTGATTGATGACCAAGACAAAATTAATTTTATTAAATGAATTAATTTTATTAAATGAATATTTAGGATACCTTGTACTTGGGTATCCTAAAGCAAATTTCATTAGTTAAAGGATTTACCTCTTTTCTAGGTTAAATATTAGTGACCTCTTAATCATCCCTTGTGTGATAGGATTTTCAACCCCCTAAACACCTGATCATCTCCAGTGGTTCTCAACCTTCCTAATGCTATGACCCTTTAATACAGTTCCTCATGTTGTGGTGACCCCCAACCATAAAATTATTTTCGTTGCTACTTCATAACTGTAATTTTGCTACTGTTATGAATCGTAATGTAAATATCTGTGTTTTCCGATGGTCTTAGGCTCTACAGCAGCGGCTCTCAACCTGTGGGTTGCGACCTACAGGTTGAGAACCGCTAGCAGGGTCACCTAAGACCATTGGAAAACACAGATATTTACATTATGATTCATTAACAGTAGCAACATTACAGTTATGAAGTAGCAACGAAAATAATTTTATGGTTGGGGGTCACCACAACATGAGGAACTGTATTAAAGGGTCACAGCATTAGAAAGGTTGAGAACCACTGATTTAGACTTAGTAAAATTTCTCTGTGTTTCTCTTACAAAACAAGGCCAGGTTCAAATCTGGCACTTGTGTTATTGTAAATAAAGAATTATGGCCCAGCTGGTGTGGCTTGGTGTTTGAGCATTGGCCCATGAACCAGGAGAGCACAGTTTGATTCCAGGTCAGGGCACATGCCGGAGTTTGGGGCATGAAGCCAAGTAGGGAGTATGCAGGAGGCAGCTAGCCAATTAATGACTCTCTCTCATCATTGATGTTTCTATCTCTCTCTCCTTCTCCCTTCCTCTCTGAAGTCAATAAAAATATATTTAAAAAAAAGAATTATGGAACACAGGTAGGCTTATTTGTTAATATATTATCTGGGGCTATATTGCCGGGCAACAACAGAATTGAGACACCATTTAGATCACAGAACCTCTGATGACCAGGTGGCACTCAGGGTTGAACACTATTCTCTAGTGTGGGTCTCTAAGACAATGTAGAAAAAAGTGATTATTTTTTACATTTCTATTACTGTCATTCAAGTGTGATTCCTTTTGAGAGAGGATAGGTAACCTCTATGCCACCACTAAGCCTTTTTCTTTTTAGTTTTACTGCCTTTGAAAACTCTGCTTCATAAATTCATACACTAGCTTGCTACCTTCCCTTTTCCATTCTTTTGAATGGGCAACATTTTTTCTTTTGCTTGTTCTGGTACAACAAGAAAGTTTTCTTTCCCATGAGGTGTTCTGAACTATTTTCTGAAGCTTAAGTTTAGTTACTTAAAATATATTTTCTTCCATTTTAATTTTATCTCATTTTATTTTTTATGCTCTTAGTTTCCATCATTGTTTAATTGTTATCACCAAAGTTTCCTTCCATCATTACCTTCTCACTTCTGTTTTTGAAGTTATCTGTCCAATATTTCTTTATATCTTTAAGATTACTACACTTTTAGTTTTGTGTTTGAAGATGTCATTCAATATTATTTCTTATGTTCCACACCTTTCAAATGGACTGTTTTTACCACAAGATTTTATCCAGTCTGTAACATAGCCTTTTGCTTTTCTGGATCATGTGCTAGTTGCTAAACTATAATTATTCTGTCAAATTGTCCAAAAAAAATGTTCCTTTCAGATGAACATATGAAATACGTTTTTAATTCTATCCGGATACAAGTAAGTAAAGCTTTGCCAGATAAATAAAATAGAACTCATGGCATTTTTATGGTAGTAGTGTCCTTTTCTGAGCATTCATTCACTCAGTTTGTGATTGTTATGGCAGGTACTGTGTGGATATTGCTGTTACAAAGATTTCTGGGACTCAATGTTTCCCAACTGCTGAACTATTGACATTCTGACTGATTACTTCTTTAATACAGGGGCCTAGTGTGAGCTTTGTAGAATGTTTACCACATCCCACACAGTCTGCACTCTGAAAGACTTATTTTCCAAATGGGAATGACCTTTAAATGAATAGTTACTTCACAGGGTGATAAGTGCTAGGATAAAAGTATGTATAGATTGCCATAGGAGCTAAAAAAAAAAAAAAAAGAACACCTAGCAGTTGAGTAATTAGGGGAAACTTCAAGAAGAGCTGACATTTCCGCTGGGTTTTGTAGAACCTTTCTCTATGAATCACATGTATTTGCACATATAAAAAGAAACAGTGAAAATAATAAGAGTACAATATTAACATGTGTTTTCAAAGGAAGTAAAATAAAATATTTTGCTCCACAGTAACTCTTAAAAATTCCCAATAGACTTTGTTGCAGGAAACCCTATGGTCCTACCCTCATGGCTAGCTAAGGGGACTTCTGGGGTGGAGTGATTTTGTGCACCCTAGGATGGCTAGCAGCATCCAAGGGCTCTACCTACTGGACAGATTTTCACAACCAAAGTATCTCCAGGTATTTTCAAATGTGCCCTGGGTTGGGGTGAGAGGGCAAAACCACCTTGAGCTGTGATCCATTTTGCTAGAGAAATACTTTAGGCCTTTATCTCCTCACTTTACTGGTTAGGAGGAGGTGACCTTTTTATCCCCATTTGTTTACCTCCTTGCTAGGTGGGTTCCCATGTGGCCTGTCCTTATGCAATCCAAGCCAGCCTGCTGCAGAGATGCATGCATTTGGCTTTGCACCTACTTCCTTACAGCAAGCACATGTGGATCTGGCCTTATCTTTTTGTCCCTGCAGGGATCCAGCGGGTGTGATTTCTCCTTACAAATGACTAGCCTTGAAGACGTGATGGTCACCATAGGTCAGCGAGCAAATATTAGGACCTGGTGACAAATTTGGGTCATGCCCTCAGTCAGTAATGGTGAAAATTTGACTCTATCTAGCTGAACCTAATATCTTGCTGATTTGTAAGTTTACCTAGTTATCTACTGGAGAAATTCTAATACAATTGGTTGTATTTAATAAAGTTTACTGACCTATGGTCATATTATATATGTAAAATGGTAGAAATGCGTAAAATTTGATTGTTACTCTTATCATTGCTATCTCTCCTGTCTATCACGTTCTTTTCCCATAAATATCAGAGCTAATACCTTTTTCTCATCTCAGCTCATGTTTCCTTTTAAGATAGTCCACCCCCACTACCCAAACTAAAGTCTCCTTTTTGCCTTCACTTTGTATATTTTTAGCCTGTTTCATTTTCTTCTTAACCTTTACCACTGAAAAATGTCATATGTTTATATGTTAGTGAATTAATTCCCCCCCCGCTAGATTTAAGCTACATGAGGGCAAGTAACTTGCCAATCTTATTCACACCATAAATAGCTTCCCAATCACTGTTTGTTTAATGAAGATATTCATATATGCATACATGAATTATTCTTTACCAGTGAGAAGTCTGAATACTAGAATATTTACAAAGAAACACCACTATTATCTGGGTGTTGTGGGAATATTGGAATGGAGGGTATATTTTTACATTTACATTTCTGTCAGGTATTTACAATTAATTAACAGTTGCCATGGAGATATCCTGATATTTTTCATTTCATTTTGTTTACTAGAGTTTTAATGAAAACTATAATGAATATACATTCATTCAAGTACTGTGGAATATACATGATGGATAAAGGTAGATAAGTCTGAGGATCACCAGTTCCTGGATACCTACATCTGCTGCTGGTAAGTTGACTTTCTGACATTTCCAATAATACGCTTTTTAGAAATTCAAATAATAAAATAAATATTAGGTGAAATGCTTAGGTATGTTTTTCACTTCTCTGTGTATCTGACATATCGCAACAAAACTATGTGTGCAGAGTAGTTAAGGGCATGGAATTTGGATTCAGACTACCTTGGTCTGAATCCCAGTTCTACTACTCACTAGTTATTTGACTCGGAACAAATTAAAAGATACCTTTGCACCTTAGTTTTCTCATATGTAATATGGGGATGCTAATAAGAATCCCTACATTATAGGGTTATTGTGATGATTAAGATAGTATAGGTAAAGCACATAAATAGTGCCAGACACATGGTAAGTGCTCTGTAAGAGTTGGCTACTAAAATACTTCAGAAAGAAAAATAAAAAATAAAATACTTCGGGAATGCGTTCAAAGTTAGAAATAACTTAAGAAATTGTCTAAGTCAGAGTATTCTAAAGTTCTCCTAAGGAATTATAGGTGTTGCTTGAGTTAAAAAAATTCAAATGGACAGGACATTTTGGAAAAAGAAAGAGTTAGATTTCTTATTGGCAGGACTTCTCAGATAAAATATACAGATGTTCATTGTGATTCTCTAACAGATGGAAACATTTCAGAGATATTTCCTGTTTATGTGACCAAGAACATTTTTATTTACTTTCCTCAAGTACATTTTTTAGACTAGGACCACAGTTTGAAAAACTTCTTTTTGAAGATGATGAAATTGAATTCTTGTCCATTCCAGTCCATGAAATCATGTACATACTTGGTCATGGAAATATGAGCCAGGTGTATTTAAGCATCTTATTCTGAGTATTTAAATTCCATCAGATCACATTCCTTTGTCTGCTTGAAATTCTGACCTGTTAGAGTTTCCTGTCACCTAAGCTCCCAATATTCACTTCAGGCTTTTCTTGCATTTTTGACTTTTTTGGACATGACACCCTGGTCTGATTTTTACATTCCCTTTAAAGACCTTATTGGGCCCGGCAGAAGGTACAGTTCAATTCCAGGTCAGGGCACATGCCTGGTTGCAGGCTTGATCATCAGTGTGAGGGTTTCAGAGGGCAGCTGATCAATGATTCTCTCTCATCATTGATGTTTCTTTCTCTCCCTCTCCGAAATCAATAAAAATATATTAAAAAATAAATGAAGACCACATTGGTGTTTGTTCTGGCATTATTCACTGCAACCTCAGAAAGAAAATGCTCACTTCTTAGGGACAGGAGAATTGGTCACTTGCTTGAGATCACACAGAAAGTTAGTGACAGAGCTGACATGGAATCATCTCCATCTAAATCTGGCCTGATTTGTTTGCTCCACCATTGATTAAATCTGACTGTTTTTATGAAAAGTATGTGCTCTACAGCTTACTCTAGTCTAAGAGGAGTCAGCAAACTTTTATTGTAAAGGGCCAGATAGGACGTGTTTCAGGATCTGCTGTCCATATGATCTCTGTCACAATTCTGCTATAGCACAAAAGTAGCCACAAATGTTATGTTAACAAATGGGCATGGCTATCTATACTAATAAAAGGGTAATATGCTAATTAGACCAGGAGACCTTCTGGGAGACCTTCCAGACATCCTTCTGCATAAAGCCATGGTGGCGGGGCCAAGGCAGAGGCAGTTAGGAGTGATCAGGCCGGCAGGGGGGGTCAGTTGGGGATGAGTAGGCCGACGGGGGGCGGGGGCAGTTGGGGATGAGCAGGCCGGCGGGGGGGAGAAATTGAGGATGAGCAGGCTGGTGGTGGTGGGGGGAGTTGGGGGTGAGCAAGCTGGTGGGGGGGCAGTTGTGGGCTAGCAGGCCAGTGGGGGGGGGGCAGTTGTGGGCTAGCAGGCCGGCAGCGGGGGGAAGTTGGGGCTAGCAGGCCAGCAGGGAGGGGGCAGTTAGGGGTGATCAGGCCAGCAGGTAGAGTGGTTAGGGGCTATCAGGTAGGTGAGTGGTTAGGAGCCAGCGGTCCCAGATTGTGAGAGGGATGTCTAACTGCCGGTTTAGGCCCAATCCTGCAGTCGGACATCCTCCAAGGGGTCCCAGATTGGAGAGGGTGCAGGCCGGGCTTAGGGACACCCCCCATCTGTGCACGAATTTTGTGCACTGGGCCACTAGTCTATAATAATAAAAGCGTAATATGCTAATTAGACTGGACGTTCTTCCAGACGTCCTTCCAGACATCCTCCTGGACAACCTTCTAGACGAAGCTGCAATGGCAGGGGTACAGGCAGAGGTGGCCGCTGAGGCAGGTGGGGGCTGAGGCAGAGGCAGCCGTGGCAGCAGCGGGAGCTGAGCGCCTTGCTGAATTTTGAGCATTGGGCCTCTAGTGTTCCAATGAAGTTTGTTTACAAAAACAGGGATGCCAGACTTGGACCACAGACATAGTTTTCCAACCTCTGGTCACATCAGTCCTTAAAATTTCACACCAAGATGACTTTGTGGGTTCATGATATAAGATTGGCCCCTAAGAATCTTCATGTTTTCAAATCCTTAAATTCAAATATGGCAGATAAATTAGGACTGAGGATCCTTATTATTAGGGAACTAGAAGCGTGGTGCATAAAATTCATGCATGGGGGGTCCCCCTCAGCCCAGCCTGCACCCTCTCCAATCAGGGACCCCTCGGGGGATGTCCGACTGACAGTTTAGGCCCGCAGTTGGATATCCCTTTCACAATCCTGGACCGCTGGCTCTTAATCACTCACCTGCCTGCCTGCCTGGGCACCCCTAACTGCCCTCCCCTGCTGGCATGATTGCCCTTAACTGCCCCCCACTGCTGGCCAGGTCGTCCCCAACTGCCCCCTCCCTGCTGGCCTAGATGCTCCAAACTGCTCCTCCGCCAGTCTGGTCACCCCTTACTGCACCCCTGCTGGCCTGGTCACCCTCAACTGCCCCCCTCTGCTGGCCTGGTTGCCCCTAACTGCCCCCCACTGCCAACCTGGTTGCCCAAAACTGCCCCCCCACCAGCCCAGTTGTCCCTCACTGCCCCCGCTGCCAGCCTAATCACCCCAACTGCCCCCCCGCCAGCATGGTTGCCACTAACTTCCCCCCTTGCTGGCCTGGTCACCCCTAACTGCCCCCCCCCCACCAGCCTGGTCACCCCCAACTGCCCCCCTGCCGGCCTGGTCACCCTTCACGGCTCCCCTGCCAGCCTGGTTGCCCCAAGCAGCCTGCTGTTCAGTCATTTGGTCGTCCCTCACTAACCCCTGCCCACCTGGTTGCACCATGCAGCCTGCTTGTTCAGTTGTTTGGTCGTCCCTCACTAACTTCCCTGCCGGCCTGGTTGCCCCACACAGCCTGCTGGTCAGTTGTTTGGTCATTTCTCACTAACCCCCTGCCGGTCTCATCACCCCACGCAGCCTGCTTGTTTGGTCGTTTGGTCATCCTTTACTAACCCCTCTGCTGGCTCGGTTGTAGGCAGCCATCTTGTGAGGGTGTGATGGTCAATTTTCATATTACCTCTTTATTATATAGGATTGCCAATAATAACCATTTATATGCTATTTGAAATTCCCATTTTTTAGGGTACACGTTACTGGAATTCAGGAACATTTTTTTTAACACTGTCATTCTATTGCATTTATAAATATCAGTCCTTACTAGCATACTATTACTTTCTAGCATCTATCCAATTGAAAATCTGGAAAAAGGTTCCAGTTGGAACAATGATGGAAAATAATTTGTTCATCTGTCACTTTAATGAAATTATACAATCTATGATTTTGTCTTTTTATCAGACTCAGAGGTTTTATGTATTTAAATGTACCATTACCTCTGAAGCCACATAGAGTTGGCAGGACTATTGTTTGCCCATAAATTCCCAGTGCAGTACTTGGGTTTGCTGTCTCTCGCAGGATCCTACAAATTTTCGGCACGGGCTTATGCATTATGAGTTCATGCATTCCAGCTCTTAACTTGTCTCTCAAATATGCTCAAATATTCTCTCTAATTAGTGATGATATATGGCACAAGGATTGGAAAACCCCTTTTTGCTGTTATGGTCCAATGCATTTTTCTTATTGAAACTTACAGAAAGAATATACTGTCTTTTCACTTTGCTTAATCTGTGACCTATATCTAATGGACATTTACATTTTATAACTAAGACCTGCCAATTTTACCATATTATCATGTTCTTCCCTTGTTAATAATCTCTCTGGAAATGAATATCATATTATAATTTTTTGAAATAATTTTTTCTTTATAGCACAGATACTCAAGACCGGAATGCCTAGGTATTGACATCCTTTAAAAATGCAAATGCTGGCACAATTTATGTTGAAAAGACATAAACATATCACCTTTAGACACCAGGAAATATTAAAAATTTCTTATCCAACTGCAGATAAACATAATTGCTATGATCAGATTTTTTATATAAAAATTTTACTTTATTACTGTATCTTAAAACCAATGTCACAGCTATTATTTTTTGTGTACTCCCTTTCACTTTAATTTCTCTTCTTCCTAAGAACAACAGTGACAAAAGGCTAACCTGGCTTCTTGGAATCTTGCAGAAGGATATGTAACCAAACTAAACAGACAGTATTTTGTCAAAAAATATTGGAAAGGCAATTTTTTTTAGACAAGTATGTTAATATTTCTCAATTAAGATGTTACTTTTTTACAGCATTTAATTTATTATAATGAACATTTAGAGTATATAATCCTATATAATAAAGAGGTAATATGCAAATTAACCCTAACGCTGTTACAAGATGGCTGCGCCCACAGTGGAGGCAGGGTTCCCTTAACAAGCGATCAGCAGGGAACAGAGGCTGTGTGGTGCCGGGCCGGGGCAGGGGACCTGAGGCTGCACCCCCCGCCCAGCGGGGCTTGCCTGGGGACCTCAGGCTGCACCCCCCCACCGCCCTGGTGCTGGGATGGGGGGGCCTCAGGCCGCGCCCCCCGCCTGGCGGGGCTTGACAGTTGACCTCAGGCCATGCCCCTTGCCAGGTGGGCTTGATGAGGGACCTCCTGGCATGCCCCCCAGCCTGGCACCTGAGGCTGTACCCTCTGCCCAGCAGGGCTTGATGGGGGACCTGAGGCTGTGCCCCTCACCTGACGAGGCTTGACAGGGGACCTGAGGCTATGCCCCAAGTCCGCGCCAGGCTGGGGGACTTGAGGCTGCACCCCCTGCTGAGCAGGGCTTGACGGGGGTGGGGCCGGCTGGGTCTGGATCTCGCCCAATGGGGGTGGGGCCGGCCGGGTCTGGGTCTCGTGCGTTTTCAAGGTGCACGTGGGTGGGTGGAGACTTGACTCTGGGTCCCGCAGCATGCCCCAGACTCTGATAGGAGGAAGATTTTCATATACATTTTACTAATTTTCTTTCATCTCTGACACTTCTATTATACAGAAAGGGCAAATAGCAATATTAAAATATTTCCTCTAATTAATTCCTTTTTAATGTGCATGAATTTTGTGCACTGGGCCACTGGTATGTGATATCAAGCTATCACAAATCTGAGTATTTGCTTTGGAAATGCCTTTTCCTTTTAAAAACTTAACATTTAAAGCTTTAAATTGATTTTTGTGATGTCTTATAGAAAACATTTTCTTTAATTACTTATCTCTAATTTAATTCACAGCATGAAAAAAAGATTCTGTATGAAGAAATAAACTCAAGAAAACTCCCAAGGATATTTCTAGTTTGTACTGTAAGGCATACTTGTTCAGTGACATAGATTAAAGTAAAAAAAACAAAAAAACCCAAAAAACAGAACCTTAAGAACAGCAAATTGAGATCTAAGACAAATTCTGCACTAATTCCTTCTAATGTAAGGTCTAATTAGATTGAGGAGAAGCCTGAATTTCATCCCTCTCTCTCTAGCATTCTTGGGTTTATAATCAGAACCAATAATTCATTCACTCTATAGATAAATTTTCCCACTGGCCAAAAATCATTGTGCATTCCCTAACTCAAGACAAGATATAATTGCACTTGTAAGGTTTTCTGAGTTCTTTGTGGGGGAAAAGGTACCATGCAAATAGGAGCTATGCCAATTATCTCTGTGAGTGCTATATCACTGAAGCTAATTCTCATAGTTTACACTGCAGCAGAACAATCAGAAGGTTATGAGAAACAATCAGCGATGAAGATGCTCATTTTCACTAGAGTATATTGCAACCTACATTATTTACTCATGAAGACATTTTGAATGGTACTGAAAAAGTGCTTAAGCAGAGTCAGGCTATTTTCAAACTTTTATAGATAACTGAGCAGGGAACTGCAACAAGACGTTTCTCTTCTAAGAGACTCCTTTTAACACACAGGTGCGCACACACAGGTGTTTCAGGCACATTGCTTATTCCTGTTCATCCTACAAAAACCTATTACTTGTCACATCGAGCTTTCTGAATATTGATTCATTTACATCTATGTAGATTTGGCCTTAGATTGTTAAACCTCAGTCTAACTGATGTATATTACTTACACTACCCTGTGACTAACACATCAGAGAATGTGAACTTTGCAGGGGTCCTCAAACTACGGCCCACAGGCCACATGCGGTCCGCCGAGGACATTTATCCAGCCCGCTGGGTGCTGCTGCCTGTCCTGCTTAGCAGCTGACTCGTCCCGGGCCCACAGTGTGCATAGGAATTTGTTCATAGTTTTTTTTTTAAACTATAGTCCGGCCCTCCAACGGTCTGAGGGACAGTGAACTGGCCCCCTGTTTAAAAAGTTTGAGGTCCCCTGATTAGAGGATAAAAGCCTTTGAAAATAATCTGCAAGGTAGCCCTGGCTGGCTTCCTAGGCAACTGCCATTTTCCTTCCCTTTCTTCCTTGACAGCAGTACCTGCCCTGTATCCGAAACTGGAAATGACAGATTGTCAGTAGGTAAACCTTTTTCTGCAGCTGGGACATGAACGTATGACTCAGTTCTGGCGACTAGAACAGGAAGAGAAATCTGCTGGGGGAGATGCTAAGAAAAAACGTCTTCCTTGATTTAAAAGAGGAAGGGAGCCATGAGAACTTTTTCCCTGTTTCCCCTCTTTGTTCAGAGTTGGATGAGAATGTGATGTCTGGAGCTGCAGTGGACACTATGCAACCATGAGGTGACAAGTCCCAGGCTGAAAGCCGCAGGCTGTGGATAGCAGTATAAAAAAACAGAGAAAGCCCAGGCTTTTGATAAAACCATTAAGCTCCTGAGAATTCTGTTTCTTGTAGCCAAAAACATATTTCCAAGTACACTCCCACTTCTGCAATATTAGGAACCTATAGAGGGTGTCACGTAGCTTGTTGGCAGAGCTAAAGCAAAAATAGAGGTCTTTTATGTCCCAGAAGAGTCTGATACACCTCACATTTTAAAAGGAAAGAAGGTGAAGGGATTAGCCAAAGAACATATATGCATAACCCATAAACACAGACAACGGGGAGGTGATGGCCAGAGTGAAGGGAGTGTGGGGGCTGGGTGGGTGTGGGCAAAGTGGGGCAGGAATAGGGATGTTTATAATAATGTCAACAATAAAAATAAAGTTAAAAAATCCTGGTATAATAATGTGAGTTTTAGTAGATTTTAACCAAAAATATAAAATAAATAAAAAACAAATAATTTTAACAATTCTGATCTTGATTAAAAATTTTTGACAATACTAAGCTAACAAAGAAATAAGTATCTTACTATTTAAATTGACTGCAAAGGTACATTTTAAATAATTTTAAAAATATAAAACATACAGAAAAGTATATGCACAGTTTCATATGTTAATCATAATTTAAAAAACATTTCTATAAATCATTTAAATTTAAGAGTGGTTCATGTTTTTTTACTTTCTGCATTTAACTTCTCAATATTTTAGTTTTCCAATCATTGATTGTGTGGATTTTGGTGTGATTTCTGACTGTTTTTTTTTTACTTTAAAAAATTATTTTATTGTTGAGAGTATTACAGATATCTCCCATTATTTCCTCTTTGTCCCCTTCGACCCACCTCCCACTCCACCCCAGGTCTTCACCTGTCTATTGTTTGTGTCCATGAGCTACACATATATGCTTATAAGTTATTTTGTTAGTCTCTTTCTGCTCTTCTTCCCACCTTCCCTCTAAGATCTGTCAGTTTGTTTCATGCTTCCATGTCTGTAGTTCTATCTTGTTGGTCAATTTATTTTGTTCCTTAGATTCACATATAAGTGAGATCATGTGATATTTGTCTTTCTCTGACTGGTTTATTTCGCTTAGCATAATATTCTCCAGGTCCATCCATGCTGTCTCCAAGTTCCTTCTTTTTACAGCTGCATAATGTTCCATTGTGTAAGTGTACCACAGCTTTTTTATCCACTCATCTACTGATGGGCACTTGGGCTGTTTCCAGATCTTAGCTATTGCAAATAATGCTGTTATTAACATAGGGGTGCACATATTTTTCCTGATTGGCGTTTCAGGATTCTTTTACTTTTATTACTTAAGAGTTTCAAGAATTAGGTAAATATGTAAATATTTTTAAATACTGCATTTCACTTCTCTTTTATATGTATTATATCTTCAAAGAAAATTGCTCCAGAAATCCTTTCTCTAAGTTTAATTACTCCTTACAATAATATCTGCTTCAGACTCAACTAGTTTGTCTTTTATGTAAAGTTATTGCCACAGATTCTTCCCTTACAATTTGAAAAGTTAAAACCTACATTACTGGCATATTTTTTGATAGTGTCTATCAATACATAGAATACAATTAGGTTTTATTTAAAAATTGGAATGATGTGTACTTTCGGCTCCATATGTTCATTTAAAATAGCAATTTTAAGAACAAATTTTACTTAGGATAACTTTCTGGTTGGCTTTAACTAAAAATATTTTTTTCATGGATATAATTTGGCATAAAGATTATCAAGCTAAAATATGATTATAACAATCAGCACTTAGAAGTTGTGATATCAAATATAATAAGATAGCTATCAGAAGTAATAGACTGTACAATAGAAATAACAATGGGTAAGAAATCTCCTCTAAATGAGACCATTGTGAAATGTGCCTCATAATGAAACTCATTTCAAAGAACTATAAAAGACACTGAAGTCTAATTGCATTATTTCTCATGATAATTATATTCATGTAAAGTAAATCTTGCTTTAAAATACTCATATATTTAACCATTGCTTCTCAACATACTCTCATGAAAAATTACATTTGTGAACCTGACTTTTATTGAAGAAAGATTAACTTTTTGTTAATGTGACAAAACAGCTAATTGCACAAAGAGAAAGAAAAATCTAATCATATTATTGTTATCATTGTGGCCAAAATAGCAAGTTAATGATCTAAGTTCTTTAATTTTGTACCACACTGATACTTCATTTTACAAACTCTCTGTAAATCAAACCTTTTAAATTCATTAACCAAATAATTCTTTCATTAATGTAACTAGTATATATTAAGCGCATATTAGGTGCTGGGACTAAGATGTGACTGTTGCCTTTAGGTACCTCACAACCTAGTGGAACAGTCATAAAGCTTATAATTACCAGTAATAATGGATACTAGGAGGTTTTTATTATGTGTGTGGCAGCAATGAAAGGATTGACAAAACATAGACCCTGCACTGAAGAAGCTTACATTCTACTAGAAAATTTAGTAATTAAATGATTATGAAATTCATGCATTAATTTATTATGGATGAGATTCATGCTACCCAGAAGATGGCAGACTGCTATGAGAACTTGCAATTCAGGGCCTGACCAAGAGATGGCTTCTTATCAGGTGACACTAGAATTAAGGTTTAAGAGTTCACTAGATAGAGAAGGAAGAAAAGAAATTCCAAGAAAAGAAAATGCACCAGCATTCACCTAGGTATTTGACATGTTCTGGGAAAAGCAGAATATTTCCTCAAAAAATTTTTGGCAAAATGAAATGGATCAGAGGAGTTTTTTGATTGCTTAACATTAATGCTCAAAGAAGAAACAGAAAGTTCTTTTTCAAGAGCAATCCACTCATGGAGAAGACTGGTTCAGAGAATTATTTGCACATCAGGCTGTACTAGGCCATGTTCCCCCAGTCTAAAGCACTGGACCTTCACACTGTAAGCAGGGACTCATTCTTATGGCTGGAGAACCATCAGTGCCAAAGTAAAAAGATGGAGCCCACTTTCCCTAGAAATAAAGGATGGGTTGAGTGTCGAAATAAAGCAATGATACAAAGAACTTGTCTCTTACTTCTTTGATGAATGTTACCACTATTCTCCTTGTAACATAAAATAGAAACTTGAAAGCCATTCTAAATCTTTGTTTGATCACTCTCCATATTAGTCAATTACAAGCACCTGCTTATTCTACATCCGTTGTATATCTTGTTTGTTCTTTTTTCATTCTTGCTGTCAGACCCAAATTTCAGAGATGGCTTCATATCAGGTAATATTAGAATTAGAGATTAAGAGATGAAGAGTCCCTTAGCCCCTTTCACTTCTTAGTCTACTTACTTCTTAGTTTAGCCCCTTTTACTTCTTGGACTATGGTAACCAGGCCTTTGTAACAGCCTCTTCACTAGTTTGTCTGCCTCTCCTTCCATCTCCTTCCAAGCTATACTTATCACTGTCACAGAGCAATCCCCAAAATATTTTGATTATTTCTGGGATCAGATATCAAATTATTTTAGGAAAATTTCTAAGCTCTTCAACATTGCATATAATTTGACACCTGTTTACCTTCTTAGCTTTATTGCCTGAAAAAACCCTATACATATTATAATCCAGTCATAAGTATGTTTCTCTACTGGCAGTAATTCTCTGGTAGATTTAGCTTTGGAGGTCATGAGGTTAAATTTCACTTTTCAAAACATATTTTAGAGAACTCCTCAGAGGTAAAAAAAGACAACTGAGAATAATTCAATTTTTCTTTTTTACTGAATTTATTAGGGTGACATTGATTAATAAAATTATATAAGTTTCAGGTGTACAATTCTATAATAGATCATCTGAATATTGTATTGTATGTTCACCACCCCATCCCAAGTCAAGTCTCCTCCCACCACCATTTATCCCTTCTTTACCCTTTTTATCTCCTCCCATCCCTATTCCCTCTGGTAATCACCATACTGTTGTCTGTGTCTATGAGTTCTTTTCTTAATCCCTTCATCTTTTGCACCCAGGAGAATAATTTCATTTTTATGAGAAGAAATTGGGAGTTATTAGGGAGGATATTTGTTATGATTTCACCTCTTGAAAGAACTTTATGTTATCAAAAAACTGTCAATTTTTATAGATAAACCACCAAAGCTATTGGATTGTATGCAAAAAAAAAAAAAAAAAAAAGAAGTCTGTCATGTGAAGCTGATCAGTAGAAAATACTCTTTAAAAATCTATGGAAGGAATTTAATGTACAACATGATGACTACAGTTAATACTGCTGTGTGGCATATATGAAAGTTAAGATAGTAAATTCTAGGAGTTATCATCACGAGGGAATTTTTTTCTTTTCATTGCATCTGTATGACCTGATGGATGCTAACTAAACTTATTGAGATAATAATTTTATAATATATGTAAGTTAAACTATTATGCTATACAGCTTAAACTAATAATGATGTATGTTATTATATCTCAATAATACTGTAAAAAAAACTTGAAGAAAAAAGCTTTGAAGAATAAAAAGCTTGTAATAAATATACATAATATATTCAAATGAAAGGAAAATAAACTTAAAATATCTATATAAAGCAGCTTGGCCTAGAACTCTAGGAAGTACTCAATGAGGTAGTTCCTAGAACTCAAAGAAAGAGTCTGTCACTGTTTCCTAATGTAAGAACTATTAAGTTAGATGTAGATTCTGAGTTTTCTAATAAAGATCTAGAGGTAATGGGATCTCCAGTATGGTGACTTCTCTTCTAATTTCACATGATGTACTCTTCTGAACCAATCAATACCATTGGCTCTTCTCTCTCCATACCAGTTCATAGGCAACAGACTCATCAATCATATTGCTTCTCAAACAAATTGATGGTTACAAAACAGTCATGGGAATATAAAGTATAGCAAAGGGAATATAGTCAATAAAATATCGGGGAGAGCATACTAGTATTGCCTAACCACTGTGCTGTACACTTAAAACTAATACAAAATAATATTGAATGTAAATTGCAACTGAAAAATAAAATTTAAATTAAAAAATAATGCGTTTCAGTTATAACAGGGGTTTTTAAACAAGTCCAACAGGTCAAATCTGGTCCATTAACTTTGTGTGTGTGTGTGTGTGTGTGTGTGTGTGTGTGTGTGTGTGTTTTCTTTATTGATTAAGGTATTACATATGTGTCCTTATCCCTCCATTACCCTCCCAACCCCCCCTTCCCCTGCTCATGTCCTCACCCACCCTGGTGTCTGTGTCCATTGGTTATGCTTATATGCATGCATACAAGTCCTCTGGTTGATCTCTCCCCCTGACCCCCACCCTCCCCTGCCTTCCCTCTGAGGTTTGATGGTCTGATTGATGCTTCTCTGTCTCTGGATTTGTTTTTGTTCATCAGTTTATGTTGTTCATTATATTCCACAAATGAGTTAACTTTTTTATATAACCTAAAATTAGGAATGGTTTTTCTATTTTAAACAGTTGAAAAAAGAATATTTCATTACCTATTCAAATGATATTAAATTCAGATTTTAGTGTCTGTTAATAAAGTTTTATTGAAACACAATCATGCTGAGTTGTTTAAATACTGTCTTTGGCTGCTTGTGTGCTATAAGGGCAGAGTAGTTGCGGTAGAGACCCCATGGCCTGCAAAGCCTAAAATAGTTACCATTTGGCTTGTTGTAGGAACAAGTTTGCTGATTCCTAAATTAAAGTGATGCCTGTTATGAACTGAATGTTTGTGTGCCCTCAAAATTTATGTTAAAGCCCCAACCCCCAATGTGATGGTATTTGGAGGTAGGGCCTTTGGGAGGTAATTCTATTTAGAGGTCATGAGCATAGAGCCCCCAGAATGGGATTAACATCCTTAAGAAGAGGAAGAGAGACCAGAGCTCTTTCTCTGCCATGTGAGGACACAGTGACAAGGTGGCATGTGCAAGCCAGGAAGTGAGCCCTTGTCAAGGAACAGAATTGGCTGATCTTGGACCTCCCAGCCTCCAGAACTATAAGTAAATTCCTGTTGTTTAAGCCACCTAGTCTTTGGTATTCATTATGGCAGCCTGAGTTAACTAATACAATACCTAATAGTTGAAAATTGTAGTCCTGGGTAATTTTTTAATTGGTTGTTCAGCATCTGGCATTTTTTTTTTTATATTTTATTGATATTTTACAGAGAGAGGAAGGGAGAGGGATAGAGAGCTAGAAACATTGATGAGAGAGAAACATCGATCAGCTGCCTCCTGCACACCTCCCACTGGGGTTGTGCCCGCAACCAAGGTACATGCCCTTGACCGGAATCGAACCTGGGACCCTTCAGTCCGCAGGCCGACGCTCTATCCACTGAGCCAAACCGGTTTCAGCAGCAACTGGCATTTTTGATAATTCCTGATTTAAGAGTCCTGATAGGAGGTAAAGCTTGCCTACCAACAAAGGAAAAAACAGCCCTGACAGCTGGTAGCTAGTCTGGCTGCCATTTCCTAGGCTATAGTATTTTTCTGCTTATCATAAAACATCAACCTTAGTTCCGGACTCTTCATGATCATGATAGAACAAAGCAAAAACAAGACAACTACAAAATCATAACTGAATAGAGATAAAAACAATCAACTTGTACTTCTACTACTGGGAGGGTCTACTTCTAGCTTAATGGCAACCGTAGCTCTTTTCAATACCCCTGATTTCATAAGTTTAAAATACTAAAATAGCCAATAACCATGTCTCACTTTCAGAAAATACCCAATTCAGAAAAGACAACCACATTCTTAAATCTTCTCCAAAACACAGCTGTCACAAGTCCCTTCTAACTCCCTGTTAGTGGAGATTCTCCATGGTTTCTCCTTATTATGCAGTCTCCCTTGCTGCAATAAATAAATCTAACATTGGTGAGTAGGTGTATTTGATGGTTTTGCCTGACACCTGGTTTTAGAAGCCAGACACCTGGTTTTCAAGACTTTCTGGCACCAGTGAATTGGGCATCCAGGGTATATAAGTCAGGCACATGCTCCCCACTCTCCATAGAAGTTACTGACTATGGAGAACTCATTATGCCTCAAGCAACAGCGACAGAGGTTGCAGGTGAGGGTATAGTAGCAGTGGTCAGTACCCAGTAGGATGCCAGTTCAAACTGGGACATTCAGTGTTCAGTGGTGGCAACAATGGTATTGCAGCACACTGTGCTTTTTACAATTGCTTTAGCCTGTTTTCAGTTATACTTGTTGTCTTATTGTCAATTCTTTTATTTATTCAATGTCCTCTCATTAAAATATTTAATAGCTTAAATCACAGTGTTGGTTATTGTGTGCTCAGCTAAGAACCTGTTGATACTGGAACAATATTCTGCAAAATCTCCCTATGCAACTTCATGCACGTGGTGACTGAAATATAATTCTAGTCTCAGATGCTCTTTTAAGTTCAAGGTCCAAATTTTTTACTGTTTACTGAACAGCTCCTTTGACTATACCACACAAACTTCCAATTTATGTTGTTGAAAACAAAATTAGTCATCTTCTCAGACCTCCTCTATGTCTTGTCTATGTAACTGATATTACCTGAATTAGAAACCCATAATTAATTATTCACCAAGCCCTATGTAATCTACTCTCTCTGAAATCTATTTCTTCTCATTTCTACAGTTACCCCTATTGCTCTAGTTCAAAGCTTTGTTTCCTTCATGGATGACTGCCATTATTTCATTAACTTTGCTACCGTGTCTTCCATTGTGACCACTATAATCCACGCTCCACATAGCACCCACAGAAGTCTTAAAAATGCAAGCTATACTAGTATGATGTCATATGAAACTCTCTTTTGGTTCACTTTTGCCAGAACAAAGTTGCTTCTTGATTAAAAAGTCAAATGAAACTGAAATGTTCAGAAATGTTCTTGAGTTAAGATTTCTAGGGCATGTTCAAGTGTGCTATATGGAATGTATAATGCTGTCCATGTTTCTGTCTGATGGAGATTCTTTTTGGTCTCTATTCTAAGCAGAAAGTGATTCTGCTAAAAAAAATTTTTAAAAACCTTTGACATCCCTCTAACACCACAGCATAAGCTGATTCTATGAAGTATTTATTCATTTATTCAATAAATATTTACTAAGCATCTACTATGCACTAGGCCTCACTCTAAGACATAATAATATAACAGAAAGAAAAACAGATAAAGTCTTATCCTTCATGGAGCTACCATTTTACTGGAGAGAAATGTCTAAGAAAGAAATAAGCATAAATATATAATATATTATATGGGGGTAAGTGTTTTGGAGAAAATAAAGCAGGGTGAGATGACTGAGAGTATTTGGTGGGCTGTTATAACACAAAAAGTGGTCAGAGAAAGCCACTCTGAAAAGCTAATATCTTGTCAAAGTTCTGAAGGAAGTTAGAAAATGCAATGACATAAAGTAGTTAGTATATATAAACACAGACTATACTGGATAAAAGTATGAGCTCTGGAGTTAGACTCTCTGGGATCAAACCTGTCACAAGCCTTGTGGTTTTGACCAAGATATTTAATTTCTCAATGCCTCAGTTTGCTTTTTTATAAAATGGGAGTAATATGAGTAGCTATATTGTTGGGTTGTGCATCTTAAATAAGTTAGTAGATGTAAAGTGCTCAGAGCACATGATAAATTCTCGACAAGAGAAATTATAATTATTATGAAAAATATATGTTAAAACAAAGCATTAAGGTTGGAACAAAAACTTTCAATATCACAATCTAATCAATAATTTTCAGACAATAAGGAAGCAAAACCTTTAGTAGAAACCAAATAGTGAAGACTCAGAGGCTAAACTTTGCGTAGGTCATAAGCAACCACCAAGGAAAATTTCTTATCGTTATCCAAGTATCTGTCGACTATCTACTATGTACCAAGCACCATGTCAGATAATGAACACGAAGATGAGAAAATTAGATATTTTTTCCCCAGAAAGATTATAGTGTATCAAGAAAGACATAGTAAAATAAGCAATCACAGTAAAAGTATAAAAGCAATGCTATAGGACTACAAGGAGGATGCTATAGGAGTATATAACTGGGATACCAATAAGGGCTATGAAGTAAAAAACAGACCTGATGGATAACATGTAGAAAATCACCTAGATTGAACCAAACCAATTCATTAGTTTCACTTTTATTTTAACTTTTAATCAAAATGTAAGATACCAATAAAATAATACATAGAAACATAATGTTCACTGTATTTTTTTGTACTGAACTGGCTACCCATGTAGTCAATATCAGGATAAGGAAACAAAATATTTCCCGAGTCCAAAAGCAGCCCCCCTCAGGCACCCTTCTCGTCACTACCTTGCCTCCCAAAATATAACCTCTATTACAGTTTCTGAGAGCACAGATTAGATTTTCCTCATGTTGAGTTCTGCATAAATAAAACATATACATTCCTTGTGCCTGACTTCTTTCTCTGAACATTCATACAGAGACTTTACATGAATATCCATAGCAGCCTATCTCCAATAGCCCCAAACTGGAAGAAAACAATTCAAATATCAATCGAGAGGTGAAAAGACAGAGCAATAGAATTGATAAACATTACAATATGGACAAATATCAGAATAATCATGTCAGTAAAAGAAATCAGACTAAGGAAGAAAATATATGAAATGATTACATTTATAAAACATTCTGGAAGACTTGAACTAATCTATAGTGACAGAAAGCAGAACAGCATTTGTCTGGGTGGGGAGCAGGCGAGCAGGCAGGCCCATTGGGAGCGATGGATATGTTCATTGTCTTGACTGTGTTGATGCTTTCACTGGTGTACATGTCAAAGTTTATCAAATTGTACACTTTATAGCAGTTTATTAGATGTCAATTATACTTCAATAAAGCCATTTCCAGCTGTGCCATGGTAATCAAGAACAAGGCTTCAGAGTCAGGCTGGCATGGTTCAAATACTTCCTCCTTGCCTTCCTAGTTTTGTGACATTAGGCAAATTATTCTTTTATGTTTCAGTTTCCTTATTTTTAAAATGGAGAGAGTTAATGTGAAGGCTATGTGAGCTACTACATGTAAAGAATTTAGAGTTAAGATTCTGGTGCCCATGTTAGCCAAAACCAAATGGATAGTATTTCTTGCAAAATTGACTAAATTAGGCTTATTTTTCTTTATTGATTTAACCATTATACTGGCATACAAAACCTTACTTGAATAGGCTCTGTTCTACTTTTCAAACCTCATCTCTGGATATGCACAAGCCACTGCATCCAGCACAAATGAATCTCCTAGTACTTTACATAATTCATCAGTTTCTCATTCATCTCTCGGCTTTGCACATGAGTTTTGGACTTAGAATATCTCTTCCACACAAAAACTCACTGAAAGGATCAAATATATTCTTAACATTTTCACCACATAGTGCAGTGCTCAACACATTGTAAGTTTTCAACAAATGTTGGGCACGTTTTCTCTGATTCTAATTTTCCTTCTCTTAGTGAGTTTTCTGCCAATAATGTTAACTACATTTATTTCTTATTCTGTCCCCTAAGCCTCATGTTAACAGAATATATGGTTTTGCTCTTCTGTTAGAATTACTAAATGACAAAACTAGGATGAGTGTTTATAGATCTTCATCTCAATATATCAATGTTTATTTGTCCTTTTTAATCTTCTTTATTTCTAAATCTTCTTTTATAAATATAGATACCCACATAAGCCTGTTGATGAAGAGAAGAATAATGAGAATGATATTCTTTGCTTTTTCCTAAAAATTTCTCCACTTCTTTTATATCAATTATGTACATCATATACACATGTTTGATTTTCAAGTATGACAAATTTTGTATAAAAAAGTAAATTTAGAAATTGCTTAGAATAACAACAACTTTGATATTAGAAGCTATATAGTGTCTATATTTCTTATATGAAGAAATACTGAAAGGACATTCTTCAGTAATTACCGTGTAGAAACACCTTGAACTATTTAACTATATTTGATGGTGATCCTATCTAATAAAAGAGAAACATGCAAATTGACTGTACCTCCGCTATGCCCACAAGCCACGCCCACCAGCCAATCAGGAGTGAATTCACACAACCAAGATGGTGATTAATTTGCATATACAGGCACAGAGCGAAGACTGAAGACACTATAGAAGGAAGCCAAGCGCTGCAGAAGGGATTGAAGCTGCGGAGAAGCAAGCAAGCGGGGCGGTGGAGAAGGGTGGGAAGCAGGCGGGGTGGGGGAGAAAGGAGGGAAGCAGGCAGGGTGGGAGAGAAGGGAGGGAAGCAGGTGGGGTGGGGGAGACCTCTGCAGGAAGCCCTATTGCAGGAATCTTATTATATAAGATTATATATAATTTTATATATAACTATTATATATAATAATTATATATAACTATTATATAGTTATTATATAAAACTAGAGGCCCATGTATAAAAATTCATGCACTGGAGGAAAGGTCCCTCAGCCCGTCCTGCACCCTCTCACAGTCTGAGAGCCCTCGGGGGCGGGAGGCAACCCAGCGATCAGGGGAAGGCGACACCCTATCACACTTCTGCTGCTGCCACTGCCGGCCCTGGGCGGCTGGGCAGCTGCCATCCGAGGCTTGCCTGTGCCTCGGGCTGGCCCTGGGCGGCTGGGGGGCTGAGGGGACTGGGGAACTCTCGAGACAGGTGCACAGAGTGGCCGGGCCTGCCCCCAGGCCACGTGCCTGCTGCCCCGGTGGGACTGAGGGGACTGGGCGCTACCATCTTGTGGCTGTTGAGCCACCATCTTTGAGGGCATGGCAGTCAATTACCATATTCCCTCCTTATTGGCTGTGGGCACCGCCATCTTTGCGGGAGGGCCAGTTAATTAACATATTCCCTCCTTATTGGCTATGGGCACCGCCATCTTTGTGACAGTGTGAGGGTCAATTAGGATATTCCCTCTTTATTAGATAGGATGATTTATATTGCAAAGTTTTACCAGTTTGTGTGAAAGCCTTCTGCAAAGCATCAACTTATAATAAAAATTACAATTCTAAACATTTGTCCTCAAGAAGAAACATAACACAGAATAAATAGCATAAGCTGACACAAAAATTAGTGCATTGCCTATGGCACTATGGATATTATTTATATGGTAGCAAATAACATTAATGTTCTTATTAGCTGAATGAGAAATATCTTTTATGCATTCTTTACCAGGTTAATGTGTAGATTAAAAAATACTGTTGAGAGTATTTTTTGATGAGCCTTGAAAATTTTAATTCACGTTAGCAAAAGAAGAAACAATCTTCATTTTAAAATATTGGGCAAATAAAGACACCAAAACATAAGTTAAAGGCAACAATGAATGTCTTACATTATTACAAATAAACTGACACTATTATAACCTTATGAAATTCATTGATTATCTCATTTTATCATAATGAGGACGGAATGCTTAATTTGTAATTCCAGAACCCCATATAGAACCTGAAATATTTTTAAATGAAAAGCACATCAAAAGAATAACCTATTCTTGTCATGTGGGATAAATATCTATAATCTATAAGAGGTATTAAGAGAATTTGATTCCTAACCCAGTGCCTTGCAGGTAAGCCAATCAAATGAGCAACATTAGCATAAATGTTTTGAAGTTGCTAAAAATATAATGTAAGCAGGCAAATATTATCTATAGGCAAAACAGTGAAGTGAGTACATTATGGGAGCACTAGGGAAAGAAGTGGATTTGAATCCAAATCTTGCCATTTTCTATCAGAGTGACCTTCTGTAAAATTTAATTTCTTTGAGACTCAATTTCCTCATCGTAAAAACATGACAACACATAACTTATACAATTGTTACAACATCTAATGAAATAATGTTGTGGGCAAAGAGAGGCATATCCACTAAATAAGTATTAGTTTCCCTTCATTGTCAAGAAATATGAGATTCCTTATAGATTAGATCAGTTATGCTTAGATTATTGTTTTATTAAAGGGGAAAACAATGATTGAGTTGTAGTGTATATGACTTCATGTATCTTTAAGTCTATATAAGTACTAGCTGCTCAACAGAGATTTAAAAATGTGTTTTGCACTGTTTAAATGTATCATTTGCTTTATTTATGGATTATTGCTCTTAACATTTTCTGTTATTTGAGTTTTTAACTTCTACCTTAAATATCAACTCTTCCTTGTTACTCACATAAGAAAATGATTTCTAATAGCTACCAGTTAGCTATTTCCAAACTCCTCAATCTACCTTTCCACTTTACTTTCACTACTCAATTCAACTTATTCCAACTATCAGCAAAACCAGGACACTCCTTATTTCACAGACATGCCCGGGACTTTCCTCTGCCTAGTGTGCTACTGCTCCCTTCACAACCGAAGTACAACTTCCTCTTTAAAGCCTCAATCAAGTGTTCTCAAATCCATCCTCTTTTCCTTCCAACCAGGAGTAATCTGATTTCCTCTAAGTATCTTTTTTGGAGGAGTACTTTTCTTCCTTTCTACCTTTCTTGTTTTCTTTATTAATTATGCATACCATTTGCAAGCCACTATGCTAGGTACTCTGGAGGATGAATAAAACACCATACCTGTCCAGAAAAAAAACAAAAAAACAAAACAAAAAACCAAAAAACCAAAAAACAAAACCTGACAATTTAGAAAAATACAGAAGGTATGTATATAAATAGATTATTAAAATCTAGTTGGGATGCAGAGAACATAACAGGCACACAGAGACCTTACACACTGGAAGATGACATGATGGATTTTTAGGACAACCTGTCAAGTAGGTATAGTTTGGTGAGAAAGGCCAGAATCATTCCTGATTTAAAATATATTTGCCAAATTTTAGAATAATGGACTAAAATTACACTTTAATAATTAAAATGGAAGTGATATTTATACCATACATATACTAGCTGAATGATCCCAACAGTTTCAAACTCAGCAATGTTCTAGTAGCCTGATTAAATGAGACTAAGTAGCAAATAAATGCGTTTGTCTCACAAAGAGTTCTTGTCAGAATAATTCTTGTGACAGTTTAACAATTTCTGACATTTTTTTGCTTTTATTACATATAACGGTATTTAAATATTTGGCAGAAAATTGTATTTCCTGACTGCCATATCTTCTCTATTCAATAAACAAATCTAACTTTGGACAAAGTACTTTATTAGCCACACAAGGGAGATAGAATGATGAAGACATAGTGTTGTCTTCAAAGATCTCAAGGAAACAGACCCTCAAACAACTAATTATACTACAACGTGATAACTTTTCTGCAATATTGCACTCAAAGTCTGATATTCATATGTTATGAGTGACTAGGGATGTGCATCCAGTGGAGTTTTCACAGAAGCATTGACATTTGGACTTCACTTTAATCAAATTAATAAATAGAAGCAGAGCCATAGTCAAGCAAAACTAGGTATTAATACAAGATGCTTTATGTTCGGCTTTCAATTTGTTATTCATTGGATTTGAACATGGCTGTGTCTGTTGTCTGGGAAATCCCTTTCAAATCAAATCATAAAGCCCCACATTGAGTCCCCGATTGAAGACATAAATTGGGAGCAGTTTGATTTTGTGGACCTTTCCCCATGTTCCTTATGTATGCCAAGAACAAACTACACTCTGATGAAAGGCCTTTGAATTCCACTTCCAAAAATGTCTCCCTATCCCATTTAATCTTCTTCACTCTGTTGTCATGGCACTCATGTTCTCTTGGCCCAATTGCAGCAGCTGGTCTCCCACTCCTCAGTATTCACTCTTATGCATCCTTTCCTGTTGTAAAGAAACATAGCCTCAAAATGGCAATTTCTTTCCTCAAATTGTTTTAAATGTTTAAGGGGATCTACTAACTTGGATCACAGCACTTCTTAGTGATGTTTCCTGTCCTACTTACTCTACAACACACCAAAGCTTACTCTCTTATAAATCTTCTCATTCCTGCCATCACATTCACCCATCTTCTACTTTCCACCCTCCCTTTCCTCAGTGCCGGGTAAAGTCCCACAGTCTGTGCTCCTGATGTGTCATGTCCTGTCACCTAGGGCTTCCATACAAAGCCCACAGAGGAGTAATTTCTGCTCCTTTGGTGGCGTTTCTTGAAAGAGTCTTCCAGTGACTGTTGTCTTTTTTCCTCAGAACATGGAGGTGGGAGAAGAAGCTAAGGGGCAAAGAGGGAGAAAGTATACAAAAATCCCCATCTTATCCCATTCCATTTGAAAGTGTCTCTTTCTCACCCCAAACCCAGAGTATGCAAATTCTTGTCCAATGTCTCTGGACATTTCACAGAGGAATAGCCAATTCTTAGGATCTGAGTACATTAGTATAGTTAATCTCTTCTCTTTTTTTAAGACCAGAGTCTCAGTTTTACAGCTGCTCCTAATTCCTCTAACTCCAGAAGCTAACCGATTACACCAACATTAAGGGTTTAGGATTTGTCTTATCCATCTTGGGCCAAGCCAGGGAACCCTAACTCTGTAGTTTAGGGACTGAGTTCCATTCATCACCCTGCGGTGGCTCCAGAGGGTCTAAGAAGTCCCTATAAGAAGTCCCTCATCACCTCAGTGGACCACAGAGTCTGTTGAGAGGTGGGGCATGGCAGGACTCCTTCCTGCATGAGAACCAGCCTGCCTTGGTTGTGTTGTTCTGAGACTCTAACCTGGATTTGCCTGGTTCTGGGCCAGTCATGACATCACGCCTAAAGCTTTCTGTCAGGCTCTCCTACTTAGTTCTTCTTTGTTTCTGAGCTTGTCTTTCCTGGTACACCCATGTTACATTCCGGCCAGACTCAGCCTTTTTATTCCATCTGCTGCACTGCAATCCTATGATTTCTCTAGTAACTAATAGTCTATATAAGCAACTCCAAAACTTGCTTTATCTTCAATCCTACAGCAGCAGCTAAATCAGCAAAACAGCCCTTTCAGCAAGTGGAGGGGGGGTTGCAAGTAGGTCCAGAGAATCTGCCAGTAGTCTTGTCTTCCTTTACAGAAAATAAACCTTTAAATTTTTTTTATTACTTGCGTGGTCTCATAATTCCACCTAAGTGTCTCTCCAACTGAACTAGAATTCCTAAGTCAATCCTGCATTCTAAAAAAAAAAAAAAAAAAAAAAAAAAAAAAGCAGTTCCAATCTCACTGAGACTACTACAGTGTCCCAAATGGTTTTCCAAGGAAAATACAGTTTGTTCTAGATTCACTTTTAACTGCAGATGTCAGTCTGACATGATTTGTTTGCATTCTCTAATGCATTTTTTTTTGAGAAATGATTTTAACCCAAGTACCTAACAAAGCATATATAATGTCTAGAGCAGTAATCACAAACAGGAAGCCCAATGAATGGGTAGTTTACAAATACGCATTACAAACCTTGAAGGTAGGGAGGAAATAGAAGTTCAAGATTTAGTTTTCAGAAAGCTTAATTAAAATAACCTGACATGTTACCTTCTACTTTCACATTACTGTACACTCTGATTCTTCTACCCTAACTGAACTCTCTCTCCATGCCATCCTGTCCTCACGATCTTGGTCTCTCAATCCTATGTATTTTGCACACCTTGGCCAAGTTCACATAACATCCTTCTGACATGTCTTGTTTTCTGAATATTCATGGTTTCCTTGGCAGTGAAATACTTCTGTCCCATTTGCCTCAGAACAATTGAACAGAAACCTCAAAAACACTATGTTAAGTGAAAGAAGCCAGAGAAAAGACCGCAAGATGTATGATTCCATTTACATAAAATGTTCAGAAAAGGCACATTTACAGTACAGAAAGCAGGTTAGTGGTTGCCTAGGGCTGGAGTGGGAATGAGGATTAATTGTGAATGAGCAAGAGGGATTTTTGGTGGGGGTGATGGAAATGTTCAAAACTGCATTGCAGTGATGATTGTAGGACTCCATAAATTTGCCAAAAATTATTAAATTATGCACTTAATGTGGGTGAATTTTATGTTATGCAATATACACTTCAATACTTTCAACAATAAAGATAAATTTAAAAAACAAAGACAAACCAACAAAAATCTACTGAGTGGCTTTTGTTCTTTGCCTCTGTAGAAGGGAGGGTGCCTGTGAATTCTTACTAATAAATTTCATCCCATCACTCACAAATCTAACTTACCATTTCTCTGCTTCCGATCCTTTCATTGAAACCTTACTACTGCTCACAAAATGAAGTCCAGCTATGGCACACAAGCCCCTTCACATTATCCATTTACCTCCTGATGACTCCTCCCGCATGCTACTATTTTGCACATTTAATCCCTGTGACAGGTTTCCACTTTAAGCAACACTCCTTCTGCCCACTTGTTCAATTCCAATTTATTGTTCAAAAGCCTCCTTGGGCTTCATTTCCTTTGCAAATTTTTTTCTCAGACTTGGCCAATAAGATTAAGTACTTTCTGTACTATTTCTGTTTATTTACCACATTTCCATAATCCCCTGTAACGTGCTGTGTTGCATGTAATGCTTTGCGTGTCTGCCTTCCTTACCAGACTGTCATCTGCCTAACGGCAGGGGCTCTGTTCCACTCGGTGTCTCTGATGTTAATCACAACGCCTGACAAACAGTAAGCCCTTAACAAATGTTTATTGGACTGGAATGAATTAAAGATATGTATTCTCTTCAAAATTTGCCAAGCAGAAGAGGTGACTAAGGGTTTGGATTTCAAATGTTATATCTGTATGTACTATACAGCTGACATCAAAGCAAGTTGTACGTTGGGAGAAGATGGGAGCAATTATTGGTTTGGTAGAAGATTCTGACTTCAATGAGATTTGAAGTTTCCACACCCTCAGGCTGTTCTAACCCCCTGATGTTCTGAAACTGTTTTAACGACATCCAGACGCAATAATTTTGTTTTACTAATATTGTTTGCTTTTTATGCCAATACATATAAACTCTCAGTTTTTATCCAATTTATATTGATCGCTATGGCAGAAGCAAGCAATATAAAATGAAATTTACAACAGCTAACATGACTTCTTTAAATTTTGTTTTTGACTAAAAATAGATAGAATAATTATATTTTTGCGTGTGACAAAATGTAGGTCTGCAAGTTTTGCTACAGGAAGGTTAAGTTGATTAAAAACAACTACTGAAACCCTAGTCAGTAAAATTTAACATAACCAAAAAATAGGGATGTGAGAGGATATAGAATTCTTAATAAACCTGCAAGAACTTGTAACTTCTGAGAAACATATGGAAGATGCACCCTACTTTGTGAGGCACTCCTGTGAGCCATTAAAAAATGACTTCTCTTCATGACATGTCAAAAAGATGTTGAAGGGCAATTCAATATGTTGTTCACCTGGTGGCCCAGGTTCCTGGGAGTGACATTTATGAAGGAGGGAAGGGCTCTGCTGGATGGGTAAGAGTATATTGTGCTGCCTGCTTATGAGTTTGTTTTCACTTTGTTTATCATTAAATATATTTAAATAAATTCTCATTTAATATGATTATCTCAGTACTCATATATATAATAATTAAATTTCTAAAAGACTATAGACATTATTATAATTTCAATAACTACAAATGCATATAAGCACATTTTTTTCTTTTTACTATTTTACCTAGTTTTAAAATATAAGTCTAGTGGTTAAAAATATATAACTTTATGAAATAAGCACATTTCACATTTTGTTACACTGTATGTGTGACTCCTCTTAAAAAAGATTGGTGTTAGAGTGACATAAACATTATGAATGAATTTACACCATTTATACTTGAAACACTAAGGGTAGCATATAGCATTGACTGGGCAACAACGAATTGAGTTATTATATTCAATGGTACTTAATTTCTTATTCTTGTAATCACTTCTGCTAATGTGATTTAAACCACTCCAGTGTTGACAACAGTTATTCAAGTTACCTGTTAATCTTTTGTCATTGAGAAAAGTTCCCTTTATCCTACATATACAAACTTTCAATTGCAATATGTTATCATAAGACCAGAAAAGCAATATAGCTTACTGCAGTAAGGCTATGCAAACAAAATAGTTATATAACAGAATTACTGCATATTGCTTCAGACTCTACTTGCAGCTCTACTCTCAAACTTTAACAATGAAAAGTCCAGTTTCTTATTGGAATATAATAAAAGCAAAACAGAAGTATATCTTTAATCTTTAACACTACTTCCATGTAGAATGTTTTAAACACTCTCTAAAATGGTATTTGTAGGACATGGTGAGAACACATAAAACTACATTAAAATAGCACAATTTATTTTAAAGATGAGTCAGAAATTTACTTTTGTCTTTTTAGAATTATCAATACACCTTTTGATATACAGTTTCTAGAGATATATGCAATATATGAAGATGATAGAAGTCAATCAGTGTATGGCACACACAGCTAAAAACAATGTTGTACAAACTCAATAAGTAGATGTATGAATTTTTCAAGTACTTATGAAAAAAATCAGCATTTACATAATTTGAGCTAAAAAATAACAACATCCACTTGCAAATGTATATGTGCTTTTCACAAAGGGCTACACATTTTAGTACATAATTTCATTACACTATATTTATATAATATATAATGGATATTACATATATAATATCCATTATATATTTCACATAATTAAAGTGCCTTTAAAATTAATAGGAATATTCAGAAAAGTACATTTCAAATCCATAGTGCAGATTTTGAAGAAAAAAACAACAACACACACACATACACAAAACGAGTAATAACAGTTTGCAATTTCCTAAATAACAAAATGAAATAGAACCCCCCCTCAAAAAAAAGAGGAAAAACTGTTAAGCTTAATATATCCTGCTCATATCTGGTTTATGAAAAGAACCTTCAAATTATATTTACTCAAGCAATAGTTCCAATAGACCTAATATAAATTCTTTGTATCTTGCCTTGTTAAAAAAAGTTAAGATGGGGTGACTGATGAATTTGTGAATTTGCTGTTACGCTAACATGAAGACCTCTGTATGCTGGATTTCAAACACTTGAAAATTTCAAGATAAATATATCCTACTTCTAAATCATACATGTAAAGTGTTTAAAGTAAAGTCACCTATTATGTAAATTATTTATTTTACAAAGCCATCATTACAGAGACTCATTTTATATGCAAATTGAAATGCTGTAAGTCATTGAACTATACAGATAAAGCCAATGTGGTTAATTAACAAATGTGTTTTATAGCTACAAAATAACTCTTTCACATTAAATTGCATAAAATGAAAAGATACATAAGACCAGTCAGTCATTAGCCTTTCATATTTTGACTTGGGGCCATGTGGGAATAATCTTTCACTTGGAAAGTAAGTACACATTAGGGAGTATAACAGAAAACTGGGCTGCGGTATTTAGTCTCTGGAGAATATAACTGGTCAGAGAAATACTCTTATTTACTGCATTAGGATGACCTTTAAAATTATGGATTATTCTGATATATTTAAAAAATATTTATATAAAAAGTACATGTGACAGCAGCTTTATATAATAAGGAAATAAATTTGACAAAAATTTGGGTATTAATGTTTTTCCGAGACTGATAAAAATTCATATTCATTGAAAGTTAAGGCAACTGAACATACTTGGAAGAAAAACCACATTTCTCTATATTAGTTAGAAATGTCATTGTTAAACTTTAACAAAGACCAAACATTTTGCATAACACTAGGCAGGAGGAAGGCAGCCCCCATAGCAGGTAGCACACCAAAAAATGTTTGGTTTCATAACATAGTTTGGGAGAACTACCTCTACATAGTCTATTCGTGCTGATGCTCCTGATGTTGCCATTTCTGGTGACCGAAAGCTGCTGCCTCCGCATCCTCTGCTGTAGGTGTCACTGTATAGTCTCAGGCGATTGGGCAAGGGGCACACTCTGGATCTTCAGATGCTAAGATGAGAAAAATCAATTTCAATGCCTAAAAGATGGAACTCCTAATGCAGAAGGTGACTAAAATAATACCACTTGGTCTACAGTAAGGGAGGTGGAACATTTGATTGTTTTAACATAATTCCATAGAAATAGGTGTTAAACAAGATTTCTGTAAAAAGGTACAGCTTCAGAATTAGGAAAAAATATTAGATAAAATAGAAACAGAAAGTTAAACTGGGTGGAATTGGACCAGATGATTAAAAACATGCATACTTCTTAAAAGGAGAGAGCAAAATATTCATATAAAGATTACTGAGTGATAAATGATTTTTATTAAAAAAACTTGCTATAACTTTCATTTCCAAGATTGTTCCTGCTCATTTAAATGAACTCTACAAAAATGAGCATTATCAATGCATGCTGTTTAAGGCAAAATATAAATGAACCCATTGATATTTCACTCTGAGTTTCAGTGTCTTTTTTTCTTTCTGAAAATAACAAATTCGGTTTATGAATGTCCTCTGATAAATTTATTTTTTCTCAAAGATCAGCTCCCATCATATTAGAATAATTAAGCTTAATCTGTGTAATGTTTGAAAAAAGACTTTATGTGTGAAAACAACACTGAAAGAAAGCAGTGAAAGACATATATGTAAGTGGACATCTATAGAAGAGTATGTTTTATTATATGAAAAATATTTTGACTGGAAGAATGTTTGGGTTGTAAAAAATAATCATTCTTTCCATTTATTTCGTAATAAACTATTTAAAACAGCAAATTTTGCCCAGCATCTTCATGTTGTAATTAAAATGTGTATTTGTATTTTGAAACATTTAAAAAATCATTGACTTGGATGCAAAACGCTAAATGCATATATTAGAGCAAAATATTTATGATATCTGGAAACACAGCAGTGGTTCAAATTTATATGCCATGGCTATTTTGAGTTAAGTAACCGTCTTTTATATTTAAAACATTGGCAGTAATTTATATAGCTTGTGCACCTGAATTCATTAGATTTGATATACTGTAAAGTGATAATCACAAATTATGATGACAAGTTCTTATTGAACGTAATTTTTCAGCAGAAACCATCCTGTTTGCACTGAATCAATTCATCATGTTCTTATTCTACTTTAATTTTGCTCTCCACTTGTTCCAGAAAAGCCACCAATCACATTTCTATTAATGACATATACATATTTAATTACAATTTTCAATGTATTATATTTTATTCAAATTAATTAAATGCTATAATTTTGCTAACATATAATGATTTAAGAATTAAATATGTTTAAATAACAAAACAGAAAATTATGGCATCTCAGATAAAATGCAATTATGGTTATACATAATATTAAATGATGGTTCAATACCTCAGTTGCATTAAAAATTTCTCTAGAGACTTTAATATTTTAAATTTAAAAATGAAAAAAATTGACATTACAATATTTTTGCATACAACTGAAATTGGTGCACACTAATCTTAAGGTATTTTCACAGTAGAAGGCAAAAAGTAGAGTCCTCAGAACCATCTGATTGTTAATTACATTAGAAAAACTGATAAATGCTCTAAAAGTTGAACAAGTCAATGCTTCCAATAGGCAGATTAGGATTGCACATAGACTATTTGAACAAACATTACCTATCTGCATGGTTAACTGACAGGCAATACATATACAAATGCCTTGTGAGAATATTTTGTTTCATAGATTTTGCTAGAATTTTAGTTTTTATTTATTTATTTATTTTGGGTTGTATTTTTAAATAGTCATTTAAATGAGGTATTTATTTACAAATCAATATAGCTATTTCACATCATTATCATAACTCTCCTAATTCATGTTTATTACATTTACATTACTTACTATTTTAGTGATACAAGAAAAATAACGGTATGTGCAAATATTACAAAGAATATTATATTCTATATATCTTACCATATTTTTAAAATTAGATATAGATAATGCTATGTAGGTAAAATTCAAGCTGAATACAATTGTGCACTCTGCGTATTTTTCTTGGAGAATTTTAAATGTGCAGCTGGATAGCTGGCAAAGTCAAAACAATGAAATCTTAGTGTTTTGTCTCAGATCTCTGTGCCTCATCATTTGACCTTCTCACAGGGCTTACAGATTATTCAAGAATGGATTTTTCTAACAGAAGAGCAATAGAGCAGTCAGAATTCTCATTCCATTATTGAACCAGGCACAATTCAACACCACCTGAAAGCTGAAAGTGTTGCAGCATACAATTTGGCTTTGAAGACAGGGCCTGAGTACAAATCGTTTTCTTTCAATACCAAGGTGATCGATAGATAAATCTTTACACTGACAAGTAATATTTTACTCTTTAAATACACATAAATTTTTTCAATTGGTATGTCATTTTCAGTATGCGATTATTAAAACTCAATGAATTAAGAATGTGCTTTTATTATAAAACTAGAGGCTCTATGCACGAAATTCATGCAAGAGTAGGCCATCCTTCCTCCGGCTGCAGGCAGCGGCTTTCCTCTGGCACCAGGGACCTGGGCTTCCCTTGCAGCCCCGGCTTTGTCTGAAAGGTCATCCGGAAGGATGTCTGGTCTAATTAGCTTATTACACTTTTATTATTATAGATGCAGTCATCTGACAGAATAATCTTTAGCTGACTAGTAAATTTGAATTATTTTGTATATAAATGGTTGAATAAAAGAAATGCAATTGTGTTCAAGCTAAATCTCTGGAATATACCTATAGCATTCAAAATATTCTGTTGATATGCTATGGTATTTCAAAGGAGCTTAATACATAAGTGAAAGTGATTTATCTATGGCCTCCAAGTCACTGTGGAAGGAGTGGGTTAAGAGATGTAAAAGAGAGGAAATGACAGATTCTGTTTGGAGAATTAAAAAATTCTGAGATTTCTATACAGTAAGAGAGGGAATGCTAGGCATAGAAAATTGCATATACCTGGTATAAATACATTAAAATTTTAAAGCACAAAACTTATTGGGAATGGTGTGATATTTTTTGATCAGGGAGCTTATATGGAGGGGATTGTTGGGAGATGAAGCACTTGTTATGTGTCCTGACACATTTATTCCTATACCTCACTATTTTAGTTCAACCTTAAAGAAGGTGTTTCTTCACCTAGTCAGGTCAAATTCTTACTTGTGTACTTGATCCCAAGCCTTATCAACCTTTTCCAGGAAGGATCTAGCTTCTTCAGTTTTCCTCTCTTTCTTCTTTAGTGTTATTCTCTTACTGGTTCCTTCTTCTTGGGCTGTGTACAGTCTACCCCTCTGCTACCTCCTCTTCCAAACCCAAACATATATACCTTATTCCTAGCTCAAGTTAACATTCATTTCTTGTTTATTGAACTAAAATTTATTGAGTAGCTATTGTGTTCCAGGCAATGTCCAAAAAAAAAAAAAAAAAATGAAGCATAAGATGAGTTGCTCTTTGTCCTTTTTTCTTTTCCAAAAGGCAGTCTATCCTACTTCCTCACCAAACATTCACTCATTAACCCACTGCTCTTTGGGTCTCTAGCCTCAATTCAATAAACCTGTGTTGATCTTAGGGAGTTAGCATTACTAGTGGTTAATCATTCCAGTTTGGGTGACATGTAAATAAATCTAGAACATCTGTTGCTTATCTGCTGACCTTAAGCTAGTAATTTGACTTTCCTGAGCTATCATTCTTTAAATTTGTAAAACAGACATAATGACACTTTTCTTAGTCTATTGAAATGAAATATAATGCATGTTTTACAGTGGTTTACCCATAGCCTCACACACAGAAGTTCAAAAAACTGTTAAGTATCAATGTCCAAAATTCTCATTCCAAATTCAACTAACATTTCTTTATCTTTAGGATCTCTTTGCTGTCTTTGACTATTACTTATTCTCTTTATCAAAGCTCTCTACTTGCTTAGATCTTATGATAAGGCACTTTTCTGCTTTACTTCATAGTTTAATATTTCCTTCATGGTCTTATTCTGCCTGTTCTGTAAATGTTGGTTTTTCATTTCCAGTTCATAGTTCTCATCACTCAATATATAAGAATTTGCCCCTATAGTTTCAAATAACATGTATTGACAATGTCCATATCTAAACTTCCAGGCCAATTATATATATTTGAGCTTTAGATTCCTATCTCTAACTCTATTATAGGTATAGAATAGGATCTCTCAAAATTTAATTTATTGTCTCTGGGTTTTTACATTCATTTGAAATTCATTGATTTACAGCCACAGTTCTACAGAACATTGTGATTTTTTACAATAGACTATTGGATTTATTATTATCAATCCATCTTTTCTCACTTAAATCCATATTCCACATGGTTACCAAATGAAATTTAACCACACATCATTCTCTGTTATGGGCCAAATTATGTCTCCTCCACACCCTCAAAATTATATGTTGAAGTCTTCACCACCAATACCTCAGAATTTGACTGTATTTGGATATATGATAATTTTTAAAGGGATGATTAAGTAAAAATGAGGTAGTTAGAGTGAACCTTAATCCAATATAGGTGGTGTCTTTATGAGAAGAGGTAATTAGGGCACAGATTCCTAGAGGGAAGACCAAGTCAAGGAGAGAGACCTCAGAAGAAACCAGCTCTGCTGAAATTTTGATCTTGGACTTCTGGCTTCCAGAATTGTGTGTAAATAAATTTCTGTTGTCTAAGCCACAAGTCTGTGATACTTTGTTATGGTGGCCCTAGCCAATGAATACATTACCTTACCTTGTGTATATTTCTTTAACAGATTCTCACAGTACATGGGATAGAACCTCAACAAAACAAGAGGGCACTGGGTTAGCACACCTTCTTATCTAGCTTCTTCTCTGGACACTGTCCGCCATCATGATATGTGTCAACAACTTCCAACTGAGTATGGTTCTCTGTATACAGCATATTCCTCATCTTTGTAACTTTGCTATTACTGTTTCTTCACCTGGCTGATTTATACCCCTTCCTTTAGATCCAGCTTAATAATTATCTTTTCAGGATGCCACCTTTACCCTAAATTGATTTTTAAGTAATGTATAAATAAAAGTTGTAAAATATAGGTACATAGAAGAGGGGGAATCACCATGAAATTTTAAGCCTAAAATGACCATTGTCATTCTTTCATGCTTTTCCTTTTAGCCTTTTAAGACTGATTTTCACACAATTAAGATTTTACTATACAAGAAATTTTACATTCTGTGCTTATTTGACTTGGTGCTATTCTTTGAACATTTTCATTATTAAAAACACAATTTTAATGACTTCAAAAGATATTTTGCCATGTTGAATTAGCTCAATTAATCTAATCATTCTTCTAGAATTTCAGGAGCCCTTATTGACTGCCCTGGGCTTAACTGTATGGTGTGATTCCCAAACTTCTAATTCCAGACTTTTGTCCTGGTCTTTGGATCTGTGTATCAGTTGGACCTCACTACAATATCCTTTCATGAAAATTTAATTAGTCCAAAACTAAACTCAATATTTCCACCTAGTACCTGTCCCACCCCTCCCATATCTCCCAAGCCTTCTTCTATATCCATTTATAGTACAATAATTCAAAAAGTCTTCCATGATAACAACCAGTGGGTCATCCGGACTTTCCTTTTCCTTCAACCTTTCCTAATTCAAATTTAATCATTGACTAAAGTGTTTATGTCACTAAGTATATCCTAAGTACATTTTGTGTCTTTCCTCGTCACTCCACTGTCATTACTTTAAACTGGTTTACATGATCTCTAGGCTGCTGAAATGGTCTCTAAATTCATCCCTCTGGACTCCTCAATAAAATCTTCCTCAACTTTGCTTCATAACTGTTACCATAACTGTTAAAGATGCAAATCTGATCATGTCACTCGTTAGCTTAATTTTCTTCATTGGATTCTTCAAAACCATGTTCCAACCTTTTCTCATGGCATTGTAGTAGGTGTTATATATATATCCTTTAATCCAATTCTACTTGCAACCCTCTGAGGAAGGTTGACAGAATAGTCTTTAGCTGACTAGTAAATTTATACAAAATTTATACCAAAAAAACCCCACTAGTTATTTATACAATAACAATTAAAGTAATTGATTTTCTACCTCCTTGGATGTAGGTAGCTTTTATCAAACCTGTTTGCTAGGGCTCCTCCTCTTTAATCTGATTTCTATCTTAGCTCTCTGTAAAATTGACTGGTTAAATTGCTTGTCATATCCAGCTAGACCTTAAGGAACCCATGATGCACTGCAACAAAAATTAGCTTTTTACTAAAACTCAGCATGACTTTTCCATTTTATATCAGTGCTTCTTGAAGAACTGTACTCACGTGTTTGTGTGCCTGACTCCATGCCCAGACTGGAAATTTGGAAGAACAAATAAAAATTGCTAAAGGGTATAGATATCTATGTTGGCAAAATGTTCACTCTAGGTTCAGGTAGGCAAAATATTAAAAGAGAAAGAGGAGATTAATAAAATATATAACTTGTAATTAATTCATGATCTAAATGGAAATAAAATATTTAGTTTACATTTCTGAATACCTTTGCCATGGGAATGTATATCTTTGTAAAGTTCTCTATAATAGAGCCTTTATTAGTTTATACCAGAGTTGCAAAGAGCCTGAAAAATGTGATTTTGCACTTCTACTGTGAGTTTAAATATATACAAACTTTTCAAGGTTTAAGTCATTTCACAAATGTTTGAAAACAATAAACATATTGCTAAAAACATTATTATTCTAAGAATAACTAATTAAATCACAAGCAGTAATCAGTAGAGGTACATATTCATCATTTTAAACATGGAAACTTAATGGAGCCTTGATGGTAAGCAATAATTACCACAGGAGCACTAAGGCAGAATTGATATTTAGAGCTAACAAATTAATTTTGAAGCTAATTGAAAACAAACCTTGCTTTGAATAACATCACATAAGAAATGCTTATTGTTATGATTTTTTATTATAAGTTTTAAAAATGTTCTGATGCATTCGTTATATGGAACAGCTGGTAATACATATATTCTCTAGGCAGGATTACAGTAAGAACTAAAATGGAAAATGATAATCCTTGAAATCAGAAGGTTTATGTCTGAAAAGTCTGGATGCCCTTCGATCCTAATTTTTAAAAGTTCTTTCAGTTTACTTTGGGAGAATAAGAGGATATACTTTTTTATCATCTAGCCTGCTGGTGTCTGTCACACATTATTGGTTCTCCACATTATTTCCTATTTTCTGTTTGATTTCCAGATCCTACAGAAACAGTAATAGACCTAGAGCAAAAGCATCCTGTTGAATTCATCTTGTTTCATTGTTTTTGCCATTTGAGAATTTGCCGTCTTGACAACTGCAAATCTACTTACAAGTTAGATGACATGCATTTAGGCACAATTATTCCTCTTCAAACATTCCATCTACCACTAAATGTTCTCTTCCACTTGGAAGTAGCACCTAGGAGCGATGTCTTCACTCATTACTGCTGGTGAATCTGAAATTATTCTCGTCACAAGCTGATTTTCAGGTCACTTTTAAAGTGACAGGTACTTTGTTCAGTAGCTCTCTCTCTCTCTCTCTCTCTCTCTGTCTGGTATATATATATATATATATATATATATATATATATATATATATATATATATATATATATGACTAGAGGCCTGGTGCACGACATTTGTGTACTGGTTGGGGGTGGGGGTGCATCCCTCAGCCCGGCCTGTGCCCTCTTGCAGTCTGGGACCCCTCCGGGAATGTCTGCCTGCCACAGAGGCGGGAGAGGCTCCCACCACTGCCATTGCACTCGCCAGCAGTGAGCCCGGCTTCTGGCTGAATGCACTGACCACCAGGGGGCAGCTCCTGCATTGAGCGTCTGCCCCCTGGTGGTCAGTGTACATCATAACGGGCAGTCGTTCCGCTGTTTAGTCAATTTGCATATTAGGGTTTTATTATATAGGATATGGAACTGTCTTCAGTAGCTCACTTACTTTGGTGCTCTTTGAGGACCTTAATTCCTTGGCTATCAGAATCTGGTGGCTACTGCTATTAACTCCTAACATTTACTGTGGCTTCATTTCACCAGTTACCTTTCATTTTTCCTTCTGGTAATGAGGCCTTATGAAGGCTACTGCCTGAAATACAGCAGGTATTTAACAAATATTTGCTTCCTATTGCACAGATATTTTGCAGAGAGTCACTGACACCTTTACCAGGACAATAGCTGATATGTAAGTACTTGCCTTGGTGCTGAAGTTACCCTTTGCAGGTAAGGGAAGTTATTTTATTTAGTTCGTTGGGTGTAAGGTGAAAGCAGTTCCCCTCTGGTAGGATGTTCTCAGTAGACCAACTAGAATCACCTCATTTTTATACTTTTGTTCTATACTCATTCTATCCGTACTGGCTAACTGCAGCAAGCAAATGGATCCAGAGGGATTCTTGAGAACCAGCTTACTTTTATGCCCTAATGCTCCTCTTCTCTAGAAAGCACAGTCAACTCCTCTGGACAGCAATGGTTTCCATATATTTATTGGTAAGTCTTATTCTGTACTATATTTTACTTATTAGTCCAAGTATTCAAGTTTCTGTGACATGTGGTATGGTATTGCCTCCATGATTCCATGTGTCCAGTGACAAAAAGAGTGTGACCACAGCCTTTCTTCTTTGGTTACAAAGTTCCTCACTGAAGACTAGAGAATGTTAACACCCTTTGTTTGAAGTGCTTCAGCAGAAGAAATCTTGCAAACTGCCATTCAGTCTGATGATGTAATTAACATACTGCCTTTTCCAACACTTCAACACCAGGGTGTGAATAATTGACATTCTTTTCTTAACATCAACAAACATGGAATAAATTTAGTAAGTAAATTACTGAGTGCTGCCTGTCACAGTGCTTGGAAAACCCAAAAGGAGCTTTACTAGCCTTCTAGTCTGGCTAGTATGTTTTTACACACATTCTTAATAGTATATGTTTGAAGCTGTGTTGAATGCCATCCTATACTTTTTAATTTTGTCAAATAAACTCATCCATCCATGCACCCATCCAACCACCCTTCCAAAATTTATTCTACAAATTTGTTACTACTCTGGGCAATGGATATAAAAATATGAAAGACATTTTGACCTAAAGGAAATCAAAGGCCTGCAAGGGAAACAAACAAGGGAATAAACAATTAAAGAATAATGGTATACTTTTCTTTTGAGCTAAGAAAACATAGAAAAGGCATGGCTGAGATACTCTGAGTGGGTTTAGAAAAAAATTTCTTGAGGTGCTTACCTCTACTGAGTTGTAAAGAATAAGTAAGTTAATTAATCAAAAAGTAGGAAAAGATGACCAGGTAGCAGGAGCAACATGCATGAAGGCCCAGAGATAAGAGAGTAATTCAGGGTGACTGGAGCATAGAGTGTGAGGAGGGGAAAGAGGGTGTTAGGAGAGGAAGGAGAAATAGTTGGGGGCAGGTCATGAAGGGACATTATCTTAAGGAGTGTAGATTTTTTTTTCTTGAACATCATTGAATTTGTTAAGAATTTTAAGATAGAAAATTACTTAAGATCTGCACTTTAACTTTGGAAAAATAGAGTGGAGGGCGGCAAGACCAGACGCAGGGAATTGAGTCAAGAGATGATGATAACCTGAACTAAAGCAAAGGTAATGGAGATTAAAAGAGGAATACAGATTTGAAAGTAACTATTCATATCTGTAGCTTTACATTTAGTTACATGATTATTTAATGAATGCTGTTTTTTTTTTAATTAAATCTAAGCGCCATGAATACAAAGATAGGGTTTGTTTTGGCCCACTATTGCATCTCCCAAGCATAACACAGTGTTTGGCACACAAGCGCTTAATAAGTATTTGTTGCATAAATGCTATAATGAATGAATAAAAAAATACATTCAAATCCAGAGACAGAGAAGCATCAAACAGACTGTCAAACCTCAGAGGGAAGGCAGGGGAGGAAGGGTGGTAAGAGATCAGCCAAAGGACTTGTATGCATGCATATAAGCATAACCAATGGACACAGACACTAGCGGGGGTGAGGGCATGTGCTGGGGGTGGGAGTGAGAGTGGCCAAGGAGAGGTCAATGGGGGAAAAAGGAGACCTATGTAATACTTTAATCAATAAAGAATAATGAAGTAAAATAATATTACAAAAATACATTCATATTAAATGTATACTATGAACCAGATAGTACCATGGGCAGTGAGGATACAGTGATGAACAAGCTAGACAAGATTCATGTTCTCAAAGAGAAATTTTAGAAAAGAGACAAGAAATACTAAAATTTGAATAATCATCATCAGTCTTACCAAGAAATTAAAATAAGGGACTTGGAAAGTGCTGGAATGGGAGTGGCTAGTTCATCAATGACTTTTAGGACAAGTGACATTTGATTGAAGATTTGGATAATAAAAAAGGAGCCAGCTATGGATGGATCTGGGAGCAGAGAGTTCCAGACAAAGGAAATGAATAAGCAAATTAGACAGATTTGACAGAATTTGTTGACTGATTGGATGTGGGAGTAAGAAATAGAACTAGGATGATTCACAGGATTTAGAATATGTTATTTCTATTCTTTCTAATGACCTTGGGGATACTGGAAAAAGTACAGATAGTGACAAATGATGAGTTCAGCATGGAACTGTTGCCTTTAAGGAACCCATGATGCACTGCAACATGTAGATTATAATTTACCTGCAAGATCCTAAGAACAGAAAGGATGTAGACCACAACTCTAAAGGATTGTTACAATAGCATTCTCCATGTGAAACTTAACTGACAATATCCCTAGTTAATTACACTTGCTGAAATTATTTCAATATCAGGTCCAGTAGACCCTGTTCTGTTTCAGAATTTTCTGTTAATGTGATCATCCAAACGTAACATGGTTATTAACTATTGGTAAGCTGTAGACAGCACTAATTGTTTCCAGGCAGAAATCTGGAAATCTGGACTTTTCTACTGCATTCTTCACTATCACACTTTAATACGCTTTGGATTTCTGTTTTCCTGTAAAAATGGTTTCATTCTTGTTAAAAAAAAAGACCCCATTCTTTTGAGATATCATCCACTACTTTTGCCCAACAAAATAATTTATATGGCATATACAGTATAAGAATCTACTATCAGTTTTCCATATTCAACCTAGACTTCGGGTGTGGGGGGTCTGGTTTAGACCTTTGTAGTACACTGCAAATATGTTTAATACTGTCACAGGCTATAGATAGTTCCCTTTAGAGCATAAAGAAGAGGAATAAAAAAAGACTTCTTTACTGAGGATAGTTTTGTGGTTAACTTTGAAAGGTATTGTACTGACTAATGACTTTTCAAGGTAGAAAGTGCCCTTTATGTACAGACATGCCAGAGACTGCCCTGATACATAAATACAAAGCTACTGCAACTTCACACTGAAATATGTTCTCAGTAAAGAAGGCTCAACTGCAAGGAATTCAACTTGATAAACCTGTCCTATGTGTCAGATAACTTTTAAAAAGTGCCAGAAAGCACTTTTGCAACCAATTTATCCAGTGTGGGTAGGACCGGATAGATTGCCACTTGTCTTTGAACTTCAAGGACCCGTGTGATTTCAGCTCCACTACCCATAGCCACTGCAGGATATAAAGGCAGAAAGCGAAGCACCTCTGGTCTAAAATTGAGATTCTCCATGAGCTTCTTATGCTATGGCTACTTCCACTGCCTGCGGAGTCCTGCTGTGTTTTTTTTTTTTTTGCTTGTTTGTTTTTGTCCTATTGTACCAGTTTAACACTTGACTGCCTTGAACTTGATTTTCTACCTCCTTGGATGTACGTAGCTTTTATCAAACCTGTTTGCTAGGGCTCCTCCTCTTTAATCTGATTTCTATCTTAGCTCTCTGTAAAATCGACTGGTTAAATTGCTTGTCATATCCAGCAGGTCTCATCATGTAGATCGAATCTGTTACATTTTAAGAGTCTAAGTCCATTAAAGAGCATTTGCAATTTTCAAGTCACCACTGCTAGATTTTTACTGACACTCTCATTTTTCTAAAGCAATATGTTGACAGAAGGTCACATTAAGTTGCATCCATTGAATATTGTTTAAGAATCCCACTCCAGAATTTATTTAAAGAACATTTTGTATGAACTAAGGTATCTATCTATCCTGCTGAAGATGTGATGAATTATAATACAGATTCATAAATAGCTGATAACAACTGAAGTAATTAATTGGCAGTCTTTTTCAACTTATTTTCTATTTTAAAATGCTGTATATATATAAAAAATAACTTTTCTAAATTTATAAATATGATATACTTTTTTCAGTATAGTTTTAACTTCTTAAAATTGTTTACTTTTTTTTTTTAAATATATTTTATTGATATTTTACAGAGAGGAAGGGAGAGGGATAGAGAGCTAGAAACATCGATGAGAGAGAAGCATCGATCAGCTGCCTCCTGCACACCCCCCACTGGGGATGTGCCCGCAACCAAGGTACATGCCCCTGACCGGAATCGAACCTGGGACCCCTCAGTCCGCAGGCCGACGCTCTATCCACTGAGCCAAACCGGTTTCGGCTGTTTACTTTTTTCATCTTTTCCTCCTCTCTACTCTTTTACTCTTCTCATCCGGATCCCAGCTTCAAGTGACCCAAATATATAAGCCAGTATGTCACCTTTTTTATTTTTCTTGATACTTACCTAATCACATACAAATAAAAGCAGATGTGGCATTATTTATTTCATAAAAATAAAACTATATTATATGCAGTTTTCTGAATTTTTCTTCTTTTCCTCAGTAATAATTTATAAAAATCATGATATTAATGGCTTTATGGTATTACTATATCATTATCTAGCCTTTACTCTGTTAATGAATTTTTATTTTTCCTGTTTTGTTTGTTTGTTTTTGTTGTTTAGGTCACTCCAAACATTGCTGCAATTAACCTTATAAGTTAAATAATCATCCACAGTTTTTGTATACTGAATAAGCCAGACACTATTCCTTTTTATTTCAAATGGGTCCCCAACTATTCCAATGATATTGATTAAATAATACACCCTTTCCACTGATTTAATATACTCATCCTGTCATATTTAAAATTCTTATAAATACTGATATCTATTTCTAATTTTGTGCTTTGTTCCATTGACTTAATTGCTATTTTATAGACAGTATTTATTTAATAAGTATATGTAATAATATGTTCTGATATTGGACAAGGCAAGCCTATCATTAATACTTTTTGTTATAAATTATTTTTCTTCATTGTTTTATTTTACTTAAAAAATTAAATTACAGTTTCCTTTCAAGATTATTTTATATTATTTTCAGTTGTACAACATAGTGGTAGCCAGTCATATATTACTTTACAAAGTGTTCTCCCTGATATTTCCAGTACCCAATAGGCACCACACATAGTTATTATAATATTATTGACTGTATTTCCTATGCTGTACTTTAGATCCCCATGCTTATTTTGTAACTTCCAGTCTGCACTTCTCAATTCCCTTCATCTTTTTCACCTAGTCTCCCAACCCTCTCCCCCTCTGACAACCATCAGTCTGTTCTCTGAGGCTGTTTCTGTTTTATTTATTCATTATTTTCCTCATCTATAAAATTGAAACTGATAATAACACCTGTATTATAGTGATCCATATGGATTAATATAGTGATGAATATATTAGTTAGTATAATTAATATAGTGATGAATATTTAAGTTAGTGTAATGCTGGCAGGTATAAAACACCGTGAAATGATGGCTGCTGTTGCTGTGATAGTTGCAGAGAAGTCACAGGCAGAAAACCAGCTTAAGTAGCAAGTGTAAATTTTCCAGTATTGTTTCTTTAATAATTTTTAAATTAAGAATATATATATATATATATATATATATATATGATTTTAAACTGGCAAGCCAGAATAGTTTTGATTCTTCTCGGTAGCAAGAGATTCTCCAGAATAATATGCAACAAAAAATGACCCCAAAATACAATGACAGCCAACTATTTAGCAAAATAGAATCCAACACAGAATATGTATGTCATCTAATGAGCCTTTTAAAGTTAAAGAACAACAATTAAAAAACACTATCAAAGAATTGAGGTCTACATAAACAAAAAAAAAATAAAAGAGAAATATAAATGGTGAATTAAATTTTATGAATTGTGGAAACCATTGGAAAAACACAGAATTGAGCTCACAAGTAGACTGTAGGAGAAACAGGTATATTCAGTATAAATGTCTGCTCACACTATTTAGTTCATTTTAACTTAATAAAGGAAGATTAATATAGTTTCTTCTAATATCAATACTTCTTATTAAAGTATAACTAACTGGAGTAGGTTCTCTAGGAAAGTTTTTGTTGATGTAACAATGGATCAAAATGAACATATAATAGTCACATATAATAAAATATTCCACTGTTTTGGCTGCCTTATCCCTTTCTCAGCTTTGCTAGCTCTTAACAACAACATAACATTTGAGAAAGGTTGGCAGCATTTATATTTTTATAATTTAGCTAAAAAAAGCTTCCCCAAAGTGATTGCATTACACTTGTCAGAAGAAAGAGACTTAATATCAGAAGCCATTAACTCCAATTGCCAGCAGAGAAAAACAAAAGGGAATAAAGTTCTTGGTTCAACTTACAAAAAGCCATTACTAACCAAAAAGAGAAGACAGAATGTTCAGATTAGCTGTCTGTCAATAGCATATGGATTTGAGGATCATAATTGATATAATGATACTTTTGATAACAGATATATAGTAAATCTACTATATTGGTATATCATATTGATATAACATTTAGGAAGGCTATTACATAAATTTCAACCTGCATAATGTTTAAAAGTATTTAAATTTGCCTTCATCTAGTTGCTGAAAATTAGCATAGCTCTCAATTCTAGTACATTTCTTAAAGTAATCCTCGTGTACACAGATGGTATAAACCGAGCCACTCTCAGCAGAAACATGCACTAATATTAGGGGTTGTATGTGAAGAAGTGAATTTGTGTTTGGGATAGTCCAGGAAAACTTTTTGGCGGGGGGAGCAGAGGAAGTTATTTTTGTTTGTAAATAGTGACATTCATTTCCTGATCCATTACCTAGAGTTAAGAGTGCAATTTATAGTCGCAAAACCATTTCCTTCACATTTACCCTTTCCAGATTGCTATACAAAGTTTGTCCCTGATTATCTCACTAGTGCCATTTTCTATTAAATACCTGATCGGGGTATGAATACAACCCACAATTTACTCTTCTTTTTTTCAGACTACAGGGGTTCTTTGTTGGATATTGACATAGAGACTCTACTGAACTGTGCTTTGTGTGTATATTGATTGAAAAGAATGTCTAGCCTTCCTATACAAAGCAATAATAAGTTATTTTGCCTCCTCAAAGCTATGCGAGGCAGGATCTTCATCCTAATGACTCTATTCTCTCTATTTCACCGAATCAGGAAAAAGGACTTCTGTTAAATATTTTCCTTATCACCAGTGATCACCTATTAAACTTGCCTTATAAGAAAAATCAATAAGGAAACAGATGCAATAGGGAAGGATTGGATTATCCAATTAAGTCAAATGTCTAGAACTACTTCTTAAATTTTTATAAATTCAAATGGATTCTTTTAAGCAGAAATTCTTATTTTGGTGTGTTCTCTGTAGGTTTTCTCATACCTTAAGTTGTGGTGGCATGCTTTGAACATATTAAAAGATTCATGGCAACATTAAAAAAGTCAGCAATAATTCAACGCAATAGCTATGATAGTTTAACAATATCATATATTATTTATGAAAGCATACATAATGTTAAAGTATTCCTTATTCATCCTTATGTAGTTTTTGGCTGTTTGAATAATACTGTTTACTGCCTTTACCCGAACTAGCATATATTGAGGAGAAAAAGTATCTTGTTTCAATAGGGATGACATCTTCTTTTGGTGTTGGTTTGACTATGTATGCTTTGATCTCTTATTTACAGAAATTGTGTCTCATTCTACTCAGTACCATAGTCCTGAGTTAGGGCAATGTTCTGCTTAACACTCATTGCCATGAAGATAAGAACGTTCCATTGTTGCAAAAATAACCTTTATAAGTTAACTGGAATTGGCATGTTTGTGAAGTATCGATGGTGTTCTCATAGTACTCTGGTTAAGAACAATTTTTCTAAATTGTCCAGAAATAATTCCAATGGTTTTTAATTAAACTTCATGTGATTTTCATGGATATTCAGGCAATTACATTGTTTTATTTAAGACAAGAACACTTTGAAAACATAAGAGACCTTAACCCTGGCATAAACCATGCTATTATGTTTACTATCAAGTAAGTATAAAAATAACAAAGCAAGTTGACTCCTTGATCTTACAAGTATCATAAAATGTATAAATATTAGCAAATAATAAAAATATGTACATCTTCATTATCCACTGTGTGAACAAGAAGTAATAATTTGAAAAATTTCAAATATTGTTTCTATAAATAAACACACCTTTCTTCAATCACATTAATAACTCATATATCTGCCTAAGGTTTTGATTAAGTTTTGTCTGGAATAAGTTAGCCAGGTTTTAGCATGAGAATATAGGACACATGATACCTGATTTGAGGGTGGTGTTATGTGGTGGTACACACACAATACCACATCTTGTTTCAATTATGCTATATGTATCTCTAGGCCTTTTGGTTCCAAGTTAAAATATTCACTATGTGAAAACAAATGACATTTATTTCTTCATTTATTCAATAATTATTGATCTGCAAGGCAGGCTGCCAGGTTACTATGATAAATAAGGCAAAAGGCTTCAGAGGACAATTCCTCAGGAACTAGAGGTCAGATAATCCAGCAAATCCAAAATGGGGCCTTTTGCACCATGGCAATTCAGTACAAACATCTATGACTCACAGTTTAGGGCCAGCAGGGTGATTCTAATATCAGCACTTAGACTTCCTGAGCTTTGCTATTGGATCTTGCTGTGCAACTGCCATTGTGAGGTCCAGCAGGCAAAGCAGGAGCAGAATTGGTAAACTTGGAACCCAGAGGCTCTTTCAAATTTCCCAACTCAAAGGATGGAAGGAAAAAGAGAAAAGAGAACATCCAGAGAGAAGTTCGGGCATGGAATTATTGGTGTAGCCTGTCTGGTATGGCCTCATCATTTTGAATTGCTTTTTATCTTGAGCAAGGACTATAGCAATAGTTGAATCCCCCTGAGAAGCTTCTCTTGGCTTCATTTGTTTGTTTGTTTTGCTTTGTTCCCTCCCTCTGAAAACTTAAGAATCACTTCCATCTATTATGGATCAAGTATGTGCAAATACCATTGGGTATATGATGCATATTATATTATTTATAGTGCCTAAATTCATGATAGGAAAACTGCAGTTTGAAGACACTAACTCACTTGCTCTGCAGCACACTGGTACTAAGGGATGAGAGAAATGTGAATTCATGTTTTCTCAAGCCCCCTCCACTTGGCTATGTTGCTTTTCCTGCTTCTGATGTAGACAGGGAAACATAGGTTGAGTTAAGAAAAAAATAATGCATATTTTGTAAACTTAAAAAAAATATTACCAATAGGATATTTTTATTTTTCAAAATACTGGTAGACTTTGGTAACTTGCATTGGATTTTAAAAGTTTTTATTTTTATTTTGCTATTAAACTGTTGAAGCAGCTCACTTTAAGCTGCTTTTTTTTTCAAAGCAATATTTACTTTTTATTACATACTTTTCAAGCAATAACTTTATTCTGTGTGAGATTAATAAATATTTCTGGATTCCCATTGCATCAGGTTATCCCAAGTAGCCTATATAATAAGAGGTAATATGCAAATTGACCCTCATGCCCTCACGCCCTCACATCACAAGATGGCTGCCCCCACATTGTCACAAGATGGCCGCCCCCCATGTTGTCATAAGATGGGTGCCCCCATGTGATCACAATATGTCCACTCCCTAGGTCATCACAAGATGGCCACCCCCACATCATCACAAGATGGCTATCACAAGATGGCCACCCCCATGTCATCACAAGATGGCCACCCCCACAGCATCACATAATGGCTGCCACAAGATGGCCACCCCCACATTGTCACAAGATGGCTGGCAGGGGAGGGCAGTTGGGGGGGACCAGGCCTGCAGGGAGCAGTTAGGGGCAATCAGGCAGCCAGGCAGATGGGTGGTTAGAAGCCAATAGTCCTGGATTGTGAGAGGGATGTTCAACTACGTCCCCTTCTAAAAAAAAACCCGACAGTTGGACATCCCCTGAGGGGTCCCAGATTGGAGAGGGTGCAGGCTGGGCTGAGGGACAAACCCCCAGTGCACAAATTTTGTACACTGGGCCTCTAGTGATAGTTATAAAAAGTTTATGATATACCAAACATTACTATTCCTATTTCATCTTACTTGTTTAGTAATCTCAGAGAAAAAAATCAGTCTGCATTTCTTTTTTTTTTTTTTTTTTTAAATATATTTTATTGATTTTTCACAGAGAGGAAGGGAGAGGGATAGAGAGTTAGAAACATCGATGAGAGAGAAACATCGATCAGCTGCCTCCTGCACACTCCCTACTGGTGATGTGCCCGCAACCAAGGTACATGCCCTTGACCGGAATCGAACCTGGGACCCTTCAGTCCCCAGGCCGACGCTCTATCCACTGAGCCAAACCGGTTTTGGCTGCATTTCTGTTTCAAAATACAGATGGAAAAACGTGTCAGAAAACAACAAAAGAAATTTAAGGAAAGTTAATTATCCTTGTTATAATTATATACAAGGTTTCAACTTAAAAACAGGGCAGAGTTAAAAAAGAACTATGCTGATTTACTTGTCTAATACTTCTTCTGCAGAAAGAATAGGACTAGCAAACAAAATCAGTTTATTTCATGGGATCTTGTATCATCTATTCAAAACCTTGTAAATGGAATGTCTACAATCCTATCTAATAAAAGAGTAATATGCAAATTAACCATCACTCCGCTACACCAATGAGCCACACCCACCAGCCAATCAGGAGCGAGTATACAAATTAACCCAACCAAGATGGCTGCGGCCATAGAGAGAGCAGGAGTGAGGCTTGGGTTTTCCCGGTGATGGAGGAAGCTAAGCTTTCTGCACACTCTGGCCGGCCCACTCCAGGCTACAAAGTTTCAATTATAGAAGGTAAATAAATCCCAACAAAAATGGCGGCAGCCACGGAACTGGAGAGAGCAGGAGGCTAGGGTTGCCCCCAGCGATGGAGGAAGCCAAGCGTCTGAAGCCCTGGCCTGCCTTGGCCTCTGCTACAAAGTTCCAATTATAGAAGATAAATAAATCCCAACAGAAATGGCTGCCACCAGGGAGCGAGCAGAAGGCTTGGCTCAGCTCCAGGCTACAAAGTTTCAATTGTAGAAGATAAATAAATCCCAGATACCAGGGCCTCTGCTTGGGCAGCCAGGGTGTGTGGCTGGCCTGCAAACCACTACAGGCCCCTTACCCAGGCCGCCCCACGCCCCAAGGGAACCCCCACCCTGATCCGGGACACCCTTCAGGGCAAACCAGCTGGCCCCCACCCATGCACCAGGCCTCTATCCTATCTAATAAAAGAGTAATATGCAGATTGACCATCACTCCAACACACAAGATGGCTGCCCCAATGTGGTCAAAGATCCTGCCCCCATGTGGACACAAGATGGCCACCACAAGATGGCCAGCAGGGGAGGGCAGTTGGGAGAGACCAGGCCTGCAAGGGAGGGCAGTTGGGGGCGATCAAGCCTGCAGGGGAGGGCAGTTAGGGGTGACCAGGCCGGTAGAGGAGGGAAGTTGGGGGTGACCAGGCCTGCTGGGAAGGGCAGTTAGGGGGGACCCAGACCTGCAGGGGAGAGCAGTTGGGGGGAACAGGCCTGCAGGGCAGGGCAGTTAGGGGTGACCAGGCCTGCAGGGGAGGGCAGTTAGGGGCAATCGGGCTGGCAGGGGAGCAGTTAGTCATCAATCAGGCTGGCAGGGGAGTGGTTAGGGGGTGATCAGGCTGGCAGGCAGAAGCAGTTAGGGGCAATCAGGAGGGCAGGCAGGCGAGCAGTTGGGAGCCAGCAGTCCTGGATTGTGAGAGGGATGTCCAACTGTCCGATGCCTGGTGGGATCGGGCCTAAATGGGCAGTCGGACATCCCTCATGGGGTCCCAGATTGGAGAGGGTGCAGCCTGGGCTGAGGGACACCCTCCCTCTCCGCCCCCCTGTGCACGAATTCCGTGCACCAGGCCTCTAGTATTTTATAAGGGAGTAAATTTCATGTACAAACCAATATTAAATGCCATTCATTATATTTGATAAAAATATAAAAAAGCTTATGTCAGTTACGATATTACAACTGAAACAAGAACTTCAGGTACCTCAATGTTACTATAAAAAGTAATAGCTATCCACTGTCCAAGTCAATTGAATTCATATTTCTCATTGATTTTCTCCCACAATTTACTGAGTTTTGGTTCTGCCCTAATCTTGGAATAGATTCTTTCAACATACTTCTTTCTATGACAGTCTGAATAACTATTTTTAAATTCAAAAATTTCTATAAGGAATTATAGCTAAAGAGGTACTAATTTCTTAATGATAACTCAAGTAGAACAGAATTTATTTAAAAGTGGATTCTGTTACAATTTCAGATAGATTACAAATCACCAAATAATGGTTCCTTCTGTGGGACACACTGTTTATCATCTCTCAGTGGAGTGTTTTTTGTTTCTTTTTCATGACAGCAGTCTCATCAGGAGATGTGCAGTGATTGCATTTAGGTATTAGAGATTTAGAGATTTTGTAAACATTTCCAAGAAGAATACATTTAGTAAGTTATAAAATACATCTATAGCAAATTATAACTGCATTATGAATATTTGTATACAAAGTGTTTTAAATGGTTTGTTTCCCAGGCAACCATATTTGGCAATCTAAAAGAGGCCATATTGCCTCACAATACATTATACCTTCATTATTCCTTTTTTTAGAACACATTTTCTTTGTACATAATGGTATGGAAATTCATTCTATATAAAATACTATAACATTTTCTTACAAAGAAACATAGTCCAAGAATATACCTAAAGTTGACATTTAGTTTTTCAATTAAATAACAAACTCAATTAACTAACCCAGGAAAATAAAGACCATGTATACCTAAAAGTGTCCATTTAAGCCACGTGTTTATTGCCAACATTTTTTAAAAACACAAGATAAGATAGCGATATCAATTTGACATCTGTAGTGTACTCTCTTAAAGCTAGCAATGAGTGCAATGGCTAAAAGTTATGCAAGTGAAATGAGAAGAAAGAAAACAATGCATTATGCTTAAGTTAATTTTTTAATAATCAAGCGGCAGGGACAGTGGACAAATTATTTAATGAGAAAACATCCCAGAGCTTAACTCCCTATTCATTTCTGGTCTTTACAATCAATGAAGTATTTGTCAGGTGTCCACAATTTCTTGGCATTTTTCTGGGCACTAAAACATGGCCTGCCTTTATTTTAGCAAACATTCTTTGAGAACTTTCTTTATGCCCCACATTGTTGTCAATATAAAGAAAAGACACTTTCTTTCTTTTAGTAGTTCACATTTTTCTTGGGAATAAACTCACAAATAAGAAATCTAGTACAATGTGATAAAGACTATGGTAAAGAATATACAAAACGCTGTGGTAGCAGAGTAAGGAATAATTAGCTTGTTCCTGAAGTGTCAGGAGACACTTTACAAAGTGACATGTGGATTGTACTTTAAAAATTCACAGTATATCCAAAAGGAGAGAAGGACAAATGAAACATTTCTTCTCTTTCTCCAGTTGCCTCCATCTCCCATCTTAGATTTTGTAGTTCCATACCCCAGTCACGCACCTGTAAAAAGCCCAAGTTCCCTTGCCCCTCTCCTCCTCCATCTGGCATGCTTGGCAAAATACAGCCAGCTGCCTACTTTGGTGCCTGCAGTAAAGTATCTGAATTTCTGATGAAGACTGCTCAACGTTGCTGAATGGATTTCTTTCAAATATATATATATATATATATATATATATATATATATATATATATATATATATATATAAACTTAAATTTCAAATGGGCAGTCAACACTGCCAGATGATTCTAAGACCACCACCACCCTCCCCCTGATATTTTCACTTTCTCCTTCTATAAGGGAACTACTCATTCACCCTTTCTCTGATTTCCTCAATCTCCAACAATCTCCAACATTCCCTACTTACACTCAGCTGGTGATTCTTTTTCAGGCTTCATAGAGAAAAATCAAAGCAATTAGTTGAGAATGTTTTCATCTTTCCACTCCCAAGCCACCAATTAATGTCATGTCCAATTTGTCTAGGATCCTTATGTTTCCGTGTTAGAAGGGTCCTTGCTTCTATGGCCCCCTCCTCCCCCTGTGCTCTGCACCCATTCCCTCTCCTTCTAAAAAATTTGGTCCTGTAATTATTTGCCTCCTCTCCTGCATCATTAATTCTTCAATTTCTACTGGATCATTCCCATCAGCTTGCAAATATGCTTTAACATCCTACATCCTTTTTTTAAAAAAAATTGATTTCAGTGAGGATGGGAGAGGGAGAGAGAGATGGAAACATCTATGATGAAAGAGAATAATTGACTGGCTGCCTCCTGCACGCCCCACACTGGAGATCGAGCCTGCAACCCAGGCATGTGCCCTTACCTGGAATGAAACCGTGACCTCCTAGTTTATAGGTTGACTCTTAACCACTGAGCCATGCCAGCTGGGAAACACCATACATCTTAAAAAATCCTTTCCATGCTATGCTGTGATATAAAAGAAGGAATTCTTACCATTTACAACAGCATGGATGGAACTGGAGGGCATTATATGCTAAATGAAATAAGGCGGTCAGAGAAAGATAAATATCACATGATCTCACTCATTTATGGAATATAATGAACAAGATAAAATGATGAACAAAAGCAGATCAGAGACAGAGAAGCATCGATCAGACGGTCAAATCTCAGAGGGAAGGTTGGGGAGGGTGGGTTTAAAGGGGAGAGATCAACCAAAGGACATGTATGCATGCATATAAGCCTAACCAATGGACACAGACACCAGGAAGGTGAGGGCATGAGTGTGGTGAGGGCATGAGTGTGTGTGTGTGTGTGGGGGGGGGGCAATGGGGTGATAAGGACACATATGTAATACCTTAATCAATGAAGAAAAATAATTCTTTCCATGACACCATATACTCATCCAGTTAACTGCTGCCTTTCCTTGGTTCCATTCTGCAACTAAACTTTGTGAAGGTGTTGTCTGCACTTATTTTATTTTTTTTACATGTCGTACTTCAACTCCATTTTAATTTCTGTGTTTACTGATATGAAGTTATGCTACTATGGTAAAGTAATCCTGCATCCCTCTACATTAGTGCTCAGGGAATTTGGGGGTGACTGTGGAAACTGGGGTTTTAGAATATTGTTGTCTCCTATGTCATCATTGTATCTTAGTTGTCTGAAGTTATCTACCTATTTCTATTTTTTATCTTGTTATCTTCTTTTGTGAATCCCTCCTCTCTCTTCAACCACTCCAATGAGGCTGCACCTAATGCATCACTGAAATAGCTTTACCAAGCTCCTATCGGTGAACTCTGTCTCGCTAATGCCAATGCTCAGTTTTCTGTTCCTGTCTTGCTTGACTAAATGCAAATGCCACCTTTACAAAGGTCTTCCCTGACCAGCCTAACTAAAAAAAACAAAAAAAAAAAGAAAAAACCCCAAACTAACAGCTAACCAATTAAACAAAGTAAACCCCCAAACCTAAAAATTTTCTATAACACCATCCTGTTTTCTTTTTAGCAATTACCTATCTTATTCACATATTTGTTTGTGTTAATGGCTTGTCTCCTTCTGTGAGGCTTGAAAGTCATTGAAGAAGAGAGAATCTATTGTTCATTGTCATATCTTTTTGTGCCTGGAGTAGTATCTGTCACATTCGGTATATATCAGGTATACCTCTTACAAGGTGTTATTTTTAAACTGGCTTATGAGAAAGTCTTATGTGATATGAAGTCATGTAAAATAAGAATGTATCAGTAAGTGTACAGAAGTATGAACCTGCAAGTCATATTTAGGGAATTAAGCAGGGGAGTGGTTGGAGGGAAGGTAAGGGTAGTCTTGAGTGCCATACTTTAGTGATTTAGATGTTATCATATAAAATTAAAAGCCAAATATTTTTAATCTTATATTCTCCCTGAAATAAAACCTGTAAGTATAAAATCTTCCTTTAATAAATTATAAATTATATAAGTATATTTTAAAATGTGTGTCCATTTGGTTGGTTATAATAATTAAAGAGATGCCCTTTAAGATTCTATTTCATATAAGAAATGCTTTTCCTTTTGCTTTTAGAAATTGCATGAGACATTTAATCCAAGTAAAGTTTTTGCTATTAGAAATCTATTTAATTTAGAAATGTTTTACTACAGTCAATAGCCTTAATAACTTTATTGTTGTTGTTAATCCTCACCTGAGGATATTTTTCCATTGATTTTTTTTTAGGGAGAGTGGAAAAGAGAGGGAAAGATAGAGAGAAACACGTCGACTGGTTGCCTCCTGCATGAGCCCTGATGAGGGCTTGGGCTGGGGAGAAGCCTGCAAACAATGTATGTGCCCTTGACTGGAATCTAACCCGGGACCCTTTGGTCCACAGGTCATCAGTCTATCCAGTGAGCCAAACTGGCTAGGGCAGTGGTCGGCAAACTGCGGCTCGCGAGCCACATGCGGCTCTTTGGCCCCTTGTGTGTGGCTCTTTCACAAAATACCATGGCCTGGGCGAGTCTATTTTGAAGAAGTGCCATTAGAAGAAGTTTAAGTTTAAAAAATTTGGCTCTCAAAAGAAATTTCAATTGTTGTACTGTTGATATTTGGCTCTGTTGACTAATGAGTTTGCCGACCACTGGGCTAGGGCATTAATAACATTTAATGTAAGTAAACGTAATTAATTTATTCAAATTGTCACTGAATATTTATTTTTTGTTAATCCTCACTTGAGGATATTTTTTTCTATTGATTTTAGAGAGAGTAGAAGGGAGGGAGGGCAGGAGAGAGAGAGAAACATTGATGTGAGAGAGACACATCAATTGATTGCCTCCCACGTGTGCCTCAACCGGGGCCAAGGATGAACCTGCAACCCAGGTACATGCCCTTGACCAGAAATCAAACCTGCAACCATTCCACGGGCAGGACGATGCTCCAAACCACTGAGCAACACCAACCAGGATGTCATTGAATATTTAATAGAGAAATGTATTATTCTTACTTTTAACCAATTCGTGTAGCATAATATTTTCAATCTATCTTTTTAGAACAAACATAAATCTAAACAGCTAATGTTTGATAAGAGTCACAGCATTTTAATTGAATTAATGTTATTTCTTATTTAGAAAATTATAGGGAATTTACATCTGGAAAAGATTGTTATTATCTACTAAATATTAACAGAAGTCCTTTTAATGTATTTGAAAAGGTTAACTATAAAGAAAAAATGAGTAGCAGTACAATATAGTTACATAAAGATTTGGGATCATTTGGAGTGTAAATGAGCTAAAACTAAACATAATAAAATTTGTAGTATGGCAGGAAAGAAATAATAATTTTTAAAAGCCAAGAAAGGACAAACTAAAATCTCATGTTACTAAAAGGAAATATAAAATGTATATTAGAGGAAATTAATGTCATAAAGTTAATATCTTATGTGAATTTTCAATATTGTTTGAGTAGTGATGTTAAATGTCACAGAAAGTGTCCAAAATGAAAGCAACTGAGAAATATTCCCCTTGCGCCTGTTTGGGAGGAAATCAAGCCTTTTTAGGATGTATTTTGCATATTGAATGACCTGAATTAACCCAGACTTGAGTAGAGAGGAAAGTGGAGACATAAGAAAGCAGTAAGATACATTTGGAGAATTAGATACACTTTATTGGTTTTAGTGTGCATTATGGAGCCAACTATCAATAATAAAGTAATTTATTGTTTACTTATCAAAAGTCCTTTTTAAAAGTAAAAATTAAAACATGAATGTCAGAGAAATATTGGAAAATGCTGAAATAAAACATATCTCCTGAAGTTCAGTTTTTTTCCTTGCACTTGCCAAAATACAGATGCTCTTGACTTACAATAGGGTTATAGCCTGATAAATGCATTGTCAATAAATTAAAAATGCACTTAGTATACCTAACTTACCTTAGTCTAGCTCAGAACACTTATATTAGCTTACAGTTGGGCAAAATCTTCTTGCTGTTGTTGCCCAGCATCATAAGAGATATCGAACTGCATTATCACTAGCCCAGGAAAAGATCAAAATTCAAAAGTCAAAGTACAGTTTCTATTGAATGTGTATGGCTTTTGCATAATTGTAAAGTTGAACCATCAAAAGTCGTTGACCATCTATACTATAGAAGGGCTCTGTTGAAAATCAATTCACCAATACCTCTTGAGGGGCCACTATTGCTAAGGCTGTGCTATTACAAAATCTGTAACTATAAAGGAAAAGCAGATTATTCAGCCTCACTTATCTAACAGCTAGACTATAGAGTTGGAACTTCAAATAACAAAATCAAGATGATAAAAACCTCACAAAATTAAGCTTATTCAATTTCTGAGTCAAAGTATAAGTAGATAAATTTTTTAATGAAAATGTTACCTTGAAAAACTAAGATTTTCAAAGTTACCACTCTGAATGTAGAATCTATTATCAATTTCAAAGCAAAAGTGATGTAAAAATTAAGGGATGATTTGGAGCTTTTCAGACAGAAAAGAGAAAGGTTCCAAGAAAGATGCCCAGGGAAACAAAGGTGTATAGTGTTTTGGATGCAGCGGAGAGTCCCTGTGGGATGGTGAATGTTGGGAGGTAATGACAGTAGAAATGCTAACTCTAAACTATAAAGGGTATTGGCATGTGTCTTCTGCCCCCTGTGAGCAGTCATTGTGAGCTTTTACACTGACACGTGGCAATTTAAGCTCTGACAACAATAAAGATGTGGATTCCAGCGGGAGAGATAGGAGGAAGGGAAGAGTTAGTTACTGGAGGGTGAGGCAAGTAATATTAAGAAACTCAAGTAGGACAATGATGGAAGGAAGGGAGGAGTGCTTAGATAGGGCATATGTTGATGGCAGGTGGATTTGAGAGTAGTAGGAGAGGAAGAGAGGATTAAGAGTTCTAATTTATGGCCTTAACTGGTTTGGCTCAGTGGATAGAGCATTGGCCTACGGACTGAAAGGTCCCAGGTTCGATTCCGGTCAAGAGCATGTACCTTGGTTGTGGGCACATCACCTGTAGGAGGTGTGCAGGAGGCAGCTGATCAATGTTTCTCTCCCATTGATGTTTCTAACTCTCTATCCCTCTCCCTTCCTCTCTGTAAAAAATCAATAAAATATATTTTAAAAAAAAGAGTTCTAATTTCTGTGATTAGGTGGATGGTACTGTGATGAGGCAGTGTATACTAAGAAGCTTGGGATTTCTGTTTGGTTTGGTTTGCAATGGAGTGGTGGGTAGAGGAGAAAGATGAAAATTATTTCAGTTTTTATATGTGGTGAATATTCCACTTGAGATCTGACTATGGACTATGGAATTGGAATTAGGGTAAATCTTTGCAAATTCACCACCAGAGAGGTAATATCTGAGGCCATAGGAGTAGGTTTATGAAGGAGCTCCTTTGTGTCTTTTTTATTTTTCTAGCCCAAGATTTTGAGACCAAGATCAACACTAGTATGATGTTTAGAATATATCTTTAGTAAAGGAATTACATTTACCCATAAAGGGGAGAACAACCATACACAATAAATTATTTAAATTTGCAAAGCGGCAGTGAATGGGTTTATAAAAGGACATGGAGTCACAGATGGTGGATATGTTCCTCCAGGTGCTTGCTGAAAGCTTTATTTATTTTTTATCATGCCTTTTAGTATCTTAGTCCAATTTATCCAAAGAAACTACCAATTTTTAAAAGAAGAAATAACAGTCTTCAAGAATTGATAACTAGATATTTAAATTTTTACATACACTACTGGGATGAGAGAGAATCATTTCTATCTCTTATTACAGTACTGCTTAAAAATAAGAAAAGCAAAACAGCATCACATTATTTTTAAGCATTTATTACAAAGAAAATACTAAAAACACTCTCCATTCCCCTTCTCATAAAGATATAATTATGAGATAAAATGAAAAAATATGTATTACTCAGGCCAATCTTTTCTTGCACACACTCATGTTTTCCAAGTGCCGCAACATGCTACCTTTGTTAAAGTATTTTCCTGGTTCTAATGACCACAAACTAATTTTCATCAACTATGACCCAAACTATAATTTACCATTTAAAGGAGTTAATGACCATCAAGTATTCTTTAAAAATAATGGCGCTGAAGTTCAAAGAAGCAAAATAATTCATAAAGGAGCAGCAAGGGCCTGAATACAAATCCAGGTTGGTCTGACTGCAAAGTAGATACCCATTCAAGTACATTACGGCTCTTCCCAGGTGAAACAACGAAGCACAGGCTAATTGCTTCTCTAGAGACTAAGCCTCGAGTTCTAATGAAACTGAAGCCACAGCACTTTGAACCTCACTATTGTATGTGAAGCAGTTCTTGTCTTTTGGTAAATTTAATCATCAGGGATCAGAGTGGGTATTGATTGGAATACTCTGAAAAGAGCAATTTTATCTCATGGTTTTGTTTCATTTTTGCTTTTGTGCCCTCTCCCTAGCTCCTCATTGGACCTGACTCAACCTTAACTAATCGTAATATTTGAATCCTAATTTTATGTTGAAAGTAGGCTAAAAAATATAATTAGTTCACAAGACTGAGAGCTCTAGCCTTTCCTTTTGTGAATCTTTGGAAGGTATATGTTTGATATTTTAGAAGGACCTCTAATAATTATATTGTTATAATGCATTATAATTTACAGAATGTTTTTAAATATAGTATGTTATAATTAGCACTTATTTCATCTGAATTTAAAGTATAAGACTAGGTAAGAAGAAATAAAGAAAATACCTAGTTCTAAGTACAATTCTCTACAACTAGAGGTCACTAATATGATTATCTTGGTTAGCTAGCTTGTCATATTGTCACTTTCTATAAAGATAACTCAGAATGGGATGGTACCAGGGGCTTATCAAAACACCATGCCTTAAAAATTGATATATATTGGTAAAACCATAAGGTAATCCTATATAATAAAAGCCTAATATGCTAAGTGTCCGGTTGGTCATTCAATCAATCAAAGCGTAATATGCTAATGATATGCTAATGCCACTCAACTGCTCACTATGACGTGCACTGACCACCAGGGTTCAGACAATCAACTGGTTGACCATTCGCTATGATGTGCACTGACCACCAGGGGGCAGACAGTTGACCAGTCGCTATAATGTGCACTGACCACCAGGAGGCAGATGCTCCGACTAGTAGGTTAGCTTGCTGCCGGGGGCTGGCCAATCGGGACTGAGCGGGATGGCCCGGACATGCCCTGGAGCCCTCCCACAGTCCCTCCCTGGCTGGCCAACCTCCTGTGTCCCTCCCCAGTGCCAATCATGCACCAGTGGGGTCCTTCGGCCTGGCCTGCACCCTCTTGCATCCAGGCTGAGGGACACCCCCCCCACCCGAGTGCATGAATTTTGTGCACCGGGCCTCTAGTATGGTTATAAAAACGCCTTGTATCCAATTATGTTTTATAGTCACAAAAACAGAGTTAACATCAAAAATCTATTTTGTAAGCTGTGCTTGACTATAGAATTTTTTGTTACAATAGAACCATAGAACCTATTGATGTATTTTATTGAAGTAACTAGTAGAGTAATACCAAATGAAATAAATCTGTTAATAGAATCACTAAAATGAGAAGAGAAAAAGACTTATTCACACCTGTCCAACTCAGAATACATAGTATTTTATACAATTTTCTTCATTATGCTGACAATGATAATTGGTAGTGAAATAGATAACAAAGAGAGGTTTAAAAAAAAAAAGAACAACAACACCTGACAAGTACAGTCTATTTTTGTAAGTCTTCCTATAGAATAATCTTATTTAAAAAGAGTAAACGAGCTTACATGAAAATTAAAATATATTATTTGCAAATGAATAGAAATCTGACTGATAAATTATATAGAGAGTATTCATTGCCATTTAGGTAGGAAAAAATAAATCCACTGTACACATATTATTCATATATGTAGAACCTTTATCATATGTGTACAAATGCTCATTTTAACAAACAGTTAAGCATTTTAGTACATGAATGCAAACTCTTCTCTTGCCCTCTACATCTACAAGTATTTCAGAAATGAAGCTGATAATTTTCTCCACGAGACAGTGCTTTTTTTAAATTTTAAAGAATTTATGTTTGAAAATCTCTTTTTAAAAGTTATTATGTTTAAACAATCATAAAAAGTTTCAAAGTACCATACATAACTTTTCTGAATATTTGCGAGTACAGTACAAACCTGGTGCCCCATCATCCCCCAATCGTAGTGTGTATTTGCTAGAAACTAGAACATCCTCCTACCAAACCAAAATGCAGCCATCCAAATTAGGAAATCAGCACTGATACATGACTATCATTCAGTCCTTCCTCAGATCCCATGCAAGTTATTGCCAGTTGTCTCAATAAATTTTTAGAAAAATAAACAATTCAGATAACTATTTTTAGTTAATATGTCTCTAGTCTTCTTTAATCTGAAATAGTTAAGCTTTTATCTTGACTTTCATGATCTAATGTCTTTCTTTGGTAGTGTTTTACTGTAGCTCTGGTTTTGATTTATATTTATAATTCAAGGGGGTCCTTTCTCTTAGAATATGGCTAGACAAGGTATAACATTTTGATACCTGTGAATATGTGTGTGGGTCCTTAGGTATTCATAGAAGAGGAATACTGTAGAGTTTTTGAACCTTTGTTGTCAGGAGGGAAATCACTAAATAAAAACAATGGCACCTAAGGAATAAAATCATGTATAATGAACACACTATTTACTAGTTTTCAAGCACATATAGCTTAGTAGTTTTAGAGTATTATTCATGCGTGTACTTGGGAAATGTTTTCTTTAAATTATTCCTTAATAATGTTTTCCTATGGAGAATTCAAAAAATTTCATAGATGATAGGGAACTATAGTTCTATTTATGAACCAAATGAAATTTTGCTCAATAAAACATTCTCTTTTGAACAAACATTTGTATAATTAAAATTAACCACTTGATAAATTTTGGTACTTTAAAACTGACAGCATCCTTCGTATTTTTGGTGCTCTTTCATAGTATACTATGTATTCTGATGTGGCTTATTTTACATAAAATGCCAAATAATCTACTTTTTGTGAAAACTCACAATGGGCCACAAAAATATTGGAAATAGATACAGACCTCAAAAACCATAATTAGGAAAATAATTCTGTTAGGAAAAGTTGTATCTTAAAAATCTAAAGATTTTTCTTTTTGATTATTTGGTTTCTTCAGTTGTTCAACATCCTCAATTATTACTCATAATTAAGACTGTTTCAATTATATTTTAGGAAATGTGTACCTGAGAAATTTAATTTCCTCACTCATTGATATCTAAAGGAATGATCACAAAATAGTGTAAAATTTATGATACTGACTTCTAGGTAATAACTGAAAGAATTGTTCTAGAATCTGCACAGATCAGAATGTCTCTACCAGTTTACTTAAGGACTACGCATTTGAATGGATGGCATACCATAATTCTTACACATTTTTATCTTTGGAACAGATTGTCAGACATATAGATTTTAAGACAGAAGATAAAAAGAAGAGAAAATCACTAAGAACCCACTGAAGACTTGGCATCTTATTTGTTTCCCTGAGAAAATTATGCGCTATTTCTTCTTGGATGAATTATTATAAAACTAAATTGTTTTTCCTAAAACTAAATTTCTTCCTTTATTTTCATTGGAGGTATGAAGTAAAGAACAGTAGAAAGCTCTCACATATCTCAGTTACAGGTCTAGATTGAGGATCAGAAGGTACATTGTATAATACATAGTGAAAACACAGTTTATTTTTATTTAAGACAGAACTTCTGTCTTCAATTCTCATTTTATAGACACTAAAAACTAAGATACAGTTCTCCATATTTTATGCATATTTTGATTCTTTATATTTTTGTCTATAAGCTAAAAAATGAACACACAAGATTAAAAATGACTCAAACATGCTTTTAAATGTAAAAACTGTAACATCTATATAAGTCATACATGCATATCTGTCTACCAAGGAGACCTGGTGTTACTTCTATACTTTTTTAAAATGTTTTTTCAGGCCAAACATAGTTGAATGCATATTATTCTACTAAATTTAATTGTTTGATACTGGACCACAATACCTATGCACCAATTATGAGCATTGTTACTCATGACTCTGAACTGTTCTCACAGCATCTCTTATAAAGTCCGTAAATGCAATCTAAGGTCAGGCTTTAATTTATATTTAAAATTTATATGTTAAAATATATACTTAAAAACCTGACAGCTTATATTTGACTAGTGGCCCGGTGCACGAAATTTGTGTAGGGGGGGGGGGTGGTCCTTCAGCCCAGCCTGCACCCTCTCCAATCTGGGACATCCCTCTCGCAATCCAGGACTGCTAGCTCCTAACCGCTCACCTGCCTGCCTGCCTGATCACCCCTAACCGCTCTGCCTGCCAGCCTTCTCACCCCAAACTGCCCCCCCCTGCTGGCCTGCTTGCCCCCAACTGGCCCCCCTGCCTGCCTGCTCATCCCCAACTGCCTCCCCTGCTGGCCTGATCACCTCCAACTGCCCTCCCCTCCTGGCCTGATCACCCCTAACCTCCTCTGCCTCAGCCCCGCCACCATGGCTTTGTCCGAAAGATGTCCGGAAGGTCTCCTGGAAGGTCTCTCAGTCTAATTAGCATATTACTCTTTTATTAGTATAGATTTGTTTTATATTTCACATCAAAACCATTATTTGAGAGCAGAGGAAAGGACTCTCCTCTACACACTCAGTATGTTCAAGGAGACTTGATCTAAACATATATATTAGATGAAGGGACAATGCTATTTCCCATGGTTCAGTTTTTGCTTAGCCATGTTTCCATTCTACTTTAAATGTAACATTTAAAGCCCTTGGCATGGAAATGGTGGCACCAACTGCATTTACAGGAGATTGATGCTGAACCAGTAACACTCTCCATCATTCTCCCCTCTCGTTTATGCCCCTAACCTGAAAGAGATGCATTTCATTAGACTTATGCCTAATGCTTTAGCTTAGAGAAAGGCTACTCAAAAGTTCAGGATAGCTAGATATAGGGATATTTTCTCCTTTTCATGTTCTCTCCTTGTCTTCTTCCATTTATGGAGGAACAAATAGATGTTTTATCTTTATTTATATATTTAAATGAAATCAATATCATTATTGAAAGTCTTGAATTGACAAAATTTTTATACATTATAGCATACATAAAATGTACTTGAAGATATTTTATTGAAATATTGGTTAAAAAAATCAATGGAATTCAGTACAGTTTGCTTAGGGGAAATATTTTAAAAAGTAAAAAATACAATTGAGTTTTGGTTAGCAGAGAAAAGGTCTCTAAGTCTTGCTGATTTTTGAAGAATGAAACACTGTACTCAGTCTTTTTCTGCAATACTACAGGAAGGTAATAATAGCAATGGTACTTTCAATAAGTTAGTTGTAACATATACATATCATGTTAATTTATTTGAATAAAAACTACATTTTGAATAATTTTTGTTTTTCAAACACATTTTTTTCTGTACAACACAAAATTCTATTATTAGACATGAATAGGTCAAGGCAGGGTAAAGCAAAGCATTTTATTAAAGTAAACATTGCATAACATTTTAGGTATTCATTTTTACATAAAATATCCTGTGTTTTTATATAAACCAAAATTTAAATAAACTAGTAAAAAGGTACAGTTTGAAAGAATGTATAAATATAAATTTTCTCAAACCATTTTAGGATCTCTAGGAAAAAAGTAATTATTTTTATATAATATTTTTGCATAGTCTTGATTTAAAAACTGAAAACTAACACAATCCATAAATTAACTTGAAACATTCAGCACTGGGTTGAACCTTTTGAAACTCTTGATTGTTTCTGTGCTTAAAATATCAATTTCATAAGTTTCAATGAAATTGACAGACTAACATTCCTGCTGTGTTAGTTTAGCTAGGAGATGAACCTTAAATAGACTCTTCCCATGTAACTATATGATTTTATAAGGCAGAATTCATTCTTACTTAATGCAAAACTCTTACAGTATATTATACTTTTCAGTCTCCAGGAAAAAATATAGAAAAATTCACTCAATCAAAATGGCAAAGCATAGCCAAAATAAAAATAGTCATTTTTTTTAAATACCAGTGGGAAAAAAAATCACAACTCAAAATTTAGAAAATACACAGTCACTTACTTTGGTAGAGTTTTCAGGTGATTTTCTCTTAACTCCAAGATCCGTAATTTGACAAGTCTATAGAAATAAATTTAAAAATTGCTTCTTATTTTTTTCTATAAAACAATATTACTATGGTACAGTCAATAATTATTATATTATCAAAACAACTATGTTCAACATTATATACCTTCGTTACAGACTTTAAAGAATTATACAAATTGATTATGAATAGGGTCATATCAACATTAGATAATAACGAATATCATTTGTCAAAAGCAAATTTGACAAATAATTTGTAAAATCAAAATTTCCAGGAAATAAATATCTTTCAAAGATATCACTTCTACATTTCATGTTTTATAAAAATATATTCACTGTTTAATTTTATATATTCAACAGACTACTATCTACTAAATTCCAAGTGCTGTGTTCACTGGAACATAGCAACACTTTCCCTCAAAAGACTATACATGAACTTGTGAAGCAAATAAAATAGCATAGGATTAAGAGCTTGGGCTTTATGGTCAGATTTGGATGAAATCCAGACTCTCACATTCTACCTCTGTGACTCTGGGCAAATTAACCCCGTCTAATTGAAGCTTCCTCCTCTGTAATGAGTTTGTGATAACAATACCATAACATATAGAGCAGTGGTTCTCAACCTTTCTAATGCTGCGACCCTTTAATACAGTTCCTCATGTTGTGGAGGCCCCCAACCATAAAATTATTTTCATTGCTACTTCATAACTGTAATTTTGCTACTGTTAATGAATCATAATGTAAATATCTGTGTTTTCTGACGGTCTTAGGTGACCCTGCTAATACCATATTTCATTGACTTGAAGATGAACATCTTAACATTTTGGAACTGGATGTCATGAAAAATCTATAGCATCATCTGTCCTGTGACAGTTCTGGGGTTGGGGAAATCCTGGAGGAGGTAAAAGATGCTCGCAGTTTCTGTTGCTGTGTAACACGTGATTAGGAATACATTTCACACCTAACTACTTATTAAGGTCTGCAGCCTGGGGGACTTTTGTTGCCAATGTCTACAACTGAGTTTTAAAATGTACTCAGTTGAGGCTTCTTTAGAGCAACATTGAATGGATTCTCTGAATACTTAAGTGTTTGGGGAATAATTCACTATTTGAATGATTTCACCTATTATTGCCCATATTTGTTGTGCTTTTGTACATTCATCTAGGTCTCTTCCCATTTCTTTTCTGTTTTAACTCCTATTAAATTTCTAATTTAATTATATAACTCTTAATCTCTATATGATTCAGTTCTCCAGCACATGGGTATATTGCTAGTAGAAGAGATTTCTTAAACATTTATATGTCTCAAATATTTTCAATATTTGTACTAGCGTGATGATATTTTGTGACTTATTTTGGCTCTTAGGAACACGAAATCTCAGGTTTTGAAAGGGCTTTTAAGCATCCCTTTGACAAGCTATCCAAGTGACAGTTAAAAAACTGTTTAGATAACAATAATAAAATAGATCATATTTTGGCATGCTATTTACACAAAATTAAAATCTAATTCCAAGTGGTTTCAATTTTGGTATTATGCTTTCTATTTGCCAAATCTCTTCCCTCATATTAGGACTGCTAAAAGAGAACTGAAAAAAATTTCAAGACAAAAGTGTTTCTTCAGGTGACAATTAGACTTTTTCTCATTTGATAAATCAAAGGCATCATTGCAGTTGTGCTCACTACCAGAAGGACAATGTTAATTTAGATGAATGAATGGTGAAGTACTAGCTCATTCAGAAGCCAGGTAAATGCTCTTTCGAAGATCTGTGAATTTTAAAAACTGTCCAAGAACAGGGTGTTTGTAGGTGCTGTGATCTGATCTGCAAAAGTAAGGGAATTTGGGAAATGTTAATACAATCTATATGCAAATGGGAGCTGGTACATGCTTAGGGACATCATTATTCCAGAGTTCTTAACATCTGCACTAGCTTCTGCCAACAGATAGGTGTCAAGTTATACTCAGTCTATTATTTGAGCACTTTCAATGATGATCACTTAGAAAAATGCAGTTAATAAACTTAAATTGTCTTAACTTTTAAGATATATTTTTCATGTTTGCAATAGCCAAGACACGAAAACAACCTAAGTCTTCATCAATAGCTTAATAGATAAATTAAATACATATAATGAAATACTATTTAGCTGTAAAAAGGACAAACTGCCATTTGTGTCAAAATGAATGGAGTCTGAGGTAATTAAGCTGGACAGAGAAATATGGTATGATTATATTTATATGAGAAATCTCCTCTTCCTGCCCCACTGCGCCCTCCCGCCCCCCGCAAAAAAACCCACAAAAAAAAAAAAAACCAACAAACTCATGGGAAAAACATTTTTTGTAATTATATGAGGTGATGATTGTTAACTAAACTTATTATGGTTATCATTTCACAAGATATGTAAGTCAAGTGATCATGCCCTATACCTTAAACTTGTATAGTGCTGCGTATCAATTTATTTCAAGAAAATTGGAGAAAAAAGATGTATTGCAGAATACCTGGAAAATATTGTAAATATAGAGATGAAAATAAAAATTTCCCTAATTTTACTTCCAAGGAACCAGTCTTTTATTTCATGCCTATATATATTAATATTGTGAACATAGTTTATATATTTTGTTATAATATTTTCCTAAATATAACATATCATATGATCTATAAACATATTTCCATATACAACATTATAAATCTCCACAGACTGTCATGTGGATGCAACTTAATATATTTAACCCATCTCTCAGATGGATGTGTGCTTCCACTTTATTCATATTGTAAATAATGATAAATATTCTTGTCCATAAAACCTAGTGTGATATTTGATGATGATATGATACATTTCTAGAAATGAATGGCAGAAGCAGTGGTTGTAAATATTTTCAAACCTTTTAAGTTTACACTGCCTTGTACACAGCTCATATCACTCTGCAATTCCATCAGCAGAGTAAGGAGATCTTTCCTCATTCTTTAGAAACGATTTCTGTAATATGCTAGAACACAATGGCACTTTATTGTCATTTTAACTTGTATTATTTTTACTATTTGTCAGGATAAATATTTTTCATTGATTGGAAATTTGTACTTTATTATGGATTGCTTGTACATATCATTTACCCATTTTTTTCTAATGAAAGTTTTGCTTTCATACTCATATGTAAGAATTCTTAATAGTTAAGGATATAATTTGCTTCCCATACATGATGGAAATATTTTCCCAGTTTATTGTTTTTCCTTAATTGTTAAATATCTTCTGATGTTATTTTATTTCAAAAGTGTTTATGTACTCACATCTATGTATCCATTTATATTTCCCTTTGTTTCTATTATATAAAGGTATTTTCCAACTCAAGAGCCATAAATATTCATGTGTATTTTTCCATATCTTTTAAATTTTTTTATATTTAACACATGCAATTTATTTGATTATTTTTTAAAAAGGGAAATACATATATATTATTTTTTAAAATATTTTCTTTTTTTTTATAGAAAGAGAAAGGGAGAAGGATAGAGAGATAGAAACATCAATGAGAGAGACCTCATCGATCAGCTATTTCCTGTATGTCCCCCACCAGGGATGGAGCCTGCAACCCCACATGTGCCCTGACTAGAAATCGAACTGGGGACCTCTTGGTTCATGGGTTGACATCCAACCACTGAGCAACCATCAGCTGGGCTATTTGATTATTAATGACCTAATTTTATTTTATTTTTTGCAAAATGTTTCATAGGTTAACATTGTCTCATTTACTGAATGATAATGAGGTTTATCACAATAGTCACTTTAAAGCTTCACCAACTGGCTCAGGTAAAGTGTTTACCTAAAGTGAAATAAAATGGAATCATTTAAATTTTTTATTCTTACCTTCCAAAATTGGCTGGAAGAAATTCAAGAAAAGCGTCATTCAGGTAGAGCTGGGTCAGGTTTAGAAGCTGTGTGAAGCCATCAGGGAGTCTAGAAAGAAGTTAAAGGTTTAGTTACTGCCATCAACGTTGCCATAGAAACAGAACAAGAATATATATCTCAAAGGAAAAAACTAGAAGTGTAATAAATTTTTCAACTCTCCTTTGGTATTACAGTAATGGAAGAATTTATTGAGCATGTTGCTACAGCTTGAAAATTTTTCCTGCTATTAAAATAAATGGCAGTCACCCACCTCCTTGCTGCTCTACTACGCTGAGATTATGTCACTGCCAAAGCCAGCAGCATCACTCAGTGTTGCCCTATGCACACTAGCAAGATTTTATTAAATTGAAATTTCAAGTTGTATGCCATGTTTTTAAAATTTTAAATGTAATGTTATTTTTTAATGAAACACATATACTAGTATAGTTAGGCAAGGCTATCTACATACTCTTTCATGTAATCATTAAAATTTACCTACATTTTATTATAATGATGACTAAAGCTGCCCAATATGTAAAGGAAGGAGTCTTTGTCCCCTAATTGATAATTTTTCTAAAGTAGGCTCATCATGAATGTCTTTTATAATTCAAGTTGGTCTAATTCTTGTTCAATGAAAATTAGCAAGAACATGGAAACAATAATAAACAGAATCCTAGAGGCTTTAGGAGTCATCAAAAGAGTTGAGAAAATATCCTTTGGGGGAAATTTTCCAGTTAGATAAAATAATTATTTAAAACTAGAGGTCCAGTGCATGAAATTCCTGCATGGGGGGGGGTGGGGGCATCCCTCAGCCTGGCCTGCACCCTCTCGCAATCCGGGACCGCTGGCTCCTAACCACTTGCCTGCCTGCCTGCCTGCCTGATTGCTCCTAACCATTCTGCCTGCCTGCCTGATTGCCCCTAACCACCTCTGCCTGCCTGCCCCTAACCCCTCTGCCTGCCTGCCTGATCGCCCCTAACCACTCGCCTGCTTACCTGATCGCCCCTAACCACCTCTGCCTGCCTGCCTGATTGCCCTAACTGCCTCTGCCTCGGCCCCTGCACCTGGGACCCAGGCTTCCCTCCTCCAGCTGGCTGCAGGCAACAGGGACCCAGGCTTCCCTCCCTATGGCTAGCCACAGGCACCCAGGACCCCATGCCGGCTTCGCCCCTGGCAGGCACCTGGAACCCCAGGCTGGCTTCACTTGGGCAGGCACCCGGGACCTAGGACCCCAGGTGGTGCCACCCGGGCTGGCCTCAGGCACCTGGGACCCTGGGCGGCTTTGCCTGGGCCCTGGCTTTGTCAGGAAGAATGTCTGGAAGGATGTTCGGTCTATCGGGTCTAATTAGCATATTATCCTTTTATTAGTATAGATATTTACATCTTTTTCACCAAAAAGATTTAACCCAAAGATTTTCCAGGATACTTTTTCCTAAAAGGATGTTGACATTTTTCCTATAATTAAATTTCTATTTAACGATCTTAATGCCTTTAATCCATGGTCTAAAAAAGACTATGCTCTTTTAAAAATATACTTCTAAATAGTGTTCAAATTGTCCTCCCCCGCAAATGATGACCTATCTCCCTACTTGCATTTACTGGCAGGATTATTTAAAGGGCTACCCATCCACACGCCTTTTACTACCTCTCGAGGCATTGTTTTCCGACACATGCCCCAACTCGGTTGCTGAAACTGCAGTCACCAAAGCCTTCAATGACTTAAGTTCCAATTCCACTAACTTCAATTCGTTTTGCATCCCACACTGCCTAGCAACAGTTTCCATCATTAATTGTTCTTTCCCTCTTGGCTCTTAGTAGACTCCTTTTCCTGCTTCTCTTCCTAACCCTGGGACATTATATCTCAGTTTCACTCCATGGTTTTTCTTCCTCTATCCAATCTTTTGTTATAAAATGTTTTCTGTATATAAAATAATATGTGTACCCACAATATAATTTAACAAATAACCAGTACCTTTAAAATCCTCTGGGTGCTCCTCCCTGCCTACATTTTTCTATTTGCCTTACAAATTCCTAAATGATGTTTACTATTCTGGTTTGTTAAAAGTTTTAAAAAAGCTTTTCTATACCTCTTTAAATACCTAAAAAAGTAATGATTTTGTATGTTTTTGAACATTATATAAATCCACTTATACTATGAATATTTTGACACAGTGAAACTGAGATATAAATGTCCCAGGGGTAGGAAGAGAAGCAGAAAAATTGGTATAGTTAGTGAAATTCATCCATTTTGATGTAGATGACCGATCACCATTGCATAGTATCCTGTTGTATGAATATATTATGATTCATGTCTTATTCTTCTTTTAAAGAACATCACAGTTGTTTCTGGTGTCTTGTTTGTTTTCTATTATAAACATTCCGTCTGTGAATATTATTGAACATATATACCCTTTTGCACAAGAAATTATTTAAGTTACTAGAAGCCTGATGCATGAAGATTCGTGCAAGAATGGGCCTTCCTTTCCCTGGCTGCCGGCACCGCCTTTCTGCTCCGGCCCGGAGCCACCTCTTTCCGCTCCAGCCCCACCTTCCCACGCTGCCCAGAGGCCCTGAGTGGCTGGGGCGGTGCGGAATGCCTGTGTTGTTGCCATGGCGACAACGCAAGCTTCCCACCCCGCCCTCGGCCGCTTGGCACCTGCACAAGCAAATTAACCCACAATCCTTGTTGGGTTAATTTGCATACTCACTCCTGATTGGCTGGTGGGCATCGTGAAGGTATGGTCAATTAGCATCTTTCTCTTTTATTAGTGTAGATATCCCTGGTTACATGAGGTTAATGTCCCTGAGGGACAGCCCTCAACTAATGACTGGCAGGAGTATAACTAGCTCAGCTCCCTCACAGGTGTCTTACACTGTTTGCCAGAGCTCCCCCGAGAGATCAAGGTCCAATGGTCCACACTAGTAAATAGCTTGACAACACACCCTCTACAGTATTTCCTGAGACCATCTCCTAAATATACTGCTTGAATTATATTCTAAACATCTGCTTTTGGGGAATACAGACTAAACACAATTAACATTTTTATATTAATTTATAGGAAATTTTTATACATTCTTAGGATCCTAATCATATATTGACTATTTTTGCTGCAAATATCTTGTTCCAATATGTACTTTGGAGTTTAATTGTTTGCATATGGCTTCATGGAGGGTTTCCATAAATTTGTTCTAAAAGAAATATAGGATTCATGAAAATTAGGAAAGAAGGACAAAAGAGGCAGAGAGGAGTAAGAGTTTTTTATAATACAGAGGTAAGAATCCATCTGAGATTGGTGACCAAAGAGTTCTAAAGAAAATATTTCACGTAAGAGATTATTAGGAGTTGAGAGTTGAGAATATCAGCAGGAAACAGGGTTTAGAGGGTATTGACTATTTGACTCAAAAGTTTAAACTTTATCCTGTAGGATTTAAAAAATCTATGGGAGATAATTATTTCTCTCTATATTTCCATTTGTTGTAATACATTAGAGCTCATATCCTTATACTATGATCATTTTTATGATAATGGCAATATGTTTAATAGATTTCAATCCACATTTAAACACTATATTACTTTAATGTCCTTTTGGTTACTATACTCATTTGAAAGAACTAATCATTTGTGATTTTTTAGAAAATAAGATTAATACATGTCAAATGAGAAAAATGTTAAAACCTTTGATGTAATAATTTATTTTAACATTGAAACTATTAATAAGTAAAAAGGGTTTAAAATACTAATTTTCTAGTTATAGGTCCAATCTGAATTATCCAGTTTCCCTTAGTTTACCATTCTGCATATGTATGCACTAAATGGTATTACATTGTACTACTTCTTTGATCAAAAATATATGTCTTAATTGCTGTTTCTTTGGCAAAATTTATGCTGCAAAAAATATCTGGCTTCTTACATACAACATTTTGTTGAAGATTTAAGAGTTGACCACATTGTGCAGATTCCAAATGCAAAATTGGATCGCCAAAAAATAAATTATATGAGAAACCATAATGCAAAGTAAGGTAATTTTTTAGCCTGGTTATAAACAAAGATGAATTGACATTTTATATTGAACCATTCTTTTTTAAAAATATAGAGTTAAAGGGTATATTTATACAGTATTTTTTATTTAATACTACATGTATTTTTTAATTCAATTCACTTCGACAAGAATGTATTGAATGGTTACTCTGAACTTAGATTCAAAATTAACGTCTCCTTCCTTACTCTCCTCCTAGAAATCTATTCATAGATTTAGCAACATGCTTAAACCAATTATTTTTTGTACAAGTGTTGAAATTTTCTACTCCTGGGATAAATTAAAAATTCCTTGAAGACAAGGAATTTTATAATCTCCTCAATGATCTAGTTTTATACTTTGAAACATATTTGAAAAACACATAAAGAAGATAGTCAGTTTTATTTATTCCTAATTTTATGGTACAAATTTGTAGTTTCTTATAGAAACTGGCCTCATTTATCAGTATCACCATTTTCAGAGGAATATTCAAGGATCAGCAAGAAAGAAGACAAATAAACTTGATGAAGATGGGTTGTCTTTATCCTCCTCTAAGCTATTCAATGAAATCAAACATTTCACACTAAGTTAAGGGACTCTCAATAATGAAATGATTTTACTACCGTAAAATAACTGGCACATTTGATGTATTAAAAAATTCAAAGAATAGATGATTTATATGTATTAGTAAATAATTCTCTCTCTGCTAAGAAAACACTTTCATTTTATTACTTTCTGAACTTAAAAGTGACATGTTCAAACTATAACAAAGAAAGGATAATAGAACCAGACACCAAATGATTTAGAGATTGAGCACATGGGCATCGATGTCAAAAGACCTGGGTTTGAATCATAGCTCTTTCAATTATTATCTCTGTGACCTTTGCAACTGTAAGAGTCAGTTTTCTTGTTTTTAAAATGATGCTGCTAACATCCACTTTCCAATGATTAAACGATTAAATGTCCCACAGACAAGAACACAGTAAATGGGAGTAATTATATTACTTTTATGTGGCATATTATTGTTTTTATTCTGATCTTTCAATATTAACTATAACACTAATTTAAATATTTTTATTAATGCCAGTTTTGTTGTTGGAATAGGCAAATTAAGATAGGCTGTGGATATTCTTGTTTCAACATTTTCTTTTCTAATCCCATTCACTACTTTAGTTAAATAAATAAAAACATATTACAAGCATTTGTGCTCCACTAAACAGTTAGACCAAATTTAATTACACGTTTTACATGCTGTGATTAAGAAGCTATTCTGTGATTGATTTACTGCCTGATGCTTCTGTTTCATTCCCGAATCTCCTTTCTATTATGCATTTTCCCTTTTATCAGGTGTACAAAGTTAAATACCATGTATTTACCACTTAAAAAGACATGAACTTGAGAGAAATAAGTCTTTGGTGTTTTTCCACAGATGTTTAACCTTCTCTGTAAACTTGAATAAACAAACAGCCAAAATGGTGCAAAAAAAAAAAAAAAAAAAGAAAGAAAGAAAGAAAGAAAGACCAACGTAAAATCTCTTACCCTACTGGAAATACATTTTAAATCTAAATTCTTTAAATTTATGCAGCTTAAATTTATAAAATTAATATAACAATATTACAGAAAATTTGGAACATAAAGAGAAACAATACTGCTCATAATTCCACCTTAACACAACATCATTACCATTTCATGTATTTCTAATCTAATTTACAATTAATTATTTTAACATCACTGCAAACTTGTATCACGAAGTCTCCCTTTACTTTGTAATTATCTTTTAATTTTGTTGTATAATCTATCATTCAAACTAGGACATGTTTGAAAGCTAAAAGGGACCTATTATTAATCATGGCACATTAAGAGGTGTAAACTAGTATGATTTGAGTAAACAGAGCCATATGGTTACTTTCTACATACTATTTGTACCCATCCAGCCAGTCCATGTGCCATAATTTATTTGCAATTTCCTTATCATTGAGCTTTAACAATATTTCAAAATTTTCAAAATGTATCTTTTAATTTAAATCAAACCCAAAATGCTTCTTCAGAATTGGTGAGATATAGGGAAAGGAACTTAGATTTTCAAATACTATCTTCGTGTGTTTTCATTTCTAAAAAGCTATATAGATAAGGTGAAAATGAAATAATGTATCTAAATGCCTGAGACATAACAGGCTCTCAAGAAATGTTGGTTCATCCTTTTGTTCAGTGAGTAGTTGTTTTTGATTTTCTTGTGGTAATTTTCACCAATGACTTGGTTAAGGTATTCAGACTATATTGTAAAGTTCATATCTAAAAGTAAAACTGTGATGAAAACACTCAAAACTATAACTTTCATATTCCAGAGTTTTCATGACTTACTTCTTTGTAGATTACTTGGGTCAAATAAAATGAAGAGAAAAGCAGCAGATTAAAAGAATCAATGAAACCCAAATCTAGTTTTTTGAAAAGAGCAATAAAATGGATAACTCTGTAGTCAGACTAATAAATGAAAATAAAAAAAGGAAGAAGACACAGATTGCTGATACCAGGAATGAAAGAAAGAGCACACTAGAAGACCCAAAGATATTAAAGGGCTAATAAAAACATTATACAAAATGAGATGTCAATAAATTTGGAAACTTAAATGAGATGTACAAATTCCTGAAGAGCACAAACTACCAGTGATCATTAAAAAACAAAACAAAACAAAAAAACAAACAAACAAAAAGCACCACACAAATAAGTAATTGGAATAGCCCTATAGCTATTATGGAAATTAAATTTGTAATTAAAAACTTTCCCATAAACATTCAGGCCCCAATGGCTGTATTGGCAATTTCTATCAATATTTAAGAAAAGAATACTTCCAATTCTATAAAAACTTTTGTAAAAAGTAGAAAGGAACATATTCCAACTATTTTTATGAAGCCAGTTTTACCCTGATACCAAAATCAAAGAAATTACAAGAAAAGAAAGTTCAGACTAATATGCTTCATGAATATAGATGAGGAATTCCTTTACAAAACATTAGCAAATCAAAGCCATTAATTTACACATAGAGTAATAATTCATGACCAAGTAGCATTTATACCTGGAAAGGAAAGTTAAATTGATATTTAAAAAACCAATCAATGTAATTCAATATATCATGAAATTGAAAAAGAAAAACTATATCATTGTGTCAGTAGATGCTTAAAAACAAAAGCTTTGTAACAATTAAATATTCATTGACAATGAAAAGTCTCAGGAAACCATAGACACAGTGGACAGATTCTAAGGTAGCCCATGACCTTCACTTCTTGATGGTCATGTCCTTTAACTGTGGTAGGACTTGGTACTTGCTCAATGGAATGTGGTGAATGTAATATGTCACTCCCATAACTTAACAGTAGATGACTCCGTCTTACTAGGAGACTCACTGTATTCAGCTGCTGGCCTTGAAGAAAAAGGCTGCTATGTTGTGAACTGAACTAGCTTCTAGGATCCCAAAGTGGCCTCCAGCTGACAGCCAGCAAAAGGCTGGGGCTCTCACTTTATAACAACAAGCATAGGAATTCTGCCTATAACCTGAGTGAGCTTGAAAGTGAATTCTTCCCCGGATGAGCCTCCGGAAGAGAGCACAGCTTGACTAGTGCCTTGATTGCAGCCTGATGAAACTCTGAAGCAGGGAACCCAGCTAACCCAAGGCCAGATTCCTGACTCACAGAAATTGAGAGATAATGAATGTGTGTTGTTCTGAACCACTAAGCTGCTGGTAATTTCTTATACATGATTAGAAAACTGACACATACTTTGGTGTCTGGAATGGAGATTCTGCTCTAATAAATATTTACCTAAACATGTGAAGTGGCCTTGAAACCAGGCAGTGGTCAGAGTCTGAACAATTGTTGAAAAACATCACAAAGAAAGCCTAGGTTTCCTTGAAAAGAATGTAAAGTAGAAATCTAAATTTAGAGGACGCTGCTGAAAAAAACTAAAAAGAAAGTGAGGGTCTAGTTATTAAAAAATTTCCTCAACCTGATAAAGGGCATATATGAAAAAAACAACAAGTAACAATTAAACATAATGGTGACAGTCTCATGCTTCCTCCCTAAGTCTAGAAACAAGATAATGATATCTCTTTTCACCTCTTCTATTCAACACTGTACAGGAAGTCCAAGACAGAACAATGAAGCAAGAAAAATAAATGAGAAAAAGGCATGAAGATTTAAAAATATAAAATAAAATTGTCTTTATGCACAAGTGACATGATAGTTTACCTAGGAAATCACCCCAAATCTATGAAATATCTACTAGAACTATTTAATGAATTTAGTGAGGTTGCAGGACATAAGGTCCATATTTAAAAATCAATTGAATTTCTATACAGCAGCAATAAACAATTAAATAATGGAAAAATCATTTGCAATTGCACAAAAAGCATATAATACTTGAAATAAAATGAACAAAACATGTACAAGATTTATATGCTGAAATCTATAAATTATCAATAAAATAATTTTTAAGATCGAAATAAGTATACAGATAAACTATGCTTAGCGATAGATACACTGAATATTTCTGAAATAACTCTGTCTGAATTGAACCACAGATTCAATGCAATCCTTATCAAAATTCCAGAAGAATTTTTTTATTTTTGTAAATATTGGCAAACTGATTATAAAATTTACGTGAAAAACCAAAGAGCACAGACCATCCCAAATATTTTGATAAAAAGGAACAAAGTTGAAGGACCCCCATTTCCTGACTGTATGAATTCCTACAAAGCTATAGTAATTAAGTGTATAGAATTGATGTAAGAATATGGCATATAGATCAATTTAGAAAACAGATAACTCAGAAATGGAACCAAACACATATGATCACTGATTTATAAAAAATGCTCAGGTGATTTTATGAAGAAAGGATACTCTTCTTAACAAGCAGTAGTGGAACAATTGAAAACCATATGCAAACCAACCAACCAACCTACAAAAAAAACAAAAACACACACACACAAAAAAACAACCCACAAAAACGACCCACACACTTTATTCATATATAAAATTCAGCTTTAAATGGATCATGGACCTCAGTGTAAAACCTAAACTATAAAAGTTCCAGAGAAAAACATAGGAGAAAATCTTTATGATTATGAATTTAGCTAAGATCACTAGATAGGAACTTGAAGTATATGTCATTAAAATTTGTATAAATAGGACTTCTTCAAAATTAAAAACTTCTCTTTGAAAATCAATAGAAAATGGAAAGACATGTCACAGAATAGGAGCAATGATTTGCAAACAAATATATGATGGACTTTTAGCCAGAATATATAATAATTTCTAATAAATCAATAATAAAAACAAGTCAATATAAATGAACAAAATTATGAACTTTTATTTAAGAACTAATACAGATTGTCTAAGATGGCAGGATAGTTAAATGCCTGTACTTGCCGCCTCCCACAACCCCATCAAAATTACAACTAAAATACAGAACAACCATCATCCAGAATTGCTGGAAAGCTGGCGGAATAGAAGTCTTACAATTAGAGAAGTAAAGAAGAAAGCACACAGACTGATAGGAGGTGCAGAGGCACAGAACAGGCTGGTCAGTAAGAACTACGGGCTGTAAAAACCAGTGTGGACTGGGGCTCAGTGACACAGAGGCTGCTGGAGACCCAGCTGCTCCTTTTAAAAGGCTGGCACCACAAACTGAACTTACAAGCTTCCGCTTCCTCTGAGCTCCAGTGCTGGGCCAGGCTCTGGGGGTCCCAGACACATACGAGGAGGAACTGGATAGTCTGGCATCTGAGCAGGAACCTGGGGGTGGCTTCCTCCAAGACAGAGGTTCTCTCAAGGATCATTGTTCCTATGCTGGGACCTCCCCAGTCACAGGGCTGACTGGCAGCCATTTCCATTTGCTCCACCCTGGTGATTCCCTGAGAACCCACCTCATCCAATGTATAACCCCACCCAAGCTGTGTGCAGCAGCTTTTGCATATTAATAGCCTTTCCTTGCTCAGGGTAAAATCTCTCAAATAAGCTGCAGCTGGGTTAGGGGGCCCCAAACCTATCAATAAAAGGCCCAAGACCCAGCACCAGCACCAGCCTGCCTTGCTTCACAGCTGAGCCTCGTCTGGGCATTTCCAACCCGATACAAAGAAGAGGAATCTGCAGATCTCTGTAGCTCCTGCAGGGTGGCACTAGGCAGTGGCTTTCTTTGCATCTCCCTGGGGATCCAAGAGCCAGTGTACACAGTGGTCAGTATCAGACCATACCAGATTACAACTCTACATATCCATAAGTGACACACTTTAGGGGCAGACTCAGAGAACACCAAAGCCCCACAGAAGCAAGTCCTACTCCATAGGGCTGTCTCCTGCACAGCAGCTCTCCCACTGTACTTGCAGCTGGTCCCCACAGCCAATTGGTCTGGAGGTCAATTCCTTAGTGACACCAACAGCAATCAAGTCTCAACTACAATAAGACTGTACTCACAGTCCTCAAAGGGGTGCACCTAGAGCTCCCAGCTCAGGTGACTGGGGAGGCTGAGCCACTAGGCCCTATAGAATACCTACTACACAAGGCCATTCTACCAACTCAAGGAGACATAGCAGCTCTACCCAATACATAGAAACAAACACAGGGAAGTAGCCAAAATGCAGAGACATGGAGGCATGTTGCAAATGAAAGAAATAGAAGAGAGCAGACTACTGGATATAGAGTTTAAAACCATGGTTATAAGGGTACTCAAGAATCTTCTAGAAACCTCCAAAAAAAAAAAAAATGGAAAAGGACCATTTAGAAATTAAGCTTACACTGACTGAAGGAAAGAATAATATTCAGGGATTCAACAGTGGAGTGGAGGATTGGGAAAATAAAATCAATGATTTGAAATATGAAGAAGCAAAAAACACCCAACCAGAAGAGCAAAAAGAAAAGAAAATCCAAAAATGTGAGAATGGTATAAGGATCCTCTGGGACAACTTCAAGCATAGCAAAATTGCATTGTGGGGATGCCAGAGGAAGAGACAGAGCAAGATACTGAGGACCTATTTGAAGAAATAATGGCAGAAAACTTCCCCTACCTGCTGAAAGAAATAGAATTACAAGTCCAGGAAGCACAGAGTCCCAAATAAGAGGAACCCAAAGAGGACCACACCAAGACACAACATAATTAAAATGCCAAGGGCTAAAGAAAAAGAGAGGATCTTAAAAGCAGTCAGAGAAAAGCAGTTAGTTACCTACAAGGGAGTGCCCATACAACTGTTAGCTGACTTTTCAACAGAAACTATGCAGGCCAGAAGGGAGTGGCAAGAAATAAATGATGAATAGCAAGGGCCTACTACCAAGATTACTCCACCCAGTAAAGCTATAACTTAGAATTGAAAGTCAGATAAAGAGCTTCACAGACAATAAAAAGCTAAAGGGGTTCATCACCACCAAACCAGTATTATATGAAATATTGAAGGGTATTCTTTAAGAAGAGGAAGAAGAAGAAAAAGAAAAAGATAAAAAATATGAACAACAAAATGGCAACAAATACATACCTATCAACAATTGAATCTAAAAATCAAAATAAGAAATCCAATGAACAGAATAAACTTGTGAATAAAATAGAATCAGAGGCATGGAAATGGAACAGACTGACTATTCTCAGAGGGAAGGGGGTGGGCGGGTGGGAAGAGATTAAACAAAGATCTTATATGCATATATGCATTACCTTTGGACACAGACAATAGGGTGGCAAAGGCCTGGGGCAGGTGGGAACCTGGTGGAGGGGGGCAATGGTGGGTAAAAAAGAGGGACATCTGTAATAATCTCAACAATAAAGATAAAAAAATAAAAAAAATAAAGGGAATGCTGTACATAAATGGATTGGGTATTTTTTAATCAAATTATTAAAAATAAAATTGGTACCATATTAACAAAAAAGAACTAATACACATTGTAAATAATAAGTACATGGAAAGATGCTACTTGGACATTAAAAATGTAAATTAAATTACTGTGAGCTACTACCATGAGACATCATATCTACTAGACTGGCTAAATGGGGGGGAAAAGTATCAAATTCAGATAAATATGAGAAACAAAGGAAACTTCAATAAATTGCTGGTGTAAAGACCTCCCTCCTAACTTCAGTCTCCTTTTACATTCCATTCCTATTTTCATCTACAGCCTTTTCTCATGATCCATAGAGGAACCATGCTCACTACTTCCTCTCTTCAGTTGGTAAAAAATTTCCCCCCAAATTTCCTAGAACAAACTTCCTTTCATTTATCAAATGACTTTCCAGTGGGCTTCAGTTTCTCTCAGTCTCTCCAACATCACGTGGATAAAGGATTAAGGAGGTTTTCTCAAATCCTACTCTCAATTTTTGTATAATTAAAATGTCATGCTTACTCTGAAACTGATTCTTTGCATTCCAATTTAACTACTTGTTTCAACCTCTTCCAAATATTACTACAACAGTTATAGCCTTTATAGATTTCAAGTCCACTTACATTGCTAAGTGACTATAACATTGAGGTTCATGGCTCTTCTAATCCATTCACCTCATGGTTTAAAGACCTATTTGATACACTGTACACTCTATCACTGTGACAACTGATTTGCCACGGTGGTCATAAGGTGGTCACCAACCACAAATACCCTATGTCTTATCATAGCATCTTTACCATCCATTTCTTCCATTCTTCTATCCTCATAGGATTGTCCTTTTGCTCTTTCTATAATCTCAGGTACACAAATACTACCTTTTTTTGATCATAGTTAATTCCTTTTTCAGCTTGAAGTGCATGATTAGCTATTTTCAGAAAATTCTTGCACTTGTTTGAATTTTCATCATATCCTTGATGCTATTTTTCCACCATGGCCATACTAGTAACAGTTTCCTTAGTTTCAGTGTTCTTCCATAGAATGTTGCCTGAGAGCCACAGAAAAATAATGACATAGTTTGCTTCAAAGTAATGCCCACTTGTACCAATTAGGCCTTCATTGTTATCCGGCAGTGCTTTTAATCATCTTTTGTTAAATTATTCTGATTTGATTATTCCTTTCCCATCATTCTATTGAATAGAGTTTTAAGTGCAGCATTTAAAATTAATTTATTATGTGGATTTCCTTTTTTTGGTACATTATTCCATTGGAAACATAAAATAAATAAAATGAAATCACTCATACTCACTTAGAAATGGGATTGACACTGGCTTCAATAATTGTTAAACACTTACAGCACTTTATGCTTTCTGGAAAATCTTGTACACCTAAAATGTAAAAGAAAAAATACATGAAAATGTTCCAGTAAAAATTCTCTAAGGTATAATGATAATATTAAGAATAATTAATTATGCAGTATAAACACTGTGGGTATTATTATTTAAGTAAAAATAATAACTTAATGTTATATATATTTTCATCATATATACATACATTTTAAAAATAAAAATTTAAATGTTAAATATTTTATGATAGTAATAATTGGAAATTGGATAAATATTTGAGGACAATTGTGTGTTTAGTATAAGATAGATCTTGGCTCTTTACATTTCGAAAGAAATAAAAATAGTTTGGATCTATTTAGTTACTAGAGGCCCGGTGCATGAAAATTCATGCAGTGGAGGGGGGTCCCTCAGCCAGGCCTGCCCCCTCTCATAGTCCGGGAGCCCTCAGGGGCGGGAGGCAACCCGGAAATCAGGGGAAGGCAACGCCCCCATCACACCTCTGCAGCTGCCACTGACGGCAACACAAGCCTCGGCCAGCCCTGGTTACCTGAGCCTCGGGCGGCCCTGGGTGGCTGGGCAGTTGCCATCTGAGGCTTGCCTGCGCCTCAGGCTGGCCCTGGGTGGCTGAGGGGCTGAGGGGAGGTTCGGCTGCACTGTGCACCTGCCGCCCCCTGGCTGGGCTGAAAGGACTGGGGACTCTGGCAGGGCTGAGGTGACTGGGTGCCGCCATCTTGTGGCTAAGGGTGCCACCATCTTTGTGATGGCATGATGGTCAATTTGCATAGTCCCTCTTTATTAGATAGGATTATAGTGCCACTACTGGAGAAAGGAGAAATCAGCAGCTACAAGAAAACAGAAGATAAAAGTATTTGTTCCCTTCATTTTATAAGATTGGGAAGACTGAACACATGCATCTAAAAAATACCTAAGTACAAATCACAAAACCAATGGCTATTGCCAAACTAATACTGTGCTCTAATGAATCTTATGCAATTCTTCCTGTTGGCACCGATGCAGCTCTGCATCTGCCTGGAGGGTGAAGAGGTGAGCAGCCCTCTCAGGTCCTCTCTGGAGGCTCTGAGATAGCAGCCTCCATAGTTGCCCTTGGAGAACTGCTCATCTGCTGTCACAGCTGTGCTGTTGGCGATGTGACAGAAAAACACATGTTTTTCTTACTGAAAATCAGTAAGCCACAAAACCGAATCCAAAACATGAGTGTCAGGAATAAAAGATGGGGAGGGCATTTCAGTCAACAATACAAATGAATCAAATATAGTAGCACCTGCAGAAGTTTAGAAGAGAAAACAGCTATATGGAGCAATTCCTATATGCCTGCCTACTACCTGCTCTCAATTTCTGAAACTGTTATTAAGGTTATAAAAATGTCCACAAAATACTAGTCCTACTGAGTACTTCATATCTGACAGAGGGATTCGAAACATTTTGTGATAGGATTTAGTTGAACTTTTGTAGATAGATACTTAATAAAGAAAACCCTCCACCTGCCTAGATTCAGGGACCTAGACCACGTGACCACAGGACCTGGATGCCCAGGAAGCAGCAGGTGGTTTATTCAGTGTAAAGTAGGGTTTGAGGACATTTCTCATGCCATTCTTCCCTATGTGAAAGTTCATCAGAAAGTTCATCAATAATGTTCACCAACATTATTGCTCAAGTATTTTGCCTTCTTAATGAGAACCCACGTTCAGGAACTCCATTATGTATGAACTGTATGAGAAAGAACAATTCTCTTTTTTGGAAAGATGTAACACCCAGAGTTGTCCTCATTAACTAGACATTAACAAAATGGCAAAGAAGTCAATAAGCTAACCCTTCCAAGCGTCCTCAACTATGGCCCGTGGGCCACATGTGGCCCGCTGAGGACATTTATCCAGCCCGCTGGGTGCCGCTGCCTGTCCTGCTTAGCAGCCGACTCGTCCCAGGCCGGCAGTGCGCATAGGAATTTGTTCATAGTTTTTTTTTTTTAAACTATAGTCCGGCCCTCCCACTGTCTGAGGGATAGTGAACTGGCCCCCTGTTTAAAAAGTTTGAGGACCCCTGCCTCAACATTTTTCCTTAGTATTTATATTTACTTTGGATGTCTGCACCCAACAGGGTGTAAGGCTTCTAATTCCCTCCCTTTAGCTTTTTCTGTTCAGTCACCAATCTGGGCTCATTACACACTGTGTGCCTGATGCCGTCTGTCCACACTGCCTTAGAATGATATTTTTTGAAAGTATGTGTAAACCAAAATAGGAAAGCAGAGCAAAATAGAACACGATATTGAGGCAAAGACTATGTCTCCTTATCTTCTACTGAAAATGGAATTCCCTGCTGTGTTGAAAATGCTACTACATTATTTTTTTTAATAAAACCTGTATTATGTTGTTCACAGTTTAAACTTTAAATTGTTCAGAGCAGAGTCCCTGGATTAAGATGGAATCCTAACTTTATTACTCAAACAGGTTGGGTAACCTTAGGCAAGTCATTTAAATGTATAATGTTCTAATTTCCTATTCTAAAAAATGGTGACTAAATGAATGGTTCCATCAGAGAGTTGCAGTGAGGATTGAAAGAGATAAATCTGATAAAGTAATTGGCAGAAAGTGCTGCATAAATGTTATCTATAGTTATTAGAAATAAATAGAAGCAGAGGATAGCAGTCAAAAAGGAACCAACAATCAGGTGAAAACGAGCTGGCTTGAGGTATAAACTTGTAAAATTTATCGAGTTAGGAAAACATAGCAAAGTGGTAGGAATTAGTATGATGAAAAAATATCCCAATATTTAATCAATATAGTAACTGACATAAATTCTCTTGCAGATGGGGGATAAGTTATACAAAGATATTTATGAATATGCATATTTATACATATATTTATATCTTACAATATAAAAATATAAAGTAATCCAATAATGTATACACACACTTTGAATAATTATAAATGCAGTGTTTATTAAAACACATATCATTGTCAAAATTGAGCTATCAGCTATTAAAGTACATGTACATTTTTGGGGGACACCCTGTATAACTAGTTTGTACTAAGCAATATTTTTATATTTTTGCTGAGGTTCTTATAGCTATCTTAATTTGCTTATGAGAGCTGGGATTTTGAATTTAGGAAAAGTTCTTAGAGCATAAACCCATCTTGTAGTTCAATCTAAACATGGAGAGGTAAGATAGCATAGTAGTTAAAAGCACAGGTTGGCAAGGTGACTGAATCCCTGTATTATCACTTAACTACTCATGTAATCTTAGACATTATAATATTTGAATGTTATGAGTATTATCTGGTATTAATGTAAAGCACTTAGTAGCATGTCTGGCACTTAATAAGCACCTAATAAATACTATATAAAATTCACGTATTAATAAAATCAAAGGTAACAAACTTCTCCATGTCATTGTATAAAATAATTTCATTCTTCTAGTAATCTTGTGAGGAAGATATATTAAGCAACATTATTTTCATTTCATGGATGAAAAACCACACATTCACAAGAATTAAGTGACTTACTTAAATACTTAATAAGTGTTTATAGATGGAAATGGATATAGATGGGATTTAATTTTTTAACATCATATGTCGTTCCTCTTTACCCCATTATGCTACTTCTTATTAAAATGATGTTAGATTTATTGTAGAACTCACATTTTTATTACCAATCTTTGAGATTGGTCTGTCTGATTCTCTGAAACACAGTATCTTTGAATAATTAAAAAGGTTTTATATATATATATATATATACATATATATATATATATGCACTTATATGTATTTTTAAATTATATGTTAAATACACATACATACACATTTTCTGAGATGGAGTATGTACTGATTTTCAAATTTATTTATTCAGAAATAAGGAGATAAATATCTTTTGCTTTAGCAATTTATCTTATTGCAATTATTTTTACTTGTGATTACTGGAGAAAATCAGATCAAATATTTGTAGACCATACAATGCAAGTTCTAATCCCTATTTTTCAGTTAACACATCACATAGGCCCTCTAACACAGCCCTTATTTAAGGGCATCACAATTGCATTCTTTTGGGAATCCCTGGAGATTCAAGCTCATTATATTTAGACTAGATTCAAACCTAGGCTGAACAACCAATGAGGAATGTACCCTAAACTAGTTATACAAGAAGCACTGTGTTTCATAAGCAAAATGGTATATTTATTTTTAAAAATGGACAACTGCCCTATTCACAAATAGCAGATGACATCAATAAATGTTTACCATCCAAATTAGGACATTGTGGTAAGATTTTCCGAATATGTTTACTTCAGTAACTATACCACAAAATCTCTTTTGAATATGTCCACAGAAATACTGTCAAATGAGAAATGACATTTCTGCATTTGGAACTTAAAATATCTTAGAAACAAAGTTCCTAATGCAATGGAATTATTGATAATTGCATTAACAAAATATGAATATCTTGAAGAAGAAAAGGCATAATAGACTACTTTATCTGTTTTCTTTGCCATTTCCCTTTTAAAAAATTAGGTAGAAAAATTCCTATTCAACTTTCAATTATTCAAGAACTACTTCACTTTGTCCGGTTTTCATTCTTGTTCACTTTCCTGCTGCCTCTATTTGACCCCTTCACTGCTGTGTAGAAGAAGGGAGAAGGAAGAATTTTAAAATCAATCCAATATGAATCTTTCCTGCTTAGCATGGGAAAAGTTGAAAGTCATGGCTCAATTTCGGTTTTAGTATATTCAGTTAATTGTTTTCACTTGGACTACCCTGTTTATTACTAACTAGAGGCCCGGTGCACAAAATTCATGCATGGGGAGGGGGTGTCCCTCAGCCCAGCCTGCACCCTCTCCAATCTGGGACCCCTCGAGGGATGTCCGACGGCCTGTTTAGGCCCGATCCCAGTGGGATCGGGCCTAAACAGGCCGTCGGACATCCCTCTCACAATCCAGGACTGCTGGCTCCCAACTGCTTGCCTGCCTGCCTTCCTGATTGCCCCTAACCACTTCTGCCTGCCTTCCTGATTGCCCCTAACTGCTTCTGGCAGCCTGATTGATGCCTAACTGCTCCTCTGCCAGCCTGTTTTCCCCTAACTGCCCTCCCCTGCAGGCCTGGTCCCCCCCAACTGCTCTCGCCTGCAGGCCTGGGTCTCCCCCAACTGCCCTCCCTTGCAGGCCTGGTCACCCCTAACTGCCCTCCCCTGCAGGCCTGGTATCCCCCAACTGCTCTCCCCTGGGTCCCTCCCAACTGCCTTTCCCTGCAGGCCTAGTCACCCCCAACTTCCCTCCTCTGCTGGCTTGATCGCCCCCAACTGCCCTCCCTTGCAGGCCTGGTCCCTCCTAACTGCCCTCCCTTGCTGGCCATCTTGTGGTGGCCATCTTGTGTCCACATGGGGGCAGGATCTTTGACCACATGGGGGCATCCATCTTGTGTGTTGGAGTGATGGTCAATCTGCATATTACTCTTTTATTAGATAGGATAGAGGCCTGGTGCACGGGTGGGGGCCAGATGGTTTGCCCTGAAGGGTATCCCGGATCAGGGTGGGGGTTCCCTTGGGGCCTAGGGCGGCCTGGGCGAGTGGCCTGTGGTGGTTTGCAGGCTGGCCACACCCCCTGGTGACCCAAGTGGAGGCCCTGGTATCTGGGGTTTATTTATCTTCTACAATTGAAACTTTGTAGCCTGGAGCTGAGCCAAGCCTTCTGCTTGCTTTGTGGCAGCAGCCATTTCTATTGGGATTTATTTATCTTCTATCATTGAAACTTTGTAGACTTAAGCGGAGGTCTGGGCCGGCCAGGGTGTGCGGAAAGCTTGGCTTCCTCCATCACCGGGGGCAACCCTAGCCTCCTGCTCTTTTCAGCTCCGTGGCTGCTGCCATTTCTGTTTGGGTTTATGTATCATCTATCATTGAAACTTTGTAGCCTTGAGTGGAGGCCTAGGCCGGCAAGGGCAGGTGGAAAGCTTGGCTTCCTCCATTGCCGGGGAAACCCAAGCCTCCCTTTTGCTCTCTGTGGCCGTAGCCATCTTGGTTGGGTTTATTTGCATATTTGCTCCTGATTGGCTGGTGGGCGTGGCTTGTGAGCATAGCGGAGTGATGGTTAATTTGCATATTACTCTTTTATTATATAGGATACAGACAAACAGGTCTCACAAAGGATTTTAAGTCAGTAATAAATATATTGTTCAACTTCATCTCTATCTATAAAAGCCTAAGCAACTGTTCAACCACTCGACCGTTCAACCAGTCGCTATGATGCGCATTGACCACCAGGGGGCAGAAATTCATCGCAGGAGCTGTCCCCTGGTGGTCAGTGTTCTCCCACAGGGGAAGTACTGCTCAGCTGTCAAACGGGCGACAGACACTGGGCTCACATCTGGTGAGTGCAGCTGCGGTGGTGTGAGTCACTCCCTCCGTGCGCCCCTTCCCCATCTGGACAGGGACCGGGACGGCATTGGGACTGACTGGGCATGAGCCTGCAGCCACTTCTCAGTTCTGGGCATGCCAGTATCACCCTAGGACGGACGCACAGAGACCACAGCGGAGCAGCAGTGAGTCTACTGAGCAGCAGTGGCAGCAGGCACAGCGGGGCCAGCAAGAGTACAGCCTCCTGCCACTTTGCACATTACTACATCCCTCAGGGGATTTTAGACTGCAGGTTTTGGCCCGATCCCCACAGGCCAGGCCATGAATCCATGCACAGGGCCTCTAGTTTAATTATAAAAAAGGATTGTTGGTGTAAAAATAAAAACCAAAACTAAAGTGTTGTTTAAAATCTGTTAGGGTTAAAGTTGGTTTTAAGTTGATATTAAAGTATAAAAAAATGCTTTTCTTAATGCAATAGATAAATGTGGAAACTAAATGTACCAAGTAATTTTTTCATTATCAAATATAGAACCTAACAATAGCAACAGCAACACTGATCCCTATGATCATAGAGGATCCTTAAAAGGCAAACCTGAGTGTAAGATATTTCTATAAGATATATGCTGTTTTGTAATCTCATTTTCTGGATGTATTAGTTTAATGTGTTATAATTTTTATCAGTGTCCATCCATTCTCTCATCAAAATCCTCAATCTTAATATCATTCATATAAATACATTTAAATTCTATCATCTGCATGAAAATTCACTAAACTATTTTAGTACATATAGCTCCCTCTTCTTAATGCCTAGCATTTTAAATTGTATTCTATACGAAATTAAATAATACTAAAAAATTGAGACAATATGTAGTTATAAAGCAAGGAATCACTGCTTTATCATCATATCTTATATGAATAGCTCTCTTATATTTGAGTAGCTAACTTTAATTATAAAGTCCTTAAAAGGAAAGTCATTCATACATTCAACAAATATTTAATACAATTCCTACACTGTGTTAGGAACTGTACTAAACATGGAAAATGTAATGTGGAAAAATGAATATGTTTTCATCATTTATGCAGTTTATATTGTAGCAGAGGAATCCATATATATATATGTGTGTGTGTGTGTGTGTGTGTGTGTGTGTGTGTGTGTGTGTGTATTAAAAGGGCAATATGCTAATAAGACCGGATGTCCTTCCAGACGTCATTCTGGACATCCTTCCAGACAAAGCTGGGGCTAGAGGGAAGCCAGCCTGGGTGCCTGCGGGCGGCTGGAGGGAAGCAAGCCTGGGTCCCAGGAGCCAGAGGGATTCTGGTGCCGGCAGACGGGGGAAGGAAGGCCTACTCTTGCACAAATTTCATGCATAAGGCCTCTAATATATATATAATTTTTACAATGAGACATGCTACAGAAAAATGTATTTAAAGCAGAATAAGATGAATCAGAAATGCCTGGGAATTTCAACTCTAACTAGGTTGGTTAGGGTAAGCCACATTGATTGGAAAGATGGCATTTGAGCAAAGACTTGAAGAAGGTGAGGGAGATAAGGATACAGATGCCTGCATGTCTGAAGGTGGAAAGTAAGAGCATTTCAGGCAGAAGAAATAAACAGTGAAAATGCTATAAAACTTAAGTGTATGCCTAAGAATAAGAAAAGCAAGAGGCCAGTGCAACACAGTGAGAAAGAGCAGCAAAAAATTATGTCAGAGATGTAATAAGGCTGTGTGTGGTGGGGAAGATGGCTATGTCAACCCATCGCCATAAATTTGGCTTTTGCTCTGAATGAAATAGACACTGAAGGACATAAATGTGATATGGTCTGATTTGAAATGGTCACTCTGGCTTCTGAATAGGATAGCCTTTCTAAGAGGGGGGCCAATTAGAGTCTATTGAATTAAATCATGAAGAGAGTATGAAAATACAGTCTGAAAAAAAATGCCCTGAATCTGAGTGGGAGCAGTGGAGGAATGAGAAGTGAATGGAATCTGGATGTGTTTTGAATGTAAGACCAGTAGGATTTTCTGATAGATTGGATGTGGAGTGTGAAAGAAAAAGAAATCAAGAATGACTCCAGGCCGAAACCGGTTTGGCTCAGTGGATAGAGCGTCGGCCTGCGGACTGAAGGGTCCCGGGTTCGATTCCGGTCAAGGGCATGTACCTTGGTTGCGGGCACATCCCCAGTGGGGGGCGTGCAGGAGGCAGCTGATCGATGTTTCTCTCTCATCGATGTTTCTAGCTCTCTACCCCTCTCCCTTCCTCTCTGTGAAAAATCAATAAAATATATTTAAAAAAAAAAAAAAAAAAAAAGAATGACTCCAGGTTTTCTTGCCCAAGCAACTTGAATGAGGGGTTTACCTTTAACTTAGATGGGGAAAGCAATATGTGAAATAGGTTTTGGAGAGAAGAGTTCATGTTTGGACATGTATAATTTGAGATGTCTGTTAGATTCAAAAAGTAGATGTCAGGCAGGTATTTATATATGAACCCAAAGTTTAGGAGAAAGATCTAGAATGTAGATTTTAAAATTCGGGACTCATTATTATAAAATAGTATTTAAATCAAGACAAAAGGTTAGCCCTAATGATGTAGGTAGGTGTAGACAATAAAGAAAAGAGGATCAAGAACTGACCATGAAGTAGTCCAAAATGAGAAAGGAGAGAAGATGAAGAACCAACATAGGAGACTGAACAAGATCAATCAGTGAGATGGGAGAAAAAAAAAGAATATTGAATCTTAAAAATCAAATGAAGAAAATGTATCCAGTAGAGAGATGTGATCAATTGTTTCAAATGATGCTGAGAGATCATGTAAGATGATGACACCAAATTGCTTTTGGATTAGTAATGGGAAGATGAGTATGAACTCGACTGAAATTACTTTGGTGGAGTAGTAGGCTGGAGTGGGTTTAAGAGAGGAATAGGAGAAAGGAATTACAGCCAGAACACGTAGACAACTTCATGTAGAGCTTTTGCTGTAAGGGGGTAGGGAACTATTGAGGGAAGAAGAACCAAGTTTTCTTTGGAATAGAAGAAATAACAGATGGGTGTATGATGATTAGAATAAACAAGTAGAGAGGAAAATCTTGATGATGTAGTAGAGACTGAGGAGAATTACTAAAATTATGTCTGTGAATGTGCAAGAGGGGAGAGTTATCTAGTGGAAAGATTGGTTTCAAAAATGAACAGGCATAGTTCATCCGTACTAATAAGCAGAAATCAGAGAATATGGGTGCAAGATGCTGGTCTATGGGTAGATATGATGGTAACAGTCTATGGAAGTTATCTTCTGAGAGTGTTAGTATTCTCAGTGGAGTAGGATGAATAGCCATGAAGATGGCGATGAAGTGTGGAAGGTTTGAAGACAGAAGAAAACATGTGACATAGTCACCAGAAGGGGAACATCAATAGATAAAAGAAGTTGGGAAGCATGAAGGCTATACTTAGATGCTGCAATCATGAACTTAAAGTGATACCAACCAGCGTGATTGAAGATTTTTCCCAGATCCTTTCAGTAATAGGTCCAGTTGGGTGCAGCCAGAATTATAATTTTACTGAGCATACACAGTGACATGTGATAAAAGCAAGGGTGTCAAAGGGAGTCATCTAATGATTAAGCATGGTTTTTAAGCCATGCAAAAAGGGCAGAGAAAACATCAAAAGGGAAGAAATCCTGAGAAGGTGGTGGCATTAATAGATTGGTGGTTCTGCTGGGGTCAAAGGGTGGCTGGAATAATAGAAGAGATATTCTAGAAAGACAGGATGGAGTCAGAAAGTAAATTTTTTCAGTTGACATTCAATATCTTGATATTCCTGACATGATCTCGATCAGACTCAAGAAGACAATAGTAACTCAGCAAGTGCTTGTTAAATTGCATCTAATTATATTTTTGCATCAATACCCTGAAGCACTGAACTAAAAAACTTTACAAGCATAGAAACATTTGATTTTAGTACAAAGGTTTTAGATTCAAATGAACTTTTCTAAGATGAAAAAGGTAACTCTTTCCATACAAACATAATACAAAAGACTTCCTACAAATACCACATTTTGAATGACTTTGTGTTTTCTTAAATACATTAACATTTATGTTGATTACCTATAAATGTTCATATAAATCAGTACACTTGATAATAGTTATGGATAATGCATTTTGAAATGCTCGTTTTATGAATTTCACAGATATCATCAACCCAAATGGTTTGCTCTGTGATATAAATGCCATATGCTGAAAAAATATCTTAATGTTACATTTTGCATAAAAAGAAGGGAAAATATAGTTATGAGACATTAATGTGATATTTTAATTATGATACCAACTTTTATAATTCTTTTCAATTTTAAGAAGGCAGGCAGTTTTTGTATATCTAATAAATGGAAATATATTTAAGAGCAGAAAGAATGAAATTTATTGAGAAAATGTTATAATCACTTTATTCCATTTTCACATTAATTTTATAATGTGGTTTATTATTCTCTTTAACTTATGAAGAAACTAAATCTCTAAGACTAG